>NC_136057.1:429256923-429731923 GCF_964261635.1 Lissotriton helveticus
GAAAGAGCTTTTGGTGACGTAGACTTTTCTCTTTTTCTGCCGTCCCACTTGGACGGCCTGGCCTGCCTTCCTTCTGCCGTAAAAGGTTTCTTATCTTGATGGGGCCAAACACATGGCCCCATAAAGATAAGAAACCTTTCACTTCTGAAGGAAAGCAGGCCAGGCCTTCCAAGTGGGAGCGCTTGTTCTTTTATCATTAAAGCACTGGGGCCAGATACACATCTGTCACGAGCGAGTTTAGAATGTGAATGTGTAATTTAACTGGTTCCCAAGTGAGGCGCTCCAATACCTTCGGGTCAAATTCGCACTATATAAAACGGAAGAAAAAAAAATCCATGCATCTCCTAAGTAAGGTTTATTAAGAGCTAAACCTACCCGTCTGGGAGAATATTATAGAGCGGTACATGTGTGATGGGGCGTTATTTGTTGAGGGAACAGAAATGTTGGTTACTGCTCAGGGTTGTGACAGCGCACACGTGCGGTAGCCAAACAGACTCCACCACTGTTTGCCAGCCAGCTCATGCTAAAAAACTTCCCTGTCTGCTGTTCTAACAGAGCACAGCGTACGCCTCTAATCCAATGACAGCGCACATTGTTATGTAGTGCAGAGGCCTGGCGGAAGCGAAGGGCAAACTGTAAGGGGCGCTGTGTGTTCACCTTTCGTTGCCCGCTACTGTCTCGGGGAGGCTGTCTGTGGCCGTCTGTGACTTGCAAAGGTGACTCTCAGCTTACCTGCCTCTCCCCTACTGCCAGCCCCAGCACAATGGGTGGCAACAGCAGCACCCGGCGCGTCTCCTTCGAGGCTAACGATAACATCACTGTGGTGAAGGGCATCAGGGTGAGTGAGCCCAGGGGCGTGCAGGAACTCGGGGTGCGATGCAGCACTGACTTTCTAATATGAACCCTCGAACCTCCTTAGCTAGAATATTAAGCAAACTCCTGTGTGAACTCACTAATGCGGGTCAAGAAAGTGGTGTTTGGTACTCTGAATATGGTCAAGTGTGGCTGCATTCTAAATAGATAAAGAGACAGCTGTTTCAAGTGTTCCCATGAGGCTAAACTCGATAACTTTGCGCATTTATTGCTTTAAGATAATCTTTGCATGTCTTCTGAATAATAAATATTGGAGCCTGTGAAGGGAAATCTAATGTGTAATATTTCCTTAAAAAAGTAATGGTCAGTGTAATTTATTTTTGTGTTTACCAAATTTCGTGTATTCTGAATGAGAGGATCTGTTCTTTTTGGATTATTTCCAGGTTTGTAATTTCTTGCTCACAGGAAAATCCTTACTTTATTTGTTGACTGTTCTAGAAGGGAACTGTCCTAGCTCATTATATATAATTGCGCGCAAGACTATTTTCAAAGAGCAATTTCTTGCAGCATGTGGTATCAAGAAGTATTACTTTTGGGTTTACTTTGCAGTAGAGTAATCAAATGCAATCTGGTGTGGTGTTAAAAACAAGTATCACTTCAAAGACAATTTCTCATGGCATCTTCCTTACAAGGCTCACCAGGACTTCTAAAGCCAAACTTCTATTACGGAAACTCGAACTACAACACCCAGAAAGCAAACTTGTGCTGGCCAGAAAAACAGGGCTGGCTGTAATGTAATGTAACTTGTGCTCAGTTAAAGCGCTCCAATACCTGAGGGAAGAGTTTGGGTTATATGAAACTGCAAAAAAACTATACTTAAGAAAAGTTAGGGGTTTCTTGAAATTGGGATTCTTTGTAATGATGCAGGGAGAACCAGTTATATGCATTTTTAATTGTAACCTAAATGCTAAATACACTTGCTACCAGTTAAGATGGACGGTGTGGTTGCTGTGTTTCAAGGGCGTCTGTGGCCTAGGGGTGGCCAAATTTTGAAACTTTGAAACTAGGAAACAGGTTTGAGTCCCGGGATCAACTCCGTATCCTGCGAATCTGGGCAAATCACTCAATATCATTGTGCCTTACCTGTAGCCTCTGGTTCTATTATAACGCGGTTTAATGCACATGTCAAATTAGCGTAATTAAATAAATATTTTTTTTAAAAACAGCACAGCCCTATAGGCAGGCAGATAACTGGCTCTTTGAGTTTGAACAACTTAAGTTTTATCAAAGAATGTTCTATATTTGGGATATCGGCGTCTTTATTGTAATAAAATGCTAATATTTGTTAAACATGCTTCACAAGCCTACAATAAACACGTATTTCACAATTATAAACAATCTTATGGGAGGTTTAAAATTGTGTTCTTTCATTAGTTCCATTGTATAGATCAACATAACAAGCATTTGCAATGCAACAGGTCTCCCATTTGCGAGAATTTGAGGTATTGGCAAGGCTGTTTATTTATGTGTTTTGAAAACGTGCAAGCGGTGTTTATAGTCCTTGCTTATGAGAAGCAAGGCTGGCAGTCTCTGTGCCTCCTTTACTGCCAGCCTTGCTTCTATAAGTACAAAGTGCGTATTTACACACCATTTGCAAGTTTTCAAAACACATAAATAAAAGGTGTTGTCATTTACAATGCCAATAGCTCAAACTCTCGCGAATGCGAGACCTATTGCATTGCAAATGCTTGTTTGAATTTCTTAGGAACTACTGAACAGATTTACACCATTTAAAAAAAGGGTGCTTTCTGAACCAAGGGCTATGAGGTTCTGTGAATTCTGAACCCGTGGGTTCCATTTTGTGTATGGCAGCCATTTTGTGGTTGCCCTCACATAGGCCATGATTGTGGCTGAACTAGTCTTATGAGGACATGTACACCTTAGCTTGAGTTCATGCTGACTTCTGTTTGACCTGAGTGAACTGACCCTGTTGCCTGAAGCTGACCTTGTTAAACCAGTTCCTGCCCTTTAGCTGATCAAGATTAAGGATCAGAGCACATGACATCATAACGTTTTATTGCACACAAACATGCCTTATCCTACTTCTATCTGTTTCTGTTCCTTCTTTTATGGTCTGTTTATGATATGGGTTGTGGTCCTTTTATTATGGGTTTGTCCGGCTTGTGTAAGAAGGAATGTCAGGCATTTTGCATGCTTGCAAAAGCTAGGACTGCCCCTTACTTGTATGCTGAAGTTTGTAACCCTAAGCATATAAAAGGCCTCTGTTTTCTGTACTCTTCAGACTACCTCATTCAGTTGCTACGGCTTCTGTGTGACGTGGCCTCACTTATTAAATTGAATAAAGATGTCTTTTCATATTTTCAGCTTCTGTGCCAAGTTCTTTTTTCTATTAGTAAGTATTCCCTGAGAATGAAGATCAGAGTTCTTCAAATGGCGCCCAACGAAGTGACTTTCTGTGGGAGTGATCTTCTCAGAAGACTGAAATCTACTGAGGAGGACAGGACGGGACTCTACTACTCTGTGCACAGGAATTCTGGAGATTCTCCGTTTCTGCAGCCCAGTATATTTCTGATCTTCCTGATTTTGATCCTCCACATGATGTCACTCCTGACTGAGAACCTTTTTGGCGTGAGTATTCAAAAAAGGACCATTAGGTCATGTAGAACTTGACAGTTAGAATTTGGATAATCTTTTGATTAGTAAGAATAAGAAGTACAAGTGGGTCGCTCCCACGACTTTGTTTGGTTTCTTGGTTTTGATTTGGTTATTGCAATTACCAAAGCCGATGGCTTGGTTTCTTGGTTTTGATTTGGTTATTGCAATTACCAAAGCCGAGGGTCTCGTATATTTGCGAGTATATCAATTTTGATAACCCCTTGAAGTTTGAAGCTAGATTAGTGAGCTATAAGATGCCTGGTCTTAGCAAATTTAGGACTGGAACTTTGGAACTTTGGAATTTGTGTTGGCCAACTTTTGGATTTGTATAGGTTTGTATATGCGAATTGCAATTTGTGTAGAACAGGTAATGAGGAGAATTTTCTCTATTTGGTTTAGATGAACGGTGCACGTACGAAAAGTACATTAAGCACTACATTGATTATAATATTGTATATTCTGCAATATTTTTGGCATGCCTGTTTCAAAGCTCACATGAGAATGTGTTGCTTTATTTGGAAGGTACCATAGTGTGATGTGAAATAAATTAGCCGGCTTCCCTGGAGGGAATATCTAAATAGGTTTAGATTTACAAACATATTTCTTCCTTGGTGATTTTGTATCCCCAGGGAATTCAAATATGACATAATACATATAAGGATCCTTTGTTCTGCGCAATGTTATGAAGGAAGATATGCAGAGCGATTTTTTGGTGTTCTGCTAGCCAAAGCTAGTGAATTGAGTGCATTTTTGCTTCTTGGACATACATCAGTCTGTTGGGCTGTTTTTGCAGTCTTTTGAAACACAATTGAGAAGCGTTTCTTGTAAATATGACTTACAACTAGTATTTACAAATGGTTTGGTTTAAGTACAGTCTGTGGGTTTCCTTTGTTTTTGTTCTGAGTATTGGTTTGTGGGTTAAATGTGTGTTTAAATGTCTATGTGGTTTTACAATTAGTGCAATTTCTGTAAGTGAATAGCGTTGGCGCTTTTCACAAAATGCATGGCTAAAGCGCGCCATATTGTGTGTCCTGAGTGTTTCACCCCTTTCTGTTTATGTCTGAAATAAGGGATGCAGCTTGCTTTTATATGTGCTATTATCAAAAATGATTGGGTTTATTAAAAATAATTATTAAATTATGAAAAATAATTATTAAAAATAAGTGCTACAAAATTCGTTTTTTTACTATTCATGAAGCCTAATACTCATACTATGACCCCCTAGCATTAAAATTTAATTTGAGTTGTGTTGCACTGCATAATGAGGACATTAGCATATGACATCTCACTTAGCGCAGGCGTAAAAAACTCATGTTTCTAAGGATTTACATGAGATATGTCTAATGTCTAATATCTGTAATGTGTAAAGAACATTCTGAGGATGATTAATATGTAACATACTTAAAGGATATTTATTTTTAAGTGCCCCAAATATCAAAGTCGAATTTGGGTATTTTTGCCATTTATAATAGCTTTAAAGTGCTTTTAGGCTTCAGTAAATGCATACATTTAGGTATAAATACAAATTTGCAGGCTGTCCTCATTTGGGGTTGCGTTTAATGGCTCAGTGAGCCAATGTGCCTGGTGCAGAGGTTTGAGTTTAATATCAGGGTTGAAGGTTTTTAACTTTGGCTGGACCTAACTGAGACCTTCATCTATTTAAGGTTGATGAAATGAGTACCATTGCAAACAAGCATTTGTTCTAAAAACTGGTATGTGTGTTATTATG
Organism: Lissotriton helveticus; assembly: GCF_964261635.1. Classification (NCBI taxonomy): domain Eukaryota; kingdom Metazoa; phylum Chordata; class Amphibia; order Caudata; family Salamandridae; genus Lissotriton; species Lissotriton helveticus. Next base: position 429,262,142 of record NC_136057.1, read on the forward strand.
TTCTGTGAATTATTCACAATAAAAGTTTTAATAATATAAGTATAGAAATAAATTATAGCCCCTAACAGGAGTAATATATATAACATGTGTTTTAAATAGAGTGAATTATTGCAGGTTAGGAGGAATCCGGAAGGCCTTTTGTCTTTGACAAACTTCTTAGTAAGCAGAAGCTGGGGGCTAGGACAGCTGCAGAGGCTGGCTCAAGTCGCGCTGAGGTGTTATCTTTAGTTTCCCTGTAAACAATGGTAGCAGGCTGTCATGTCGACATCTGTGACCTCGTAAATTAGGGCCTTGTCTCTGCGAAGTACAGAATGATCTTGCTAAAAGGGCTTCTAAAAGGAGGGTTTCTGTTTTCTCCATAAAAAAAAAAAGAAATTAATTCCAAAGGAAAAGTATGAAAAAAGGGTTTCTTTGAAAGTCCCCACATCATGCTAAATGCTCTGCAGAAATGATACAATTGTATTTCTGCTCTGAAAAAATGATGTCCGCTAGTTGCTTTTATTTGACAGAAAATGAGGCATTGCATTAAGTTTTAGACAGAAAATAAGAGGAAGCTCTTTATTCAAATTTTGAAGGCTACATGCCTAAGTGAGAACGATTTGCCAATTAAGAATTATTTTTCAAAGTGAAAATTGTGGCACAAAGTTAACATGGAGTGTCAGCGACAGAATTTTAGTTTTAGCTTAATGTTGCAAGCTGACCGACAAGATGGTAACAGTTAAGTAATGGAAATTTATTTTTGTGTCTGTTAATATGTATCATGCTTTGTCTTCTGATTACAAGTTATAGAGGATATTTGTTTGTTATGAAAAATGTCTCTCTTTTGTGTGTTGTGGTTTTTTTTTTCTGCTTCTGCCCGCAGATCATTCATGGATTGTTCTGGGTGATTGTAAGGCTGACAAGACACGTGAGTTTGGTTGGTTGAAATGAAATGTGTTTTTGCGTAACTCCTTTGGAAAGAAATGTCCATGCATTTTTCATGTTTGTGTATTTGGTTCTATCATGAATTTTTCTTGCTGGTTCTGTGTGTCTGAAAGTTGTATTTGACAGCAGATATCCACTAATTGGTGATCTACTGTCAAAAAGGAGGGTAAGGATTTTAAACCTGACACGGTGTAATGCGTTACCGCTCATTTATATATGCTATTGTTTTGTCTATGTTTTTTGTGCTTGATATACAGCAAGTATATCTGATGGCTTGACATGTGCGTTTTGCGTTTATGTTGTTGCTTTTGATACTATTACAAGTTTACCTGTGTTGTGAAGGGATATACATGACGATGTGTATCCTGCAAACAGTTGGGTAGATATGCTTTGACACTAAATTTCACAGATATGATATTTTTTCATCCTGTGAGCAAGACAGACAACACTTCACCAGTGCATGTCAAATTTGGCTATAATGGTATTTGAACAAAAATAAAAAAAGATATACAGGAAACAAGGTTTCACCTACAGTCACGTTACTGCCCCCTTTCCTGTAAGAAACAGGCAGCCCTAAATTTATGTATCCTGAATTGGACGTAAGGATAAATTATAGATCTGTGACTTTTGTGCATGGTGACCTAATTTCTATATTACATTAGTCAGTTTTGTTTGGTTTCCTAAGTAGTGTATGGCTTTGTACCATAAAGGAAACAAGGTTTCATTTTTCCCTGAAGAAAGGAATTGGAACATTAGCTGAGATTACCGTATATGGTTTAGCGGCCAGCGGTAGAGCTAACATTTCTGAACTATTTTTGATTTTTGTTCACTCAAGTAATTTCCTGTTCTTCCTATAGATTTTTCTCTTTCTCCCCTGACCGATGTTGCATCGTGCCTAGTAATTGGGGATTTTAGCTGTGTCCTAGTCCCATTTTCCCTTTTCCCTTTTCCATATTCCTTTCACCAGTTAGCCTTCTTTTATTGTTATTATTGTATTAGGTTAACACTTCCAGATTGCAGTAATGTACTAGGAACCCCATATTATGTATAATTCCCTTTTGTATGACCAGACTGGTTTTTAAGAATTTTCTTTAGGCCTACCTCGATGTTTTCCAGTCTGACCGTCATGGTAATGATGGACTGGTTAACTGACTCAATGCTATTATAAGACAAGTTTCCACATTTTGATCATTAGTCTTTGTATTGTATAGTGCACCTGATGCACAGTTATTAAAAGGGAGGTATCTACATGTCCCTGATAATCTGTATCATGTGATTTCTCTTTTGAGATGTTCTAGATAAGGAATTTAGGGACACCTAGACTTAATCATTGAGAGAAAAAATGTGTTTACCCCATTAGACGATGTCACTATGTGTGAGGACATCCATTTAGATAAAATTCTCATATAGTTATCTACCCTTAGATGGTAGAGGATATGCTCTCACATGGGAACCCAATTGAAGAAATTAGAGGCACTGTTTTGCTTATTGCCTTTGTCTTTGTATTCTATGATAATGACAGTGTGTTCTAGACCAGAATTGTCTCATGGCGTATGGCCACTCCCTCGCAGATTGCAGGCCACCTGCTTGCAATCCTCTTGTTAAAAACTAAATTGAAGGAAAATAACAAATGTTTCCCATTTCCTACGTCACTATGTTCTGCGGGATTAAGTCATAATAATCTTTGATGAAAAGCTAATTCCCATCAGTGACAGTCCCAGCACCCAGAAAAGCAGTAAGGCTGGACAGCGATTGCCTTTTTTCTCGGCCGCCGCTTGAATCACCCCCAAACTTTTAGGATAGGAGCGGACCGGAGCGCCCCACAAGTTTTGAAAATTTCGCGAAGATTCGTCAACCGGCGCCAAAGTTATTGGGAATAGAATGTTGCGGATTTCCTATGGAAAATAGGTCCTAACTATAACTACCTACTGGCGACCGCCATCGACTGGGATTGTCTGCCGTGCCGAATGTGCTACCCGTCAGTCAACTAATTGTTGGGACTCCACTGTGTGCTCGAATAGCCGGTTACTGAACGGTCTATCCTGTTGGATGTGGCATATCGCACTGCAAGAGGTCTCAAGTATGGCGGAGCCAGGAGAGAGAGGTATTGCACCTTTAAATGTGAGCGGGGGGAGAGCCATCGCTTCAATGGCAGTGGCGGTAGCAAACAGCACACCCTCCCGAATTGGTGCATCGCGTTAGACGGCACTTTTTGGGGTTTGGTACAGAAATACAAACTCGGTGCCCCCCCTAGCAGCCAGCAACCACTGTGTGTTTACATACGCATGGGGGGGAGGCAGCAGCATTTACTGCGGAGGGACTCACACAAAGGACCCACCTGGAATTTTTCATCGACTGGAATTGTCTGCCGTGCCGAATGTGCTACCCGTCAGTCAACTAATTGTTGGGACTCCACTGTGTGCTCGAATAGCCGGTTACTGAACGGGCTATCCTGTCGGATGTGGTATATCACACTGCTGGGGTCCCCAGGGCCATAAATGGCCTGAGGAGGGGGGCAACACAGCCCCCCTCCAAATAAATTTTTAAACAAAAATGGCCGTGCCCTTGGGGATGGGGTCCCCGGGGCCGATTATGGCCGATTATAGCCCACCAGGTACCTCCAGTAAACGCCACGGAGCTGCATTGCTGAGTGTTGTAAAAAGGGGCGTGTCCTCTGAACACCTCTCTGCAACGCCGCTCCTTGGCCCATACTGGAGGTACCTTGTTGTGTTTGAATATGTTTATTGCATTTTATCAATGTACAGTAATACACAAATGCATTTGCATCGGATAAACAGCGCTGTTACATATGACAGTAAGTCTCAGGCTTCGCGGATCACCGCCCCCCCTTGGAGGTATGACAGCAAAGGGGGCATTGAACAGGTGTACAGGTAAACAGCATGGCAGGTTCATATAGCTCCAGCATATGCATGATACATTAACGTTCAGTAGTGACAGTGCCTAGCGTTGATGCAAAGAACCTCTGTATAGTGGCTGCATAGCCCAGTCTCATTCCATGCAGCACTCAAGATATACCATGACCGGTGAAACAGGTCAGTTGTTCACATTGTCAAGATACTGCACATTCAAAATTGCATTAGAAAACTATAAACCATAAAGAACAATTCTAGACATATAGGAAATCATAAACCAGGCGGTACTGAACTGTGTGTATGTGTGGAGCTTGTGATACCGAATGGAGTGAACTAGGGGTGACATGTCAGCAGGAACATGGTGATCTCGGTAGTCTTCCCATGTACAGTAGGGTATGTGGGAAATGTTGTGGCGAGAGGGGGGGGGCGGGGGCGGGCAGGGAAGGAGGCAGTAAGGGAGGGGGTGGGGGCGGGTGCGAGAGTAATTCTAGCGGTGGTACTGGAGAGTATGGGACACATGCTCACGTAATCCCATTCTGTAAACACACCTGGTGATAGGACGTCAGGATACCATCCCACTCCAGCGCAATAGGATACATCCGGAGCCCTGCCGTCTCCTCTCGGTGCAATGCCACACTCTCAGCCCTCGCCCAATTATCCAACGAGCGCCACCACTGCACCGTTTGGGGGGGCACATGATGCTTCCAACGCCTAGTAATAAGGCGTTTTGCCGTAATCAGCCCCAGAACCCAGAATCTCGCTTGCACCTTTGTCTGTTTCGTTCTTCTAAATAACCCCAACAGGCAAGCTTCCCAAGTATTTGGTAAGGTGCCCCCTGTCGCCTTCGCCAAGGCGGTAGACACTGCAGTCCAGTAAGGCTGCAGCAAAGCGCAGGACCAGAGTACATCCAAAAACTGAGCGTCCACAAGGCCACATTTAGGGCAGGCTGTCGCAGTGAGTCCAAAGTACCGATTAATTTTGTCCGGGGACAGATATGCTTGGTGGATCACGTAGTACTGTATGATATTGAAGCGTGCATTGCGCGGTACATGTAGCGATCCTGCAAGCACTCTCGCCCACTCTGTCAGTCCAGTCCCGTCCTCTATCAGTCGCCCATTTGTCCCGTAGACGTTGAGGAGAGAATTGTGTGTGTGTGTGTAACGCTTGAGCAAGCCAATGTATAAGATGAGAGCCGTGGCCCATCACATGCAAGTATTGTATAAGCAGGTGGATCGGTGGTTCCTCCGCCAGTGGTCCCCAAGCCCTCGTCAATGTGTGCATTAGTTTCGCGTGAGTCAGGAATTGCCCTGCCGGTAACCCCGTGTTTTCTGCAAGTGTCTCGAAAGAAAGCAGTGCACCCTCCTCAAAGAGGTCGCCTAAGCTTTCTAAATCAGCTGCTCCCCAGCTTTCCAGCAGAGGCGCCGCGAGTATCCCGGATCCCCAGGGTGTACCCAGTAAGGGCAAGTTGGGTGCGTACGGCTTTACTGCTGCAGTAAGTTTCAGACCCCTGATGAAGCACTTCCGCGCCACCTCAAGGTGGAGTTGGTTCTGAACATGGGACCGAGCCAAGGGATGGAACAGTGCATGGATCTGGGAGACCGACATAATAGTCTCCGTAGTGGCCGTGTCACTCAGATTACGCCCGCTCAGCCAGTAAGCCACCCACTGCAGTTGTGCAGCCAGATAGTACAGCTCGTGGTTCGGGACCGACAGTCCACCACTCTCGGTCGCAGCGTAAAGGGTTCTCAATGCCACTCTAGGACGGCCTTTGTTCCAAATCAATCGCCTGTGCAAAGTGTCTAGCTCGCGAAATGTGCGAACTGGGACATAGACCGGTACGTTTGCATAGTAATACAGTAGCCTAGGCAAAGCGATCGCCTTCGCTAGAGCTATACGGCTGGGCACATTCAGCGGAAGAGTGTTCCAGAAGGAAACCTGCGCTGTGAGCGAGGATAATCGCCCTCGTGAGGTTGCCATCCAGCAGGTCCGCGGGTTCGCGGTATACCCGAATCCCCAGATATCGGAATACTGTGGGGTACCATAGGAGCCGCTCGCCCATTACCGTGACATCACACTCAGGGATGTCTGCAGCAAAAGAATACACTCCCGACTTCGCCCAATTGACGCGCAACCCCCGACATTTCGCTAAAAGTCCTGAATATGTCGGTTAGTGCGCGCGGGAAGCAGGACAGGTCCCTGACCTAGAGTAACAGATCATCGGCATATAGCGATACTGAGTGTATCCCATCCATCAGCCAGATCCCCCAAGTCTCGCCAGAGGCTCGTAGCAGCGTCGCCAGTGGTTCCATCACAAGCGCAAATATCAGTGGGGAGAGAGGACACCCTTGTCTCGTGCCCCTGCGGACACGAATCGGGTCCGAGAAAAGCCTGTTAGTTCGAACCTGTACCACAGGAGCAGAGTAGAGGAATTCCACCATTCGGAGGTAAGCCGCGCCCAGTCCAAACTTCTCCAGCACCAGCGCCAGGTAAGGCCACTCAACCGAGTCGAATGCCTTTTCAAGGTCGAGGATCACACACCCCGAACGTGGCCACCGGGACACAGCCTGACTCTGCACTCGAAAGAGTCGTCTAATATTGTAAGATGTACTGCGGGTAGGAACAAATCCGTTCTGGTCTGCGTGTACTAGTGTAGGGACCAAAGGTGCCAATCTCTGGGCCAGCGCGGATGCTAGGATCTTATAATCCGTGTTAAGGAGGGCTAGTGGCCGGTAAGATCCCATGTTCAATGCATCTTTGTCTGGCTTCAATAGGGAGATCACATTGGCCTCGTTCAGGGACGAAGGAAGTACTGCTTCCTGTATCGCCGCCGCATACACCCGCAGCAATTCAGGGATGGGAATGGTGGAGTACGCCTTATAAAACTCCGCCGGCAGGCCATCAGGCCCGGGGGACTTGCCATTCGAAAGAGAGTATATTACAGCCCGGAGTTCTTCTGCAGTGAACGGCGCTCCCAGTTCCTCTCACTGCGCATTAGTGACTGTCGGCAAAGGGAGGCCTGATAAGTACTCAGTGATCTCTGTTGCAGACACCCTCAAGCGAGAGCAGTACAAGGCCCTGTAGTGGCCCGAAAATGCCTCGTGGATAGCTCTCTGGGTGGAGACCACATCTCCCTGTGTCGTGCGGATCGACATCACTGGCAATGTTTGGGTGTCCCTTCTGATTAGCCAAGTCAGAAGTTTGCCAACTTTATCGCCAGCGTGATGCATGCGCGCCGAATGGGCTGCATAGTTCAAGTTCTTCAGTCTATCGAGGAGCAACGCGTGTCTACCGCGCGCATCTAGTAAGGTCGAGTCGTCTCCCTCCACCGCCTCCCGTTTGCCCGACAGTAGTTCCGTCTCTATTTGTGTCAGTTCCCTATCTACCTGTCGTCGTAGTCCCGCCTGCGCTCCCAGACAGTGGCCCCTCACCACCACCTTGAATGCGTTCCATTCGACCTGCGGGGTGGACGCGGTATCAGTGTTGTCTTCAAAATACTGTAAGATACGGCTCGAGAGCATCTCTCGAAAGGGAGCATCCAACAGTACGTCAGGCTGGAGTCGCCATGTGGGTATCGGCGGGTGCGGGCGCTCCCAGGCGAAGTCAAGTGTGTGTGGATTGTGGTCCGAATGAGTGCGACCCAGGTACTGAGTGTCCGTGACTAACGGTAAGAGATCGCTGGTCAACATGAACCTGTCGAGTCTGACATGTAGTGCGTGGGCGCCGGAATAGTACGAGTAAGTCCGTGTTGTGGGATTGCGGCAGCGCCAAGCGTCAGTGAGATCCCACTGCGCTGCCCAGGCAGCAAATGCGCGCGATGTACCGTGCATCGTCGCATTTGCCAAAGGAGGGGTGGACCTATCCAACACCACATCCAGGACACAATTGTAGTCGCCTCCTAGTAGGAGCGGCACTCCCGGCCATGCTGCAAGTGCTGACGACAAGTGTGTGAGAAAGCGCCCCTGGTCGATGTTGGGAGCGTATATAGATGCCAGGACTATGTGTTGGCCGTCTAGGTTACCCCGCAGTAGTACATATATACCTTCCTCATCTATGTGGCTATGCGTTATAGCAAAGGGGACCCCAGGGCGAATCCATATGAGAGCCCCACGGGCGTAAGCCGAGTAACCTGTAGCGTATATTTGCCCTCTCCAGCGGCGGCGCAGGGTATGTGTCTCTGATCCTGTCAGGTGCGTCTCCTGTAATAGCGCTATCTGTACCTGATGCCGCTTGAGATACGAGTACACCTGATAACGACGTGAGGGGGTGTGCATACCTCGTACATTCCAAGTGCAAAACTTAACCACTGCCATTAGAACATTTCTTCTCCACCACCCCGGATCCCCACCCACCCACCGCACTGGAAAGTGCGTCCCACCAGTGCAAACCATCACATAATATCAGATACATTGCCCGCCAATCTGCTCCAAATCTCCTACACACATTAAGGGGAGGGGGAAGTTGTACCAATCCTGTAACCATTAAACAGTGAATAATAATGCCAAAAGGGCAACTGCAAAACATGCCGTCGTCCAAACGCTCTAGTGAGCACTAACTGTTCGTACGTTCTAAAAGAATGTAGAGGGGGGTTCACTAAGCGCGTGAATTAAATGTACCCATAATACATGCAGTAATGACATGGGCTCTCCCCCCATGCCACAGGCGTCTCGTTTCGTAGCTCCCAATGACAGTGAAGGCGCACAGATCCAAACTCTGTCAAGGCAGCAACAAGCCCACAGATTCTTCAGATATTTCACCTGCAAGGACTTACCATCAGGGGGCAGCACGCCCATCCCCCCTCCCCCAAGAACCCCCATCGGCAGGGCAGTCACGTTTCATTGAGCCATCAGTCCGCTCAGCGCTCGAGTCCTGCGTCTCCGAGCTCCGGCCGCACCCCATTACCCCTCGAGGCGGCACCGCAGGCTCCCCGTGCATCTGTGGTGTGGAGGCACAGAAGTCGCGGGTAAATGTAGTTCCCTTTTCTCCAGCAGTCAGGGAGCTCACTGCAATGTCAGTTGAGTAAATCAGCAGTCTGTGGCGTGACATCCGGGTGTTCAACAGACACCTGCGAATCCGGTAGGCCATATATATAGTCATCATCACTCCCCGCGGCACCAGGACTGGCACCAATGGCCGGGGCATCTTGCTGCGATCCGCTGATCTCCGCCACTCTGCGGATCGCCTCTTGTTGCTCCTCATGGCGATGTTCTGGAGTAGGATCAATGTTTGCCTCTGGGCGCACCGAGCTCGCCGTCGAGTGTCTCCTGCGCCGGCGTCGACGAGCGCCTCCTCCGCGGCGGGATCTCGGGGGTGGGCCACCCGGGTCCAGAACAAGTCCCGAGTCAAGCCAGGTCTCAGCGGCCTCCGGCGTATTGAAGAAATACGTTTTGTCTTGGGCTACAACGCGCAGACGAGCAGGGAAGAGCAAGGAGTATTTGAGTGCCATGCGGCGGAGCCGCTGTTTGACGTCCATGAAGGAGTGGCGCTGCCGTTGCACTTGTATCGTGTAGTCCGGAAAGAACATAATCGTGGCATTGTCCACCCTGACCTCCTCCAATTTCCTGACCTCCCACAGGATAGTATCTCGGTCTCGATAGTTCAGCACTCGGATGAGCATGGGCCGAGGGGTAGAGCCTTCAGGGGGGGGTTTAGACGGTACACGATGAGCGCGCTCCACTACAAAGTGCTGCGAGAGGGTACCTTCTGGGAGAATGTCTCTGAGCCACCGCTCCACGGGTTCTGGGGCCTCCCGGGGTTCCCATCGCTCCGGCAGTCCCACGATGCAGATGTTGTTCCGCCGCGCCCGCCCTTCCGCATCCTCCGCGCGATCCTCCAGGAACTCCACTCTGTTGAGAAGGTTCTGCACATGTTTGTCCATCTGGGATACCTTGGGAGTCAGGTCTGTTACTGCGGTCTCCAGCGTCGTCGTCCTCTCCGACAGTTTTTTGTGATCAGCTCGAAGATGCTTCATGTCTATAGCCACGCTGTCGATCTTAGTTTCTAAGGAGGCCCGGGTCTGTTGCATCGACTCCTCAAGTCTTTCCATGGCCGCCAACATCGTGTCCAGCTTGGATGTAGTGTGGTCCGCCTCTACCTGTTTCGCCATTTTCCCCTTCACCTGCGCATTGCCTGTGACAGCCCTCGTTTTAGGTCCCCCCGACATGAGCGATTGCGTTTTGGCTGGCCAATGATGCAGTGCAAGAAGACCTACTATGGCATAAGTGACTGGAGATCTCCCAGAAGGGGGGGCAGAATAAGTCCAAGCAGTCCAGGCTGGTGCGCTCTTCAGGTCCTCACAGCACCCACATGCGTCGCGCAGGTTTCACCGCCTGGGCCGGGCGGGTCGGGGCAATGGTAGACCGCTCCGTGAGCAAGCATGCGGCTGCGCCAGGCAAGTCGTGGTCTGGAGCTGCCTTTGTCTCCTCACCTCGGCACAGTGGGGGTAATGGAGCGCTGCACTCCCAGAGTCAGTCCTCAGTGCCAGGTCAGTGCAGGGCCGGCGATGCGCGGTCAGGGGGCACCCCCACAGTAGTGCAAGTCGGCCAAGTTCAGCAGGACAACGCCAATGTCCAACCCCCTCCGCAGCGTGTGCAGCCCGCAGGATCCGACTGGGCGCCGCGGTCGTTGGAAATCGGTGGGGGGGGGAAAGCGGCACTCTGGCGCTACACACTGCTCTCTCCGCTACCAGTCCCAACGTGTAGGCCACGTCTCCCCACCTCCGTGCAGGTCCCCTGCGCTGTGGCGGTGGCTCCAAGAGCTCCGTGCGAGAAGGGGGGGAAGGAGGGGGGATGCCCCACTGCGCTCCTCACCTCGCTCGATCTGGTGTAGGCAGCCGCTTCCCCGGGCACAGGTAGGCCCGTCCGCCCATCGGTAGAGGCCTCGGGCAGCAACCTCACAGTCGGACCCCCGAGGAAGCCGGCACCCCTCCAGAGAGGCCCCAGGGAAGCTGCGGGCCGACTCGCCCGGTCACCGCGGCAAGGGTGGGGCACCTCCAGGCTGGTCCGGCCACCCAGTCTTCACCTGCACTTGGGTCAGCAGGGGCTGGCCACACTTCGTCGCTCCGGTCTCCCCGTCAGGCCCCACGCGAGAGGGTCCGGCAGCGCCCAGTCTCGGGCCAAGGGGCGGAAGGCAGCAGTCCACTCCGGCGGGCCCACCAGGCCGGCCCAATCCCCGGCCTCGCGTAGATCCCCACTGGTGCGTTACGAGTGCACCAGCCGTCCCAAACTTTGGCGGCCAGCAGAAGAGCGTCCGGCAGGCACTCGGCAGCAATTTCAGATAGTCACGGGCTAAAATGACGGAGAATTGGCCTGTGGCAGGGGAGTCTCACATGGAGCTCTACCCAGGCACGTCTGCCGCCATTGCGTGCTTAGCCATGCTCCCACTGGAGGTACCTTGTTGGGCTAGTTGGCACCCAGGGACCCTCAGGATTGAAGAGGAATTAATTCCCCAACTTAAAACGCGCCACAGAGCGTGTTTGCAGACATGTCACCTCAGGCCTCGCCCCCTTCCTTCACCATTGTGCAAACACACCCCCTGGCGAGTTGTAAGTTGAGGAATTAATTCCCCTTCAATAGTGAGGGTCGCTGAGGGCCAACTAGCCCACCAGGTACCTCCAATATGCGCCAGGGAGCTGCATTGCAGAGAGGTGTTCAGAGGCCATGCCCCTTTTTACACCTCTCTGCAAAGCAGCTCGGTGTCGCTTACTGGAGATACCTGGTGGGCTAGTTGGACCGTAGGGACACTCAGGATTCAAGGGGACTTTATCCCTCAAATTGAAACGGCCACAGGGCGTGTTTCCACACAGGTCACCTCAGGCCCCCCTCCCTTCACCAGCATGCAAACGCGCCCTCTGGTGCATTTTAAGAGGTAGTTTTAATCCCCCCTGCCCTATTATGTACTAGGGTCTTACAGAGGAGGCTATGGTAATTACAGGGGTACCCCAACGCATAGTGTTCCCAGGTGTTTTCACTGTATTCTAAGTGTCTTTTAGCATAGCACTGGCTCTAGGCCTGGTTAGTCAGATTCAGTTACTATCAGTACCCGTCAGAAAAAGTTGTGCTTACAAGAGGACTTTCTGCTCCTCTGTTGGTTCTTTCTCTACATCTCTTCTTCCTGCACTTTTCTTCATCTTTGTGGACTTGTGTTAATTCTCTCTGCATTTCTTTTTTTTTATCTGGCGTTTTTTCTTCTTTCTTCACATGTCCTACCTCTGTAGGCATAGTTAGAAACTAGCATTTAAAAAAAAAACTTTGGCATTCACTGAAAAACCATAGGTTTCAGGCATGTTATAGTTAGAAATTAGCATTTTAAAAACCTTAGAAATTCACTGAAAAAACCATAGGTTTCAGGGGCGTTATAGTTAGTTGGACATTTCACTCTTACAAAACCAGTGAAATTCCCCCGTTATAGTTAGTTCAGCTAACTATAGCTTTCGTGCCCGCAACGCACTGCTGATGACGTCACATATTACATCACTCATGACCTGGTCAGTGGCATCACTCATGACATCACTGATGACATCTCAAATGACATCACTGATGACATCATCCTTGTGATAGAGTGGCAGACCTCCTCTCACCCTAATATAACCTTTGATACACACACTCAAAAATAGAAACTAACATTTTCAAAATAATGGACATACCAATACCACTTACAACACACCTATTCAGTAATTCCAAGATCTACACACACATCCACTCATTCACCAACAGTCCTCATACATGTACTCACTCATCATATGTACTCATACACCTATACATTCTGTTACACACCGACACTCATCCATAGAGTTACTCACACACAAAGTCACACATGCAAACAAAGTATCATACATCCATTTACTTGCATATACAGTTATACACACACCACCACACTTACTTCTGCAGAAACTTACACATACTTACTCTCTTAAGCAATCACTTATAGAAACACATACTAATTTATACAGGAACTCTTCCAGTCTCTCACTCTCACATATACTCACTTATATACATTAATACAATACTCACAAATACTAGTTTAAAACATATGTAGTTACTCATAAAGACACTATTGAGACAGTCATTCACTCACGAACACACCCATACACACACTCATACACACACTCATACACCCATACAGTCCTGCACACATGCTGTCTTCAACACACACAAACAGTGAGTCACTCATTCATGATTCTATGCACTACGTAAGACCCCCCCACCGAACCATACAGACACTCAAGACATTCATACTGATACTCAAAAAACCAACTAATAACCTATATAGACACTCATGTAGCTACTCAGCAACTCATACATCCACTTATACACAAAGTGAGAGACTGATACAGATATTTACATATTTAAACATTACTCACTAACCCATGTATTCACTATGATACACTTAATCAGTCAGTTATACAATCAATTTTACAAACAAAAATCATCCATTTAGACACTTATATACCCATTTATTCTTCTGTCGACCTTGAGATATACATATATAAAACGTATTTAATTTTCAGAAAAACACACAATCACTGGATGATGGCATGAGTGATGTCAAGTGATGTCACTAACCATGTCATGAGTGATGTAATATGTGACGTCATCAGCAGTGCATTGTGGGCGAGCGAGTTATAGTTAGCTGAACTAACTATAACAGGGGAATTTCACTGGTTTTGTATGAGTGAAATGTCCAACTAACTAAAACGCCCCTGAAACCTATGTTTTTTTCAGTGAATTTTTAAGGTTTTTTAAATACTAATTTCTAATTATAACGTGCCTGAAACCTATGTTTTTTTCAGTGAATATATATATATATATATATATATATATATATATATATATATATACAGGGAGAGAGAGAGAGATTGGTTTTGAAGGCTTCTCTTTGCCTCCTCGAATTCTTTTAAACCTTATTTAAAAGAGCTGGTTCACTACTTGCGTTCCTCCGCACCCGACACTTTATTTTAAGTTTGGAGTGTTTTATTTTTCTGGCTACTCATCTTCAAAGTAACCCTTTTGGACTGTGCACAAGACGTGTGGAGTGTTTTGTGGATTTAACACCAGATGGTGTTGGAGCTTAACACAAAGCACGGCTAAAAAAGTTGCTATCAGCAAAAATACCATTGTGCTCCTTTTTAACCACGTATTACAGTCTGGGCCTGCAACATCAATCCAGGCGCAAAGCGGAGGTTGCACCAGAATTGGAATGATAACTTTTGAAAAACTTCTGCACTCCCTCTAAAGAACCTCGCGAAATTTCACTGGGTGAATTTGTGCTGGAAAAAAAACACAGGTTTAGAATTTGTGTAGCACAGACTGTGGAACAACAATCAATATTACTGTGTTATCCCCCATTTCGATGTGTGCAACACGGAATGACTCCCTGAATAGTCCACACTCGTTGGTATCAGTGTGTACTGGGTGCGCTATTACCTCACGAAATGCCCCAGCACTCTGAGGGGGACCCCCAGTCGTAAGAACGTGGGCCTCACGTGGTGCAGTGTAATTTGCGCTGGGATTGGTGGCATTCTGTATCTACACCAATGCCTGAATGGGTACCCCCTTTGTTTAGCTTGTGTTTTTCCCTCGATAGACGACCTTAAAAGTACTGCTGTCGTACGCTGTAAGGAACGTGTGGCATGCACACAACAACCCTCCATTGTGCAGCCACTTGACACTCTGCCTGCTCCAACATTGCGCTGCATGGCCACGCCGGAGTGGAGCAAGGAAAGCACCTGCTAGTGAGCCCTGCCAGTGCCAGAGCCTGCGCTTCCCTTCACTTGAGATTTGAAAAAGAGTAAAGAGCCCAAGCACAAAGGGAGCATGTGTTGCCCAATCGGCAGTAGTCACCGGCGCCTCTGCCAATAGTCTGGCCGGAGTGCGGTTACCATGGCGGCTGCCATCTGCTCCCGCCCTCTAGGAATGTGATTATGCACGCTGTGCCGGGAGAGGCGCGTGGGCTGCGGGGAGCCATCCGCAGTGAAGTGTGCTCGCGCCAGCCTTCCCGGGCCGCCTGACGGAGGGGACACTTGCACGGGGACCGCCCGCACCAAGGCTGCTGCTGACTCCCAGCCAAGGGCCGACGGGAGATGCTTCCGGGCTCCGCGAGGTCAGTGCCACCCTGGGAAGCAGGAGCAGTCCCCTTAGCGGCAGCTGCTTTTTCAAGAGAGATGAAGATGTGGTGTTTTGTAAATAGAAGGAGTGCATGCAGCCCAAGAAAGGATGGGCACTGCGCTGGCTGTGTTTGGAGGGGTCTGTTCTTTGTCTCATCTCTGGGACGTTGTCATTAGTCGGGGCTCATGGGCCAGTCAGGGGCTGCGGCTGGGAGGGACGCTGAGTTTTCATTGTGTCACTAGGAGGAATTTTCGGGAATTCAGGGCACGTCCCCCCCCGAGACAGTCCCTGGTTCGGGGCCTCTTCACATGCCCTGCGCTGGCTGCAGCCCGGGTTCTCTCCGGCTGGCTGGTCGCTCTGGCTGCGATTTAAAAACCCCGCAGATCTTCGCGTTCACATCAGCTTGATTGGTGTTTCTTATGTTTTCCTCCGAGTGTCAGCACTGATGACGAGAGCAGTGCTTGCTTGTTAACTCCTTCTTTCACAGTCGTATTGTTTTACGTTTTTAACAAGGACAGTGATTTCAGAGAGCCATTGCAGTTACTTTGGTGGTTGGTGTTGCGTTCTGAATGTTTTAACCTGATGACAGCAGTGGTTTGTCGCAGTGGCTTCTTTTTCCAAGGCTGCCAGTACTTTCTCTTCCTCTGGCAGTGTGACTGTTGAGCATAGACTTATTTTTGCTTTTGATGGCAGAAGTCAAGCCCACTTATGCGGACTTGGCATCTTTCTTTTAGAGTGGTGAGGGGGTGGAGCGGAGATAACGTGCATGTGAACCACTGGACTCACCGTCAGTAGTGCCTCAGTGATGGGGGCGGGGGAGCAGCGTCATTTGGTATTCGTCCCGAGTGTTTGGATCTGGGGGTCTCCAATTAAGAAGCGGTTGTATTACTAGATGTTTTTCAACAGAGCACCTCTTTCATTTACTTAGAGTCGGACTTGCAGTAACCAAAATTAGCAAAATCAAACACTTTTCAGTGAGTGGAAACAAGGTACATCTATACTCTACATTAAATGCTGATGTAATTAATAGTATATTGCACTCAGTGTGTGAATGTGTGCGTGTGTGTGAGTGTCTCTATATATCTATATAGATAGATAGATAGACAGACAGACCGACAGGGTGCAGCGTGTAATGATATTCATTATCATTGTTGAGTGTGGGAAGTCTCCTTCATGATACAGATACTTTCATACAGATACTAACACATACTTACTCTCTTAAACAATCACTGATACAAGTACACACTCATCCATACAGCCACTCTCACAATCACTGACTTTCACGTATAATCATTTATATACTCCTACTCTGACATACACTGTCTTTTACATATGTAGTTACTTGGACATTTACCACTGAGGGTATACAACCTTTACAACGCAACTTTTACCACGACCTACCATTACCACGCATTTTTTACAACGCAGGATCCATTACAACGCATACCATTACCACGCATGTATTTACAACGCAGGTACTTTTACAACGCATACCATTACAACGTAAGTATTGGTAAGTATATTATTTTATTAAAAATATTATTTGGGTTTTTTGGTAAAGGGGTATTTTTAGGGTTCAGGGTCAGTTTTGGGTTTTTGGGTAAAGGGGTATTTTTAGGGTTCAGGGTCAGTTTTCAGTTTTTGGGTAAAGGGGTATTTTTAGGGTTTAGGGTCAGTTTTCAGTTTTTGGGTAAAGGGGTATTTTTAGGGTTTAGGGTCAGTTTTCAGTTTTTGGGTAAAGGGGTATTTTTAGGGTTCAGGGTCAGTTTTCAGTTTTTGGGCAAAGGGGTATTTTTAGGGTTCAGGGTCAGTTTTCAGTTTTTGGGTAAAGGGGTATTTTTAGGGTTTAGGGTCAGTTTTCAGTTTTTGGGTAAAGGGGTATTTTTAGGGTTCAGGGTCAGTTTTCAGTTTTTGGGTAAAGGGGTATTTTTAGGGTTCAGGGTTCAGGGTCAGTTTTGGGTTTTTGGGTAAAGGGGTATTTTTAGGGTTCAGGATTAGTTTTGGGTTTTTGGATAAAGGGGTATTTTTAGGGTTCATGGTCAGTTTTGGGTTTTTGGGTAAAGGGGTATTTTTAGAGTTCAGGATTAGTTTTGGGTTTTTGGGTAAAGGGGTATTTTTAGGGTTTAGGGTCAGATTTGAGTTTTTGGGTAAAGGGGTATTTTTAGGGTTCAGGGTCAGTTTTGGGTTTTTGGGTAAAGGGGTATTTTTAGGGTTCAGGGTCAGTTTTGGGTTTTTGGGTAAAAGGGTACAGGGTAAAAATTAAATAATTAAATTTAAATTAAATTAAATTGATTAAATTAAATTAAATTAATTAAATTACATTAAATTAAATTACATTATATTAATTTTAATTAAATTAACATTTTAAAAAATATGATATACTTACCAATACTTACGTTGTATTTGTAGGCGTTGTAAAGGTATATGCGTTGTAAATACATGCGTGGTAATGGTACTTCGTTGCAATGGATCCTGCGTTGTAAAAATTGCGTGGTAATGGTAGGCGTGGTAAAAGTATGCGTTGTAACGTCATACATCCACCACTGAGACATCCATTCACTCACCAACACACACTCACCCACCCATATTCCTACTCATGCACTCAGGTTATATTGAGCTGTTATGTTTGTACTAGTTGATTCAGGGCCTATTAGATTCCCCTTGTTAGACTCAAGTTTTGATTTGTTACCTTTGCCTCAAATTGTAAAGCACTCTGATATCCTTCGGGATCAAGTTTGCGTTATATAAAACTTTATAAATAAATAAATGATTCTTGAGAGGCTAAGCCTCAGCAGTGGCATAACGAAACTTGAAGGGGCTCCTTTCAAAGCACACGAAGGACCCCCCACTGGAGACCCTGTCAGGAGCTTTCGGGTCAGGGCCATGCATAATGCCAGAGAGGGCCCCTTGGGCTCAAGGACCCCTCCTCACCCCGGGGCTGCAAGTCCTAATGTTACACCACTGAGCCTCAAGTTGGTTGTGATGTCACATCCCTCCCCTCCTTCAGCATTGGTAAAAACAGCACAGCACTCTCTGCTTATAAGGTTTGTGACTTTGTATTTTCACGTGCATTTGTTTTATACATTGTATTTAATCAAACCAGGGTGCAAGGGTTTTCGTTTACGGCCTTATGACTACTGGGAGCATTTTTCTCATTCTGATTCGCTGTACTGTGGGAATAACATGAAATTTGAGCTTTGTATTGTAGTAATGAATACCTGGAAATGCATCTTTAGTGCACTTGCTCTAAACGTGTTATTGGACCAGTCTACTGTGGCATATAGTCTGTGTGCAGCGCCGCGGAGGAGTCGCGAAGCTGCTCTATGTGCCTGTGGGGGAGGGAGAGGGGAGATGGGGGTTGCTCGGTGTCCTTTGTCAGTCCTCCGCCATTCATCCAATGAACTGCTTCCGCTGCACTCAATAGGGAAGAGCCAGCCAAGATGCCTGGGAGAAGAGGAAAGCGTAGGCTAAATGGCCTCTCACACTGCTGCACCAGATGGCACATACTTCTAGGCACTGCTGTTCGGCACTACACATTAAGTGGAAAATTAAACTGCTTGACGTTTTGTTTTTTCCTTAACACCCTGAATACGGTTTAATGATTCACTGAGTTCTGAGCTGGTGCAAATGCAAATCTGCAGCCCGTTAATGCGTGTCGGCTAATGGAATGGTCTCAAAATTAACACTTCACCAGCGCACGGTTCTTAGTCTTTGCTAAAAAAAAAAGCACATAGCTGCAACACAGCTCGCATTTGTTTCCTATTATGATGCACCAGAGGGGGCCAGCCTCCCACGATTTATATCCCGAAGGCCCGGCCTTTATAATTATATGTAATTATGTGCAGATTAAAGACATTGTTAGTTGCAGATTCTGGATGCATCAGTGCGGACATGCTGCTGGCAAACACAGAATAATGGGTAGCCACAATCTTCATTTCAAAGGCATTTCTTTTTTTCAGAAGGCTCCCGCCGCCGCCGTTTATCCTCTACATTCCTTGGGACTCCAATCACCAGGAACCCAGTCATAGTCTTTGATGGGAGTTAAATAGTTTACTTCACAGGCGAATGCGGACTAGTGAAGTGGAAGCAGTTCTTCCATTTTAATAAAAACAAATCCAAGTCCGATCAAAACTGTTGTCGGCTTCAGATGAAAATGACTTATTGGAGCAAGTGCAGAATTAGGGTGCAAAGCAAATGCATATAACACAAAGAGGGTAATCTACATTGCTAAAATCCCAATATGGCAGCCAAGCGCTTTGTTAAAGCCAACGTCCAATACCACTCTGATCGCCTGTCTAGGAAAGGGCCTATGACTATGTAATCAAATGCAGGGTTGGAAAACTCCAGTAGCAACAACAAGTTCACTTAAGACTATCCACCAGCCAGTGCAACTGACTCCCTGACCCCCAAAACTGCAGAGTCTGTCCCTCTGCCTGGGGAATCTGTCTGTCCCTAGCAAGTGATGTTCTTTAAGGTGCTGGGGAAGCTTTGAGGTCTCCACTTGTGCAAGAAGTGGGGCTCTGGCGATGGGGTTTTAGGTGACCAGATTTCTAAAACATTGTTTTTGTTAGGTGGCTTTCATGGTTAATGCCTGTGTGCATAATTTGAGCAGCATAATTTGAGCAGCATTGTGGCGTGTGATTAAGAAGTTCAGAAAAGGGGATTATCCTAGGAGAAACCTAGAGTCTGTAGGTAGAAAAGAACCTGTTATCTTTGACTCAAAGCGCTATATTAAAAAAATCGTCCACCAACGTGAAGTGCAAAATATGCTTTCAGGTTCGAAAAAGTTACAAATCTGGGCCTAATCATGATCCCTACTGTTTTGCTTGCCTGTGAAGAAATGTTGCTTCCTTTAACCAGCATTATACTTTGTCGTTTTTTTGCCAGTTTTTTCCCCCAAGTTTTTGTTTTTAAACATTTCTTCTGATCTTTCTTGCCTTTATATCCTAAACACTTCTGTTGGAAAGAACCTGCCTGCTATGCTGTGTTCCTGGTCTTCAAGCATTAAACTGTCTTCTGTCACTTCTGTTTACCATACATTTGCTCCATTGTCCATTATTTGAGCAGCTTCTCATAGGACCTGTGATATTCCACACCCTTCCTGTGGCCCGTTGCCAGACTCTCTCTGGTTTCCAAGGGGCAGTGGCACTCCATCTGAGAGTTCATCAGCAATGTGGATAGAGTAGCTTCTTCTTTACGGTTAAATTTACATCTGTGCTGTGTCTTTACTGTCCTCTTGTTATCAGTAGTTATTCCAGAGTTAAGAATTTGGGTAAGTCTAGTGTACGTGTAGTCTCCCCATGCCACTGTTTTTTTCCATTAGATTTAATATGAAGCGTAAATTCGATGTAGGGCATGAGGTATGTCCGCTGCAAAAGGCGATAAGGTGAGATCAGAAAATTGATCAACTGTTCCACCATATTTTAAGGATATACTGTCAGCAGCTTCTGATTTAACAATCTCCTGTTAAGAGCAATAGGGGTGTTTCAAAGGATGTGGACATATTGAATATCGGGCAATGTGAAATCTTCTTGTATTAAGTCCTTGCCAATTTTCTCATGTAATTATACACTCTTTAGGTACTATTGTAGACGTCATACTTACGTAGATCATCTAACGAAAATCTGTCTGGCTTTGCCTGAGGTGTTACTGAAGCAGTTAGAAAAGATTAGTGAACCAGAAGACGTGTGCATGTGTCTATATATATATATATATATATATATATATATATGTATACAATGTGAGCAAGAGCAGGATTGCTCGAAACGCGTCTGTTGTTTTGCCCGAAGAAACACAAGTTATCTAACTGGATCGGTGTGGCTCGTACTTCATGAATATACGAAAGTGAAGTTATCCGCTGAATATTATATATATATATACATATGTTCAGTTTCACAAGCACCCCAAATGCGAGGCGCACTCCCAGACAGCTCGCTCCAGGTAGGAGAGAAATCAAGTGCAGACTGCGCCAGCAGAGCCTGACGCGTTTCGGGCTACGCCCTTCCTCAAAGGCTCTCTGCTGCTGAATCACTGCCACCAAGGAGACAACCGGTATTTCACCCAATATTTATTCACAATCCAACTCAGGTGAGTAACGTTTTAACACAGTGCATTCTGGGGCCGGTAGTCTCAAATCACGCCCCAGTGGGCTGGAAGGCAGTGCATTCAGTAAAAATCACCAACTTTATCAAGAGTGCACCATTCCATTGTCTCTCCGTTCAAATTCTGAGCCAGAATGATCCATACCGCTGATTTTCACACCAGCAGTGGAACCGCTCGATAACGCGGCGGTGCGCCTCCCGGCCGGGTCGGCCGTTCCATATTCAGTTTCACAAGCACCCCAAATGCGAGGCGCACTCCCAGATAGCTCGCTCCAGGTAGGAGAGAAATCAAGTGCAGACTGCGCCAGCAGAGCCTGACGCGTTTCGGGCTACGCCCTTCCTCAAAGGCTCTCTGCTGCTGAATCACTGCCACCAAGGAGACAACCGGTATTTCACCCAATATTTATTCACAATCCAACTCAGGTGAGTAACGTTTTAACACAGTGCATTCTGGGGCCGGTAGTCTCAAATCACGCCCCAGTGGGCTGGAAGGCAGTGCATTCAGTAAAAATCACCAACTTTATCAAGAGTGCACCATTCCATTGTCTCTCCGTTCAAATTCTGAGCCAGAATGATCCATACCGCTGATTTTCACACCAGCAGTGGAACCGCTCGATAACGCGGCGGTGCGCCTCCCGGCCGGGTCGGCCGTTCCATATTCAGTTTCACAAGCACCCCAAATGCGAGGCGCACTCCCAGACAGCTCGCTCCAGGTAGGAGAGAAATCAAGTGCAGACTGCGCCAGCAGAGCCTGACGCGTTTCGGGCTACGCCCTTCCTCAAAGGCTCTCTGCTGCTGAATCACTGCCACCAAGGAGACAACCGGTATTTCACCCAATATTTATTCACAATCCAACTGAGGTGAGTAACGTTTTAACACAGTGCATTCTGGGGCCGGTAGTCTCAAATCACGCCCCAGTGGGCTGGAAGGCAGTGCATTCAGTAAAAATCACCAACTTTATCAAGAGTGCACCATTCCATTGTCTCTCCGTTCAAATTCTGAGCCAGAATGATCCATACCGCTGATTTTCACACCAGCAGTGGAACCGCTCGATTGGCGGTGCGCCTCCCGGCCGGGTCGGCCGTTCCATATTCAGTTTCACAAGCACCCCAAATGCGAGGCGCACTCCCAGACAGCTCGCTCCAGGTAGGAGAGAAATCAAGTGCAGACTGCGCCAGCAGAGCCTGACGCGTTTCGGGCTACGCCCTTCCTCAAAGGCTCTCTGCTGCTGAATCACTGCCACCAAGGAGACAACCGGTATTTCACCCAATATTTATTCACAATCCAACTCAGGTGAGTAACGTTTTAACACAGTGCATTCTGGGGCCGGTAGTCTCAAATCACGCCCCAGTGGGCTGGAAGGCAGTGCATTCAGTAAAAATCACCAACTTTATCAAGAGTGCACCATTCCATTGTCTCTCCGTTCAAATTCTGAGCCAGAATGATCCATACCGCTGATAAAGTTGGTGATTTTTACTGAATGCACTGCCTTCCAGCCCACTGGGGCGTGATTTGAGACTACCGGCCCCAGAATGCACTGTGTTAAAACGTTACTCACCTGAGTTGGATTGTGAATAAATATTGGGTGAAATACCGGTTGTCTCCTTGGTGGCAGTGATTCAGCAGCAGAGAGCCTTTGAGGAAGGGCGTAGCCCGAAACGCGTCAGGCTCTGCTGGCGCAGTCTGCACTTGATTTCTCTCCTACCTGGAGCGAGCTGTCTGGGAGTGCGCCTCGCATTTGGGGTGCTTGTGAAACTGAATATGGAACGGCCGACCCGGCCGGGAGGCGCACCGCCGCGTTATCGAGCGGTTCCACTGCTGGTGTGAAAATCAGCGGTATGGATCATTCTGGCTCAGAATTTGAACGGAGAGACAATGGAATGGTGCACTCTTGATAAAGTTGGTGATTTTTACTGAATGCACTGCCTTCCAGCCCACTGGGGCGTGATTTGAGACTACCGGCCCCAGAATGCACTGTGTTAAAACGTTACTCACCTGAGTTGGATTGTGAATAAATATTGGGTGAAATACCGGTTGTCTCCTTGGTGGCAGTGATTCAGCAGCAGAGAGCCTTTGAGGAAGGGTGTAGCCCGAAACGTGTCCGGCTCTGCTGGCGCAGTCTGCACTTGATTTCTCTCCTACCTGGAGCGAGCTGTCTGGGAGTGCGCCTCGCATTTGGGGTGCTTGTGAAACTGAATATATACATATGTATATACTATTCAGCGGAACCGTTTCTGCTTTTTGATATATTTCTGTTTTTCAATAAGAGGTGACCTGCGAGCATTTTTGGCCCTCCTCGTGGAAATAGTGCTTAAGCAGAGTTTCTTTATAATGACTGTGGGAATCCATTGGTTGGTTATTCGGACACCAGTTATTAGCAATCATAGTCCCCCTTACTATCTTTACTATATGTTGTTTGAAGAATTCAAAAATAATTTCAGCTTCGTAATTCCTAACTTTTACTGAAGGACCAATTATATCGCAATCGTTTTTTTTACTTTTTAGTGAGAACACTTCTTCTTTTTTTTTATTTTTTAAATCGTGCCCCTAAGGGAAATTTAGAACAGACATCCTCATCCAAGGATAATAGCAGTCAGCTGTTTTCGAATGGACAACTCTCCTCTTACCTTTGAGAACACAAGTGGTGCTTCTGATGCCTTCTCCAATATTACTGCGGCTACAAGTCGCTGCTCCAAATAACTCCGACTCCTCCTTTCCAGCCCTCTACCTGTCCACGAGCCCTCCACTCCCTTGCCAGCCACAAAACACCCGACTGCCCTAACCACTCCAGTGTAATGAGGGCCACCGCTGCTCCTTCTGCTGCCACCGGCTCCCTGACAACCCACAGGGGACCCGCGTGTGTGGTGGACCCAACCATGATCTGGAACTGCAAAGTGCTGAATGTCAAGCATGGGTAGAGGTGGCAGTAGGCCCATGAGAGACCTGGGAAAGCCAGAAGTCGATATCCAGACACAGTCACAGAGTCGCCTTACTGGCTGGAGTATATGCATGCACTGACATGCTAGGCATCAGCGGAAGTCTCAGGAGGGACACGCTCAGAGCTTCGTAAATCTTTGAGAAACCCCTTAACTGTGGTTTTCACTTCTCACTTTTAAACTTAAGCCTTGATTGCTATATGGACTCTTTACATGTGTTTCTGCTTCACTTTATACCCACAATTACCTTGCACTTGTAACTTCTGGGCACCTATTGCAGCTCTTTGCACTTTACTGCACTTACCCTAAAACACATCATCAAGGTGCCTATTCTTTTTTTAATTACTGATTACATCATACTATTGTTGTCTTCACAGAGGCACATTTCAGCTCTCCCCCCACACTCTGCTACCTACTACTATGGCAAATCCTAACCCACTTCCTAACGCGGCAGCCATCTCAAGGCTTTTCGGGTGGAATACAGTCCTTCAGTCTGAATACCATTGAAGTCGTCCTTGAAGTTCAAGTAAATCGTGGTTCACTTTGTTAAAGTTTGTATCCTTGGTCTCTTAGTCTCAGCAATCAGTTAGATTTGTCTGGTAAGACTCTATTTGTGAAACCACTGTTTAAGATCTGGTAATCCACTCTTATTTTTTTGTCAAATTATCTAATCTTCACTTTAGAATTGACTCTTCAACGTTATCAGTTACTGTCATGAGACTGGAAGCCCTGTGATTGTTCGTAGCCTTTGTGGAGTGAGACTACATTTGCCTCTTGAAGGACCTTCAACATTTGAAATTCATCAGCAAATATCTGAATAATTTTTGGAGATCTTGCCAGTGGATTCCTTGTTTTTTTAGGTCCGAGAATGCATCTTATCCATTTGTCTTATTCATCTTACAATTGGTAAAGCACCAGTAGAGTTTGTTTTGGTAATGTGGTACAGTTCTGCTTCTTGCTGTGGAAGTTGACTCTTCTCTTGAAACATTTTTGCATTTCTCTATTTTTGAAAAGCCAACGCCCACCTTAGGCCATAATTGTCACCCTGTGGGGCACCGGCACACAAAGTGGCACATCAGCTTCAGTCCCATCTTGAGTATCACTTATTGCTTCTTGATCACTACCATGAGGGATCCACAGAGGATACTGAGAGTGTTCTGATGGACATCTGGGACATGATTTTGGAGGGAGTATCTGAGGGCCTGTATACATGATATTATTGCTTGATCCCTCTGTTGCTTTAGTACTACAAATCATCCCACTCTGCCGACTCATCTACAGGTAGTATCGAGATTGGCTAGTAATGGTTCAGGTTCCTTTTGGAGGACAGAGAACAGTGCATTACACCGGGTTCATCTTCTCCCCCTCACAAGCTTGAACTTTTGGGTCACTTATAGTTTTCTTTTGTCCGTGGCTCGATTTTCTGCATAAGACTTTCAGACATAATTAGAGGCAGAGTCTTTTTTTTCAGCCCTACGCTGTTGATTCTGCCCAGATCAATACATTACCATTTTAAGGATCAAAGGATACATCATGCAGTAACTGCAAAGATACCATTTGTGTTCCAACCAAGTCCAGTTTTCAGCAAAACTCCTCAAATGAAGCAGAACAATTGCAAGATGCAAATATGTTGAATTATTAGCACAACACACTACTATGTTGTGGCATGGGTGCAGCCGGGCCCTGGTATGTAGATCTATGTGAGCTTACTCTGTGTGTTATCATCACAGGAAAGAAGGTAATATGGGAAGCTTCAGGCAGTGTGTGGCTCCAAAGGATTAAGCAGACAAATATTCTGTGCCTTTCACGGGGTATTGCAAGAAAGATTTAGTAAACATTATGATTTGGGGCTCTTGTTTTAGTATTTACATTAGAAGAGTCTTCCTTATTAGGTCTCTACAGAGCCTTGCAAAATGTGACTCCTTTGAAAACAAAAATAGTGCCCCACTTGACTTACAGCTCAAACATCCTGCCCATCCCCATACCTGTTGCAGAGAGTTTGGCAGGAGAGATGAAGCCGGGGGTGGGGGCTCTTTACCACAGTGGCACACGTGGAATGCACTGATAATGAATTCCACTTCATTTCCCACGCTAGCCACAGCGAATGGGATGTAGGAGGAGGACACACACTCATACACACTCACATACACTTGTACTCATTCACACTTCCTCACTCATACCTTATGCCCCTGAGTCACTCACCCCCACACAAACAATAGAGGACTTATGCTAAGCCTACAAACTTTGAGGAAGGTGTCAAGGTAACAATACAGTACTTTTCACCGCCTTAACAGAAGAAAATGTTTTGTAGCTTCAGTGTGTTCAGAGGTGGGGAACCTGGTGGAATCCACATAGAATGTAGCATCAATTTAGCACATTTCTTAGATGTCGATGTGCTAAATGTTTGATACCGCGTGTCCTTTCAGGCCACTCTACTCGTGCAAGTCGAATTCATTTGTTTCGCTGCTATCTTTACTGGGTTTTTTACGAGTATTGTGCATATGCCTTTGGTATCCGTAGAAATACACCCCAAAGAGATGCTATGTGTCTTAATGGTGTTTATATGTAGAGTAATGACCGGTGTCATTCCGACACCCAGTAAATCTGCGAGTTATGCCTTTCGTTGCTTTGGCTCTTTAAAGACCTTTGTTTTCCTTGTGTTGCCACATATAAAGCATGTGACACAGGCCTGTATCCTTATTTTTTTACATTATTACCATTACACATTAATTGTTTTACTCTCTCTTATCGTAAATCTCTGTTTCATCAGTTTGCAACCTTTGTGCATGCTTTTACTGATGCAGTTTAAAGAACTGTGTTCAACGAGACACAAAGTTGGTCATGTTTCTTTAAGTATGTTTTTAGTAATTCACCCGCAATTAGCAGGATTTGACCAAGCAAAATCATTCCTAAATAATCATTCTCCATTAATGTCGATGTGCTAAATTTTTGACACCTCGTCATTTTAGGCCACTCCGCTGGTGCAAGTCAAATTCATTTAAGTCGCAGTTATCTTTATGGGACATTGTATGAGTATTGTGCATATATCAGCCTTTGGTCTCCATATAAATACATCTCAGAGCGATGCTACTCGTCTTCAGAGTTTTTATATGTGGAGTAATGACCGGTGTCAATCCGCCACCCAGTTCATCTTCGAGTTACGCCTTTGGTGATTCCGGCCCTTTAAGGACCTTTGTTTTCCTTGTGTTGCCACATATTAAGCACGTGACACCGGCCTGTGTCGCTCCTCGTTTGGCTTCATTTGTTTCAAGGTTAGAGCTGTTATTGGCATGTGACTGTGTTGGTGAGGCAGGTTGGCAGGGGACCAGCCGCCTCTTTGGGACTCAGTGGTAGTTTATCACCGCTGCTGGCGGGCTCCCAAGCCCTTGCTGTGTTCAGCTTGTTCTTGCCGCATAATGCTGAAGCTGGCACTTCTCGCCCTTACTTCAAATTAGAAACTGCTGCCTAAGGGTTTAGGAAGTACATGAAACAGATTTTACTTCCCATTACGTTTCCTGACCGTATGTGTTGTGAAGTGAATTAATTGCAATGGTAGAGCACACTGTTTGAAGCAGGTGTCAGTGCTCTGCAACTTCACATGCCTTATTAAGTGAGTCAAAGCAGGGGGGGGGGGGTTACAGCAGTGTACTTCCGGGCTCACCAACTGGTCAAAGTATTAACGAGCAGCAGGGTAATGGGAACAATGGGGTCTTTTATATATTAATTGAAGTAAGCAAGAAAAATGAGGCCGGATTCTTCATAGTGTTACGATAAATGGTGCTTGACCAATTAATTCTTATTTTGCATATAACAAATCATTTTCATGCAGATTTTGATAATTACAGTGCCACACAGATGTACGCCTTGCATAATGGAACTGGACTGCCCACTGAATACCAGGCCTTCCAGGCCCCTTAAACCAGTCCTCTTCCTGTCTGGTCTCCATTTGTGGAATGTGTTTCCGAAGATACAATCAGTATGTTGGGGGGAATTTTCCATACGTCGCAGAAGACATAGATTCCACTTTATGGATGACGTAGCCATGGATACAGTGCCACTTGTTTTAATTTTATTTTTTTACTCTCAGATGTTTATGTTTAAAAAGCCTGCCTTCTCCGAATGGCCAGCAGAAGAACCCGAGTTGTGTGACCAGGCCGGCATTAATTGTGACTTGGAATTTTTTTTTGAAAAATGCTCCTACTGTTTTTCAGAAAGTAGAAGATTTTCTGAAATCAGTAAGCCAAGAAAATGTGCTTAAGACTAGGGTGAATACTTGGGGTAAATTTGTTCCTTTAATACGAAATCCATCCTCTTACACACAGACATAATATGGAGGTGGGTTGAACGATATCATTTTGGTTGTGACTAAGTTTGCTGTGCAGTAGGCTTGTAATCTAATTTCTGATCTCGAATATATTCATTCTCGCAGTGGCAACTCATGATTCCTCCGAGGACAGGACATATTTGTTCACATTTAGTCATGGCTTCTGCTAAGGGGCCTGCTGTGTTCTGCTCTTAGTCTAGTTATCCTATCTAGGTGTCTGGGAACTTGAGGGTAGGACAGTCCGAGTATTTCAGCTAGCCAGTTAAGTGCGCTCCCAAAGATAGGATGAATGCTGAGATATTCTGCACTGTTTGCCATAGGAACCTGAGAGTGTTACAGCTACATGACCCCATCATACTGATTGTCGAGTCTAAAGAGAGGCCAATAGTAATGGGAGACCTGTTTCTGAATGACTCTTTCGTTACACTAGCAGAAGCAGGGACTCTGTTCGGAGGAGGACTGGGGCAGTTTACAGTATGCAAGTGTGTCCCTTATAGTCACAAGATCTGGACAAACTTCCTTGGGGAGCCCAAGGAATCCCATGTCCGGACGGTGATATTGAGACCGGGCTTGATCAGAGGTCTTGTTTCTCAGTTGTACGCTACTCCGAAGGAGGATAGGCAGACAAACGTAACGTCTGCATGCGATAATTGGAATAGAGACCTTGAGATCCCTCTCATGGACGGAGAATGGAAGCGGAGTAAAGCACAGATGCAAGAAAAGGCCAGTAACTCCAGGTTTATGTTAGCACAATTTGTCTACCGCCATAGGGCCTACCTGACGCGGCAGTGATTGCCTAGGATATTGCCGGCACGGTCAGCGAGTTGTGCACTATGTGACGGGACCCCATTTGATTTTATCCATGTTACATGGGCATGCTGGGTAGTGCGACCCTTTGAGGCTGAGGTGCTTCGGGAGGTGAAACGGATATCAAGAGTCGGGGCAGAGCTGATGATACTTCACTGTATACTAGTCCTCTTGCCGCTCCCTCGGGAGGGCAGGAAAATGGGAAATAAATTTGCCAAACTGGGACTTGTGCTGACACAAACTAAATGGAGAGCTAACCTGCTGGGGGCAGTGGCTGAAGAATGTAGACTTCGAAAGGTACGCACGGATGAAAAGGCAGAGAGTGACTTGGAAATGTAGGGTGTGATGTTATACCGCCTGTTATGAGATAGAGGGGCGATGGAGGTTGGCTCGGCGCAGATCTCGCCTGTGGCCGCAGAGGTGGTGACTCTGGGCGGGTGAGGGATACCCGGGTGTGCTTTAGAACGGTAGGGAGCCCTCCACCCCTCCTTTTGTTGAGTGCTGTTGGGGCTTGCGGTGGGTACGTGAAAGTTATGGTAGAGATAACGAATAAAAGGTGACTGCTTGCCCCCCTTCACCTCCCAAGATTTGTTCAGTGGACTACAATTTAAATCAAGCATGCATGTGCCCCCTGCCTCAACACCTCCCCCACTGCTCCAGACCTAGGACTGCGCACGTGATCGTTTTGGGACGCCTTGGGAGCTGAGAGGATAGTATGCTGTAGAATTGTTATTGGGTTGCTGTTTTGGATCTCAACTCTGTGAGTTTTTGTGCGACTTGAATACGGTAAAATGCTAATAAAGAAATTTGGAAAAAAAGACCTCGCCTCCACTCAGACTCTCCTTTCACCAGCACTTTCCATTCTAGAGAGGCGTATGAGATGTGGACTTGTTTGGAATTTAATTGGCATTATGGAGCCATTAGTTATGATTACTTATTTAGGAGGACCAGTTCCAGCATGTTACCATGTTACCAGTATTGAGACAGCACACAGGCTTAGTGGTAGATGGTATTTTGTGCATGCGGCGAGCGAGCGGGCCGCACACGTACACTCATTCGTAGTCACACTCACCCATCTACATGCACACTTACTCACACCCATATATTAACAAGCACGTATACATACAACCACCATTCACAAGTACATCGACACACCCATTCACAGCATGCACTACTACACCTACATTCATTCATTCATACATACACACACACACTCACATGCACCAAACATTAAAAAAAGAGGAACACTTTACAGGTTGCAGCAGTGATCTCAGGTGGTGGGAGGGAAGCCTTGGTGGTTCCTGGAAGATTGGGACTGCCGCCTCCTCTCATTGGCTGACCTTGTTATGGGCCAGCCAGTGAGAGGAGGCAGCAGTCCCTTACTCGTCACAGAGTGGGATGGGGTCACTGAGCCTGCTGACCCACTCCACTCAGTGACTAGCATCACTGATGGACACTCAGCCCTGGACACTTCAGCACTTAAAGCTGAGGGCCTCAGGGGCGAGTCTGCCAGTGATGCACTCCTTTGTCATGAGCTGGATGCTCACATAAGAGTGGGGCGGTCACGGCCACCAGTCTGACATTTTTAGCCCGGCACATTTAGGCTCATGCAGCCAGGCGCCTGTGCGTTTAGAGCACGTACAGTGCTTGGATGCCTGACCCAAGCATTAAGAGTGTTTGGAAACAAAAGGTATAATAATCTGAATCCCAAGGTTGAACAGGTGTGATAAAAACCAGGTAGTGAGCGACATCCCCACCAGCTGGATAGATCCGAAGCCCCCTGGCATCTCGAGATGGTGCAAAGGCGTAGACTGATGCACTGCGCAAGAGAACCCGTTCTATAAGTCCAGAGAGTGTCCCGCTAAATACCGTAAGGTCTGGGGCAGATAGACAAACATGTCTCCTTGTAAATGTATAACTCTATGTGACTCGCAGGACTGTGTAATGTAACCTTGTCTCCCTGTGCATGTAAAAGGTAATCACAGGTGAATGTTGCGATATATTGTACTTGACAGCTGCTGGTAGTTTCTGTCTAAAAATACAATAAAATTGTTCAGCAAAAAGAAAAATCCAGGTAGTGAGGGTAGTACAGTGGCCCGAACTGAATTCGAACATAAATAACCTGTAGAAGGACCTGTTATACACTGTGAACCATCCTCCTGCCAGAGGGGATGGAAAGTGAATGAGAATGCAGATAATGCAGTGGAGAAATGGCATACTCCAAATAGGGAACTGTAGACCATATGGTTTGGGTATTTGAGGTAAACCCTGCCGTCATTGGTGGTGATTGTGTTCCCATTCTTGGTCGTGATTAACATGGGTAGGTGTTTTGAAGGTGGCGGTCATTCAGACGTGGAGAGATTTGCAAAGATCTAGTGACTGCAGAGGGAGAATGTGTATGCCTCAGTGTAAGGATGAGTGCTACCTCCATTTACAGAGTAGGCTGTGTGTGCAGGTCCTTGTTGTCAAAAAGCTCATGTTATCTCATTATTATCAGTATTAGTATTCGTATTATTATTAGTAGTGTTATTAGTTTTATTAGTGTTATTATTATTAGTATTCGTGTTATTAGTGTTATTAGTGTTAGTGTTATTATTATTAGTATTCGTGTTATTAGTGTTATAATTAGTATTATTATTGGTGTTATTATTACATCTAGGACACACAGAGCTGGTGTTATATTAATATTATTATTATTATCATCATTGGTATTAGCATTCATATTCGTTTTAATCGTATTATTAGTATTATTAATAGTGTTATTATTATGTTTAGTGTTATTAGTATTACTATTATTAGTATTAGTTGCATTATTAGTATTAGTGTTATTATTAGTATTATTGGATTTATTACATCTTGGACACACGTAGAAGGTTGATTTCACAAAGCATGTTAGCTAAAAAGGTTGTGTGACTCACACATAGAAATAATCTTTGTTATGAGCAGAGTGGAAAGGCCGCCAAGCCACCTATACCCCAAAGCCGTTATTTAAAGTTCTGCAGTAAAACCGCATTCAGGGAGCCCGGTTCCTGTCCTGTCTCTAGTAACACACGTGCCCACATCAGGCATTCAATTATTTTAGCCGATAAAAACAGGAAGGTGGCCCCATAGTCACCAGTGTAAGTAAGATGATGCCGCCATTTGCACCTCATGACTGTATTTAAATCTACGCGCTGGGAGACCCCTCACCTAGCATTATTATTGCCATGCAGCAGGAGGAAAGCCCTTTGTAGGTTTGAGTAGACCAGGCTTCTCCACTGAGTAGCTTGAAAGATCCTAGTCGCTCTCAAGCTACCTGTCGGTAGTTCTTCTATGTGCAGTCCAGTCTACTAAATTCGAAACTTTTTCTTGGTTGAATTAATCTATGAATACCAAAAATGAAAAGTATGTATTTGAGATTAAAATGTGTATATTTTTAGAACCTATAAGCCGATGTGGAGTAAAATGGTTGGGTTTGGTGCTAGGAGCATTGCAACCATTGGTATTCTGTAATACACCAATTGATAAAGCCTTTTATCTTACATTACGTCTGGCAACCCTGCTTGAAGCTCTGCGATAATCACTGCTGATAACAGTCATGGGGCGGCCACTGCTCTCTTGTACGATGTGGTCACCATTGCAGGACTAATAACACCAGTAGTACAGGCTGACTTCCATTCACACATAAGTAGCTCTTACTACAGAAACGTTTGGGGGCCTGGTGTAGACTATAAGGGGCTCTGTATGATATCAAATACTCTAGTCTTTCATTTATTTCAACAATTTAAGGTGAAATGCATGTTCTCACATCTCACTATAACGGCTTAGAGTAATCCGTACTAAGGGCGCATGGAAAGCAATTAGAAGTTGAAACCACAGGTACGCAACTGGTCTTAGTCATGTTGAGGGACAAGTACTACAAAGCATTCCCAAGGTACTATGGCTTATTTCCCCCCATTCCTGCGCTGGACATACTTTGCCTTACGAAACTTCAAAGCAGTCCCTGAAGGTGAGAGGCCAATCCAATCGACTTAATGGCAGCCACTCAAAATGGTCTGAACACATAGATGTATTCTGATTGGTTGAAGCGTTGCCAATTAGAATGTCTGAAGCATCCCAGTATTTCAGTCAGTGAGCACTCACCCTTCAACCAATGTAACTGGTCCAGGTTTTTCCATACCACCAGTGGAAGGCTGAAATCAATAGATTCTCCCAATGTACATTCTGATGGAAATGTTTGCCCACCTCTGATCTTTGTAATATTGTTATGTTCATATTTATGTATTCACCAAATGTATTACAGCAAAGTCCGGTCACCTTCAGGTAACCTTAGAGCTCTTAACTATAGTTGATGTAGATAAAGTACAAAACTTTAGTAAATGAGATTCAAATAGTTAGTGTGGGACTTTGATAGGAGAGAGGTTAACCAAAATTGTCTGCGGTGGTTGGTTAGAGCCGAATTCTAATATGAAGCAGGACGTCTGATTGGCCTCCGGTGATCCCAGCATTCTGTGCTGGCCCTACAGTTTTTCAATACATTTCGCAAATAGAAGTATCTTTAAAAATACTTGTTTTTGAGACGAACTTTGATGAATAGTTCTGACTTTGTGTGCAACTTGCAGTTTAAGGTGTCATTGCCGTCTTGAGCGATCTGAAGCACTAGGACCACTGTTAAAAGGGGAAGTAAGAGACCGGAAGGGCACTGTAGGAAGACAGTGCCTGATGACTGTCAATACGTGCGTGGGAGGAACCTCTTGGTTTAGTGGTTGGCTTAAAGACTAGAATAGCATTAAGATTCAGTCTGATCAAGATAGAGCAGCCCTTGCAAAGGCAGGAAAGCATACACAGTTTGTAACTTAAACTACTCAGTCAATATTCAGACAGGACAGTTACTGCAAATCAAAATGAAGCAATGCACCCGAATCGTTACCCATGCACGTCGTTGGAGGATCACTGTGGACTGCAGCTCTGAGCTCTTTAGGGCATATTCGCCAAAGTCCTTTGGAGTAAATGAAAACATACTCCTGTAGTACTTCTTTACGCACTTTCACATGCGTTTGTGACTCCACCCTAAAACGTCCACCTCCCTATTAGTAGAAGTGAAAAGCGGGCCCAGTCCTTTCTATTTGTGCTACCTGTATATGAACGGGTTTATTTTATTCCCACGTTAGATGTTTGGGGCTAATTCACAAAGGCATGTAGTCGAATGTAAATGAGTACTACAGGAGTATGATTGTACGCAATACGAAATGGCTTTGTCAATAGGCCCCATAATTCCTTTGCATCTCTTATGCTTCCAGGATCCTAAACTTAGGGATGCCCATACCGGAGCAATAGCTTAGGTGGCAATGGAGTCACAGGGACATTTGTACATTTCCCACTCTACCCTACAGGAGCCAGCAACCCTGGCATGCCGCAACATGTCGAGTGTAACGGAAGTGACATTGTGCACCCTTTGACCCCCCCCCCCCCCAGTGAGATGACAGTGTTGATATCTAGTCACAATCACCTCCTCTGCTGAGGGGCTAAAGGCAGGGGAAGTAGTGGAAACAGTATAGCAGTACTTGTTCTTTCTGCCGCTGTCTTCACGTGAGCTGAGACAAACTCTAGCATGGGCAGTGCTGAACATACCAATCAGAGTTATCAGTGCTTATCAGTGCTAATTGGCGTCTAGGTAGGTGTTCTTTGGAAGTAACAGTGGCAGGGGCATAGTTTAGAAGAACATAAAGAATTTTAACTGCACTCTTGTGTCTACCGTGTCTGTTTTGCTTGCTACTGTTGGATATTAAACTAATTGGTTTTACACTTGCAGATTGTTTTTTTTGTCCAACTCCTGTGATTTCATTAGGGTCAAGGCCTTTGTAATTTCCTTTGTGTGATTTCATCATGGCAAAGGTTTCGTGGTATTGCTTCATTTGCTATCAGAGTGTCGTATGGCATGTGGACCACTTTCGCAACACCTACAATTATAGTGAGTTTAATCTGCGAAGAACATGTATTGACCTCCCCACAAATGTACCTCACAACAAAAGACAAGGTCTCTTATTTGGTGCACATTTTTAAAAACCGGTTCAGGGCATGTTTACTTGTTAATAAATGGCTACCAAAAATCCAGAATTCATTTTCCTTCTCTTGCTTTGACAGATATGCACCAAGTATGACATGATGTGGCATGTCTTCTTTTGCACTTCCACTTGTAATTTTTATTGCTTTTAGCCAATAAGCTAGAAATGTGCCCTCACGTGCATACTCTTACCTCCTTGAATCGTATGACTTAAATCAAAGCATGTTGTTTTAACTAAAAGAACAAACGGCACACAGTTGTGTTTCCATGCTCGGTGTATTGCTCTTTTTTTTTTTTTTAAGTTTTTTATTGCAGAGCAAATTACAGTATACATATCATTACTGGATCATGGCAGTACAGACTTTCCTTCAATCTAATTCCGCACCTGATTAGTACAAACAGCCATTCAGCCCACCTCCCATAGGCCGGGCGGCATCCTCCGCGTCCACGGTGCGTGTTACACTTCCTCCTCCCATGGTCTTAATATGAGGTAATCTGGTGCCTGTTTTTTAGTCAATACTCCCCGTCCCTCCAGTAACGTCAGATAATAGTTCCCCTGATCTCCGATTTATGCCCCTGAACCGGCCCTGCTACTCCCCCCCACCCCCTCCCTCCCTCAGTGTCCACGCCTGCGCCTAGCTCTGGGTGTCATGAATTTGTGGTAATGGGCAGAAGTAATTTGGTGTGTACTATGTGTGTGTGTGTCCGCTGGGGGGGCCGGCACCGCGGCCCTTACGATCGGGACTTCATGGTCCTCAGGGTCCTCCTCCCTCTCCTTTCGGTGTATTGCTCTTGTGCTCATAATATATATTTTTGTCATTTAAAAATGTGAAAAAATGCACAATTACGTTTGTAAATAAAGAGAAAATGTGATGCATGAGATGAGTGCACTTCTTTTATTTGCAACTTGAGTTGGATGGAGTTTTTTCCATAGTGACCATTGCACACGCCTCAGCATTTCACACAGTCAGCTATTGAACGTTTAGTTTCTTGTTTAATAATGTACCATGCATTAATATGCTGATGTGGGGGATTAGATTTTTTGTGATCTTGAAAATGTTACTTTATGTGCTGTAATGAGAAGTATTTTTGGAAAGAATTTCACCCAGTAGGGCTGGGAAGAGCCAATCTAGAGTTCATGTGCAATTTAGTAACACTGGTGCCAATAAAATTAGAACATGGTGGAATAAAATAATGGCTTCTTATCTCAGTATTCTCAGGGCTTGGACAGTGCAGCTGTCAAAGGGATCTATTGCTAACAATTTTCATAATATAAAGGGTGGCCTTTGGATACTCGCCTTTCAACCAATGGTTTTCTTTTAGCCATGGACTTTGTACTTTGCCATTCATGTATTGGCTTAGCCCAGTGGAGTGTTTATCTCTCACCGAATGCTACCGGCTGTTTGGGTGTTACTTTCTGCCTCCACTCGAGTACTTGCGTTGAACTACATGAGCGACTACTTTACAACTGTCGCCCTCTCCATCCTCTCTGCACACTCAGTCCTGTCTGTGTCGCTTTTATGGGCTAGTGTTGCATGTGTTAGCACCTTAAATACAGACCTACAGGCTTTGCCATTGCTTGTGCATGTTGCCTGTGTCCCATTCATACATCAATGACATTAAGGCTAGGTCAGCTGACTGAAGAACAGAAGTTGTTGCTTGCTGAGGGCATGAGCGTTCTCATGTTTGATTCTAATTCTCTACGCCTTGACCATATTAAAGACTGCCATATGGAACGCTACATTTGTGCAAAGGGAAAGTTATTATAACAAGTGAACACTCCACACTTATCTACTGGGCCCCAGCAAGTCAGGTGTTACTTCCTTACTGAGAAGAAAGTTCTTTTAACTCCTTCCGGAAGTTAAAATATGTTGAACTATGCCACTTTCTGTGTTTGAACTGTTCTCTGTTATTCTTTAACTACTGCTAATGTTGCAGATTCCTCCGCTCCCCTCACCATACTTTTCTCTGAAGGTCATCTTCATTTAATCCCACAGTTAGGGCCTGATGCAATCTGAGATGGGAAGGGGAGTGAGGGGGGTCATAGTGGTCACATGAATTGAATTTATATGAACATTTTATAGATTTACAGAAGATTTTATTTACATGCACTCTTTATAAAAGCAGGCATTCACTGTCCTCGAAGCGTTCTCAATTTTTGTAATGCTGACATGAACATTGTCAATGTGTCGACACCTTTTTATGGTAATTCTTTCATGTCTTAATAATCTGTTCAATTTATATTTAAATATGAGTTTTATGATGAATGTTTTCACGTTCGTTTTTAATTGTTACACGATAAATTGTATGTGGGGTTTGGGTTTGTGAAATTGAATATAAAGTCTTTAAAAATTATACCTTTAGGAACTTTCACTGGATACATTTGGAGTTTCTTAATACATAGTGTATTATTTTATAAATCCTGCAACTCCGAAACACTCATTTTAGGTTGGCCTCTATGTGCTCATTTATAGGACTCTCGTTATTCTGTTATATGCTGCCATTTTGAGC
This sequence comes from Lissotriton helveticus, assembly GCF_964261635.1. NCBI lineage: Eukaryota > Metazoa > Chordata > Amphibia > Caudata > Salamandridae > Lissotriton > Lissotriton helveticus. The sequence continues at coordinate 429,299,763 of NC_136057.1, forward strand.
CTTTTGATGCCCACTACAAGAATATGATTGTGACCCACTAGGGGCTTCTCGAAAGTGGTACTACTGTGCGTAGTTGGATGTGGCCTAGTTGTATTTTGATGGTAGCGGACGCTTTTCATTCCAAAACTTACATTTTAATAGGGCCAGACCACTTTCATTCACAAACATAATTGTATTTTATGTCGCAGTCTGCCCTCATGGGCTGCGGGAATGCTAGAAATGATAGCACATACTTTGTACTCTGGGTCAGTATGTTGCGCGTGCCGGGACAGACCCTTTTGCAATGTTCCCTGCATAACCATGGAGCATACCACCACATCCTCAACTTGCAGGGGGTGACGGAGTCTCCATCCCACCCTGACACGTGTATTGGGAATACCCAGTACAAGATTCCTCTTTAACCCCAATAATCCGAACACAACCACCGGAAAATAAACAACTCTTTTCACACCTCGGAAACTCCGCTATTTCACAGCAGTCTTTCCTGAAGCCACTCATACTAGATGCTTCTTTTGATTGCAACCAAACCATCCCTCCTTTAGGCTATAAAGTCCTGATACTTCTTTGATGGGGCACGGACCAACTTGCGTTTATACCAGTGAGTACTCCCTCACTGGCCTAGAGACCCAACGACAGGCGTGGCAAGCACCATGAGATGGCCACTGGTATCCCCAAGCCTGTCATCGCTCCTTTGTGTGCAGTCTACTGATACTCATTTCAGGAAACTCCTTCTGATAAGACTGCCTTATCGCCAGCATCCTCGTCAGGGTCTTCTTTAGTCTTTTTTAGGTCGAAGCACGACCTCTGCTTCAATGCGAAGCATTGATAGCAGAGTCTGCTTCGACAACTATTGTGATCCGTTATTGGGAATGTGGACAGGAAAGGGTGCACGAGCGCAGAGTAGCTCAGTTTTCACCTCGTGAGCGCGCACGGCGCCGTGCCCCTCTCCTGTCCACATTCCCTTGCGCAAACACACTACACTCACGCATGCGCACATACACAGGCATACACAGGCACACACACACTGCATACACACACGCAAGCGCACACACACAGACACACGCACAGACACATTCGAACACACGCGCGACCCCCACCCCCACCACTTACCGGGCTCTTTCGGCGTGTTCAGTGTGTCATCTACGGCAGCGCTGGTACCAGGGGGCAGGACTTCACTTCCGGGGCTCCCTTCAGCACCTGGGAGCCCCGGGATGCGGAGAGGCCATCAGTCGGCCGGCTCCACTTCTTCCTCGGCGGCGGCGGCTGTGGCGGCGGGCGGGACTTCCTGCCGGATTGCAGGCCCCGCCCCCGTCTCAGGCAAAAGTGCCTGACTTCCGTTTTTTTTTTTTATATCGGTGCGTGGGAAAGCAGTCAGATAGTGAATTGGGTCTAATTTTGGAACACGTTCTCTCCTTTGACTCGCTGTAGAGTGCTGCAGAACTAGCATTACTGTATGCGTGCAGCAGACTCATGACCCATAGTCCCTGCTAATTTACTATTATAACACCTGTTAAGCAACATGCATGTTCTTTGTATGGGTAAGTATTTGAGAGTTCCGGAGAATAGGTATAGTCCGCCCCCCATGCACAGCACCGCCTGCGGCTCTCCCTCCCCGTGCCTGCGGCAGTCTTGGCAGCCTGGCAAATTAACTCCGTCGGAGCCGCCAACAAGAGACACAGGCAAGTGTCGAGGCCGCGCCTGGTGCAGCAGGAGAGGAACAATGGCGGGTTCAGTAGGAGTGAGGAGTGGAGTCAGTCGTGGACAACATGAAGCAGCCCAAGCCGGAGCGACCACAGCGGGAGGAGCCTCTTGGTTCATTTGGGAAGTAAGGATTGAATCCAGCTGGTGCCTCGGGAGTAAGCAGAAGGAGCGAGGAGGAGGTGGCGTGATCGCTTGAAGTGCCGCTTGTTTTTAATGTCCCCTTGTTGCAAAATCTCCAGCAGCAGCAGTGCAATGGGATTCCTGCCCAGGGGATCACACACTGCATTACATGACATGCCATGGCTCTCTTGTAGCAAACCAGTGACTTCCAGCGCCACGTTTCTCGTCATTCCACTGCGCATGATGATATTAGTCGGTCCTTTTCTCAGAAAAGGTTCAGACTACACACAGTCTAGCCGCTCCTTTAACTCGGCCTCAAATCAACCCAAAAAGAGGTCCCACACATTCAACGAAGTCAGAGGCGCATGAGGCACAATGTTCCTTCCTGTAGAATTCTTGCAACAGTTGTCGGCCTTTTTTTACACCTTGTATTCCATCTTACGCCATCTTTTACTCACCAAGAACTGAGGCTGGACTAATGGTATTAGTTCACGTAGCAAATTCACTTAAATTAACCTAGTAATATGAACAAGCTAAAGTACAGATCACGTGGTCACTATCCCAAATGCACAGGCATTAGTTGATACTTTTTGGTTTTGGTATAGATTAAAGATGTGTCCTGTTAATTAAACTGTTACATGTAAATCCAGAAGGGCATGCAAAAGACACTTAAACATGCTCTCTCGCAGTGTTCCTTTCGACATCCAGGAGACAGAACGGGATTACTCTCTCTCTGAGGCACATGGCTGTCCTCTGCATTTTAGACGCAGAGACGACCCCCTTCTCCGTTCCATCTTCGGCGCACGACATCCCGATGTGCTGCAAAAGAAATTAGCATCCAAGACAGAATCCCAGCTGTGGTGCAAATTGTGCACTAAGGATTTCTACTTGTTGAGTTTGGAATTGACTGTTTCTCGCAGCCTCGTCACGGAAACATGAATGTGTGTGCGTATCTGTGTGTGTGCGGATCTGTGCGTTTGCCTGTGTATGTGAATGCATCTGTGTATGCGTGCTTGCATGTGCACATCTGTGTATGTTTGCGTGCCTATGTGTGTGTGACTGTATGTGCGCATCTGTGTATGTGCGCATCAGTGTGTGTGCGCATGCGCATGCCTGGGCGCGTGTGCGCATCTGTGTACGTTTGCCTGTGTATGTGAAAGCATCTGTGTCTGGGGATGTGTGCGTCCCTATGTATGTATGTGTGTGTGTGTGTGTGTGTGTGCCTGTATATGTGTGCGCATCTGTGCGTGCGTACCTGGGCCTGTGTGTGCATTCCTTGGCGTGTATGCGCATCTGTGTGTGCGTGCCTGGGCGCGTGTGTGTCTGTGTGTGTGCATGCTTGTTTAAATAGTGTGTCTGATATGATCGTGATAGTGGACACTGATTCTCCAGGGACCCTGGTTTAAACTTCTCCAATTTTTTAACTTTTCAAACATTTCAAACAGGATCGCCACCTTTTTCTTCCGTCCCTCCAGATAATGATTGAGTACAAGCTGATAACATGTTAACAGACAGTACTAATCTTTTTCTAAAATCACCTTCATCTCGACTGTAGCCTGAATCAAAATTATCCTGTGTATTTGCCAACATGCCTTTCTGTAAGTTTTGACACACACATGCAAACTTGCCAATTTTTCTGCACTTACGCAGGCCTTACCAACTGCCGGACAATTATTGGAACTGGCAACGTGAGATTTAGATCCTCATTGGAAACATGTTAAATTTTTGTCCTATTTTTTAAACTCTACCTTTGTATTTGAAGAAGGTTTGGTTTTATGAGATTGTATTCACACTTTCTGCTAAATACACTTTGGATTTACCAAACTCCTTGGATGCTAGAACAGATCTCTCTATGCCTCTAGCTATTTCCAATGTTTCACACTACTGCATCCAACACCACCACGTCCAACACCACCACGTCCAACACCACCACATCCAACACCACCAAGTCCACAATCACCACCTCCAACACCATAACATCCACCACATCCACCACCACTACATCCACCACCACCATGTCCACCACCACCACACCCACTTCCACCACCACCACATCCACCATCACCACCCTCATGTCCACTACCACCACCAACACATCTACTACCACCACATCCACCACCACCACATCCACCACAACCACCATGTCCACCACCACTACGTCCACCACCACCATGTCCACCACCACCACCACACCCACCTCTTCCACCACCACGTCCACCACCACCACACACACCACCACCACTTCCACCACCACTACCACCACCACCACCACCACATCCACCACTTCCACCACCACCACTACTACCACCACCACGTCCACCACCACCATGTCCATCACATCCACCACCACGTCCACCACATCCACCACCACGTCCACCACCACCAGGTCCACCACATCCACCACCACCACCACGGCAACCACCACATCCACTACCGCCACCACCACATCCACTACCTCCACCACGTCCGCCACCACCACCACATCCACTACCACCACCAAGTCCACCACAAAGTCCACCACCACCACGCCCACTACCACCACGTCCACTACCACCACGTCCACTACCACCACGTCCACCACCACCACGTCCACCACCACCACGTCCACTACCACCACCATATCCACCACCACGTCCATAACCACCACCTCCACCACCACGTCCACCACATCCACCACCACCATGTCCACCACCACCATGTCCACCACCACCACGTCCTCCACCACCACCACCAGGTCCACCACCACCACCACGTCCACGTCCTCCACCACATCCACCACCACACCCATCACCACCTCCACCACCACGTCCACCACCACCACCACCACCTCCACCACATCCACTACCACTACGTCCACCACCACCATGTCCACCACCACCACGTCCACCACCACACCCACCTCCACCACCACCACACCCACCTCCACCACCACCACATCCACCACCACCACATCCACCACCACCACCACATCCACCACCACCACCACATCCACCACCACCACCACATCCACCACCACGGCCACCACTACGTCCACCACGAGGCCACCTCACTGTATCTATCTATCACCCTTATTATCTATCTGTTGCCCTCACTCTATCTGTCGCCCTCAATCTATCTGTCACCCTTACTCTTTCTATCTATCTATCTATCTATCTATCCCCCTCACTCTATCTATCTATCGCCCTCACTCTATCTATCTATCTCCCTCACTCTATCTATTGCCCTCACTCTATCTATCGCCCTCACTCCATCTATCTATCTATCTATCGCCCTCACTCCATCTATCTATCTATCTATCGTCATCACTCTATCTATCGCCCCTCACTCTATCTATCGCCCTCACCCTATCTATCTATCTATCTATCTATCTATCTATCTATCTATCTATCTATCTATCTACCTACCTTTGCCATTCAGACAATGCACAAGCAGTCACTTTTACTCTGTGCCATACTGACAATGCACGTGCAGTTGGTTCCACCCCGTGGCATTCCGACAACGTGCGCGCAGTCTAGGGCACCACATCCAACCAATAGAGTTGGAAAAGAGCAAGCCAGTCTTATTTGTACACTTTCGACATTGCCCCTGTATTCTACGAAAGACCCAATATTCAGTTTGTGTACAAGAATTTGAATGGTTGACTAGGCCTAATGGCTCAGTGAGTTGAACGACTGCCGAAAACAAACGCATTGATGTGGAAATCATGAATTCGAATACCGGCAAGACTCGCCCCCGCCCTCACCCCCCCAGCAATGCCAAGAGCTTTCCCAGCGTGCGCCACTCTCTCTCTGTTGCCACACGCATTATTAGGCAGCCCACCCCCCTCCCCATTGCTCACTGGTTGTTTTTTACTTCCTTAATTGTAGTTGCTGGACGCCCGTTATCCTTGACGCCAGCTTTGTTTTCACAACCATTAACTCTGTGACCATTTGTTGGACTCACAATACTTCACACCGTAAACAGCATCACTCACCACCACTCAACAACACAGCATCACTCAACACCACAGCATCACCCAACGCCACAGATTCACTCAGCACCACTGAATGCCACAGCACCCCTCAACGCCACAACACCACTCAACGCCACAACACCACTCAACGCCACAGCATCACTCAATGCCACAGCATCACTCAATGCCACAGCATCACTCAACGCCACAGCACCACTCAACGCCACAGCACCACTCAATGCCACAGCACCACTCAACGCCACAGCACCACTCAATGCCACAGCACCACTCAATGCCACAGCACCACTCAATGCCACAGCACCACTCAATGCCACAGCACCACTCAACGCCACAGCACCACTCGCCACAGCACCACTCAACGCCTCAGTACCACTCAACGCCACAGCACCATTCAACGCCACAGCACCACTCAACGCCACAGCACCACTCAATGCCACAGCACCACTCAACGCCACAGCACCACTCAACGCCACAGCACCACTCAACGCCACAGCACCACTCAGCACCACTCAACGCCACAGCACCACTGAATGCCACAGCATCACTCAGCACCGCTGAATCCAACAGTATCACTCAACGCCACAGCATCACTCAGCGCCACAGAATCACTCAGCACCACTGAATGCCACATCACCCCTCAATGCCACATCACCAATCTATGCCACAGCACCACTCTGTGCCACAGCACCACTCTGTGCCACAGCACCACTCTGTGCCACAGCACCACTCTGTGCCACAGCACCACTCTGTGCCACAGCACCACTCTGTGCCACAGCACCACTCTGTGCCACAGCACCACTCAGCGCACAGAATCACTCTGCCACAGCATCACTCTATGCCACAGCATCACTCTATGCCACAGCATCACTTAATGCCACAGCATCACTCTGCCACAGCACCATTCAGTGCACAGCACCACTCAGCGCACAGCATCACTCTATGCCACAGCATCACTCTGTGCCACAGCATCACTCTGTGCCACAGCATCACTCTGTGCCACAGCACCACTCTGTGCCACAGCACCATTCAGCGCGCAGCACCACTCAGCGCGCAGCATCACTCTATGCCACAACATCACTCTATGCCACAGCGCCACTCTATGCCACAGCGCCACTCTGTGCCACAGCGCCACTCTGTGCCACAGCGCCACTCTGTGCCACAGCGCCACTCTGTGCCACAGCACCACTCTGTGCCACAGCACCACTCTGTGCCACAGCACCACTCTGTGCCACAGCACCACTCTGTGCCACAGCACCACTCTGTGCCACAGCACCACTCTCTGCCACAGCACCATTCAGCGCACAGCACCACTCTATGCCACAGCATCACTCTATGCCACAGCATCACTCTATGCCACAGCATCACTCTATGCCACAGCATCACTCTATGCCACAGCATCACTCAATGCCACAGCATCACTCAATGCCACAGCATCACTCAATGCCACAGCATCACTCAATGCCACAGCATCACTCAATGCCACAGCATCACTCAATGCCACAGCATCACTCAATGCCACAGCATCACTCAACGCCACAGATTCACTCCGCACCACAGATTCACTCAGCACCACTGAATGCCACAGCACCCCTCAACGCCACACCACTCAACGCCACAGAAGGCCACAGCACCCCTCAACGCCACAGCACCACTCTATGCCACAGCACCACTCTATGCCACAGCACCACTCTATGCCACAGCACCACTCTATGCCACAGCACCACTCTATGCCACAGCACCACTCAGCGCACAGCATCCCTCAACGCCACAGCATCCCTCAACGCCACAGCATTCCTCAATGCCACAGCATCCCTCAACGCCACAGCATCCCTCAACGCCACAGCATCCCTCAACGCCGCAGCATCCCTTAACGCCGCAGCATCCCTTAACGCCGCAGCATCCCTTAACGCCAGAGCATCCCTCAACGCCAGAGCATCCCTCAACCCCACAGCATCCCTCAACCCCACAGCATCCCTCAACCCCACAGCATCCCTCAACACCACAGCATCACTCAACGCCACAGCACCACTCAATGCCACAGCATCACTCTGTGCAACCATTCAACAACAACTGGTTCAATTATGTTCTCTCAATGATTCAAGCTTTATTACAAATGTAACAAAAAGATGTTAATATTTCACTTCTGTTCTTGGATTTTCGTCCCAATGAAATACACTGAACATAATCTTCACAAAAGTTATTTACAAAAGTTTAAGCTATTGCCATTATAAATTACAATAACTTTTATTTAACTATTAATTATTAAAACCCATTGTTATTTGTAATATCAATACATGTAAGTCACGTAAAGACAACACATATTGCATTACAAATGCTATAGGTGTCACATTTGCAAAAGTTATAACTATTGGCATTGTAAATGACAAAGCTATTAATTTCGCTATTTTCAAAAATACAAATAAATAAAAAATGTGTCATTTACAATACCAATAGCTCAAACTTTCCTAATGCGAGACCTATTGCATTGCAAATGCTTGTTTTTTTTGTCAAGCAGTTCAGTCTGCCCCCACTGCCTAACATGTGGGTGCCAGTATCACTTGAAAAATATGTTCCTCGTGATCGTTTCTTCTCCTTTGCTGGAAAACACCTGTGGCCTGTACTAGAGTCACTCGCCAGGGCCCTGACTCAAAAGGCAACCGGAGTTTGCTCCCTGGGCACCTGTCCTTTACCAACACTGTGGCACCCCTTTTTATTAACTCCTGGTGCAAGGCTCTCTGTTGCTTGCTGACTGTGGTGCTTTGGTTTCTCCGGTGTTGTAGCAACACGTCCTCTGCTGGTACTACTCGCACCCATTCTGGTGATGAGGGATACATGGCGGGATATGCATGCTTAGCTTAGGGCCAAAACAGTAGTCACAAGGGGGGTCTGCCTGTATGCCACTTGGATTAGCCGTTTGAGCAATGTGGATGACCTTTGCCAAGGCTCTCATAAATTGTTTGGCCTCCCCATTGACCCGAGGTCACTGAGGCATGATCTTGATACCAAGATTGGAAGTAGTCTGTTTACTTCCTGCCCAAAGAATGGGGGCCAATTGTCTGTCCGGATTTCTTGAATAATTCTATGGGTTGACATGATCTCAGATAACTTGGGTATCACATCACCAGCCTCTGTTGATTATGCAGTCTCTACTTCTGGATGCTTTGGATTATCATCAATAACAACTAGCATGTATTGCCCATCAGGCAGGCACCCAAAGTCTGCGCTCGCATGGTGCCAAGGATGGAGATCTCTTTCATTAGTGCATCAGAGATTGTAGGGTCCCGGTCACCTCTCACATTTCACACCTTTGGATGGTCTGCTAAGCCAGTTCATCTAGCCTTGAAATGCAGACCCGGTGCTCCTCCCTACTCTTAGTCTTGACCATTGGTTGGAGCAAGCTCTGTTCTAAGTAGACTACTCAACGAGACTACTCGTAAACTACTTGCTGTATGACCGGTCAGGGACCTTGCATGAGACAACCTTCCATCGAGACTGCCTGTTCATGTCGCACATTGTTAACGGACTTCATTACTTGACAGACACCATCAGTCTGGTGGGATGCATTGTACTTAAGAGTCTTCCAGTCTCTGGATTTAACTGCTGCCACCACTAACTGAAGGTAGTAATCAGCTTGTGTTGCTTCTGTTATCTAGGCCAGGGACATTGGCAGTGGTCTAAACCATTCCACTAATAACTGACTATATTCCTTAATGTCTAGAGCTATTTCTTCTTCCTCTCGAGTGTCCGGCCGAGGTGCCTTAACAGGTAATCAGTCGGTTTGTGCACTCCCAACTTTTATCCCTTAGTGAACCGGTACTGCTGCAGCTGCAGTATACATTTTTCTATTCAAGGAGGGGGGCTTGGGCATAGACCCTTGGAACAGGAGGATGAGAGAGGCTTGTGATTTTGGTGTACTGTAAATTGTTGCCCATATAGCTACAGATGGAAGTGCCTGCATCCCCAGTGAATGGCTAGGGCTTCCTTCTCGATGTAAGAATAGCCCTGCTCAGTGGATGTGAGAGCCTGGCTGGCATATGGCACAGGGTCCACCCCTGCAATCCTGTAGCAATAGGACAGCACCTAGTCCCATGGGTCTAACATCCATGTACAGCTCCAAGTCTTTACTAGGATCAAAGATGCCAACGTGGTATCTGCAAAGAGAGACCTCTTTGTGTTTTTGAATGCTTTTTCCTGCGCATTCCCCCATATCCAGAAGATGGAGGTTCTTTATTTGCCTTATCTGGAGCAACTGATGATGCAAGAGTTGGTATCTAAAGAAGCTGATCTTTTTTTCAAGAATTAGCATTTCTCCTTGTGGAGAGTGAGTATGTTGTCTTTTAGTCTGTGGAATACAAAGCATGCAAGGTGCTCTTGGAGGGTCAAGGAATGAACTAGAATGTCATCACTGACGTTGAGAACTTCCGGGATCCCAGCCAGCACATCTCCTAATGTGTCCTTAAACACCTTGGCTGCACTGGATATGCTGAAGTGGAGACATTTCTAGTACCAGCAACCGAGATAAGTTGAGATAGTGGTAATGTAATGCAACTCAGGTACAAGCAGGAGCTGCTGGTACCGTGACTGCACTATCTGCAGGGATTGTGAGGTGGCTGTGGTTTACTCATGTCTTTGTTTCCCATCGGGGTGTCTCGAGACACTGGATTAACAGGTTTGAGATTGATCAAGCATTGTAAAACTGCCTCTATGTGGGACGGTCGGGCCATGGATAGTTTTTGGGAACGGCCCAAAGTGAGAATGTCTTGCCTGGACTTTCCTGGGTCTTGCAAGATTTGTTCTTAGTTTGATTGATGCACAGCCTTGTATGAATGGAGACCTGAATTCATTCTGTTCGTCTGGGAGGTGCACTTGCTGGCCAGTACCCTGAGCCAGTGTCTACTGGTTCTGCCAGCCCCTGCCGTGCTTGGCTTAGTAGGAATCTTTGATAGTCTTATTTACTCTTGCTGCCAGTGTGTACATTTCCCAGTGCTCCTGCGCCTGTATAGTGGTAGTATTTCCTCAGTAGCACAAATACCAAGAAATCTCTCTAATCTAGACCTTTCTCTGTCTTAAATCTAAAATAGAAGTTAAAGAAAAGTGGGTTCCTTAAATGCACCGTGGCACTTTTGGAATGTTCTGAAAACAGCTCTCAAATACCAAGAAGTTCAAAATGATTGGTCAGGGCCACTTTCAGTTTAGCATATGTGAATGGCGACCAGTCTCCGTGACTGTCTGTGACAGTTATAGGTTTCCTTTTCCTTTAAACGGAGCAGCACTATCTCTTCCCGTCATTATAGATGGCCATGGCTGCAAAGTACATTTCAAGTTCCAAAATTTTCAACCTTGAAGCTTGTGTTGACAGGGGATCGGCTACTTTGAAAGGCTCTATTGCTGGGATGGTGGTTATGGGGATGGCAGCCTTGTATAGCTCTCATGGGATTGATTGCCAATTGCGACCCCACCAGACTTGGTGTCATGGTTTCATATGCTGGACTCGACGAATGAGATAGAGTTGTAGGGATGTGTGTTCCTTCCTGTCGCCTCCTTGGGTCTGCTCTGTCTTTGTGGTTTGTCCCTGTCCTCTGCTGTGGGTATCCCGTCTGGCAGCAGGGGGTGCTGTGTGGTCTCAAGAGCAACGGACGTTTTCCACTAGCACGCTTTACATTTTGGCCAAGTTACATGCCTCACTGCAGGTCTCTTGGGGAGTCGGCGTGCTGCGCGGTCTGTGGCCAAAGGAGTGCGCTCGTGCACACTGGCAGCAATGGATCGCAGGGCAGACTTAGTCGTCCTCGCTGTGTGTGCCACCACGGGCAGTGAAGAAAAAGGTTTTGTGCCACACTTCTGCATAGTTGTCAAGGCTTGGAGCGGCACTGGTCCCAGCCGTGCCGTGGGAGAACTGGATGATGTAGATGAAAGGCTGGGCACTTAAGGCACCCTCGGCATGCCTTCGAGATTGAAGGTGGTAGGTGCAGTGATGAAGGCGCACGCACTAATTTCTAGGCATGTTTGCGCTTGTTTGAGGCTAAAGTGCCTGTCTCGTCGCCATTTTGTTATGTCGAGGCAAGCCCATATGGGCCCTGGGATGCGCTAGAAATTCTGTATATGCATAATACGTACTATGGGTTATTAGCCTGTCGAGCATGCAGGGTAAAACCATTTTATTACCTTTCCTGCATAAACAAGGAGCATGCCACCACCGCTCCCTCAACTTGCAGGGGTTATTGGCTTCTCCACCTCGTTGTGATACAATTATTGGGAATGCCTAATACTGCAGTTGTATTTTAATGGAACCAGACCTCTTTCATTCAAAAACATTATAACAGCGGTGTGTTTGTCCAAACGGTCAGCAGCTAACCTAGGATCATAGCAATAGTAAGCAATTGTTAAATCTTCCTCATTTATCCGTTTTAACACACATGAACTGTTGTGTGCTTGATTAATGAATAATGGTTTGCTCTTGTTGCCAGTGTGTAAATTTCCCAGTGCCCCTGTATATTGTTAGTGTTTTCTCAGTAGCACAAATACCAGGAAATCTCTCTAATCTACACCTTTCTCTATCTTGAATCCAAAATAGAAGTTAAAGAAACTTGCGTTCCTTCAATGTACCTGGCACTTTTTGAATGTTCTGAAAGCAGCTCTCAAATACTAAAAAGTAAAAATGATTGAGTAACAACTGAACTAAATCAGTCAAAATTTAAACAAACCGGGAATTAACTAATATTTATCTAAAACAACAAAAATGGTGGTGCTACTATGAGTTCTACTGTTCCTAGGGGAGGGTTTAAATCGGCGCAATTGAGATGAAGACTTTCACCTTACCGTGAAATTATTATTGTCTTTAATTTTTATTTCGAGGTGGTATCTAATTTTTTGGGAGCAGCTTTTACATCATTAATAAGAGTTTGTTGCTCAAGGAGATCTCATTTTAGATCGAGCCTAGTAGACCATTCAAGTGCTATCTGCTGCAAGACATAGTAGTTTACCAATATCAAAGAGGGACTTGGAACCTGTCATGGCTTATTATGGGTTGTCTTTCCTGGCAATCTTTGCTTGCTTCTTAATTATGTCCAACTTGTCAATGTTGTGTTTGTCCCTCCCGTGGCGCATTCCCTCTTTAGCATCTCTTTGATGGACTCGGGCCGGACTGGCTGTAGTGAGCATCGGGCGTTTTCCCAGTGGGCCGGAAGAGTGGGGGACGTTTTTTGACCCATGGTGACCTCTTTTGTTACAAGGGGCTGGTTTTGCGTCAGTGCTGCATTATTGGTCCCCTGTAACAAATGTGGCAGTGGTGTTTGACACTAGCACATGCCCTCAGCCCTCTACACCTTCCCCTCCCCGACCCCCTAAGGGGTGGGGGGGTCAGAGCTTCTCTGTACCACCCACCTCGCCTTCAGGGGGAGGTGGGTCGAGTGCAATTGCCAGGGCTGGTTTCGGGTCCTAGTCCGGCCATGAATGGACCGCTCTCTTTGCTTTCATTGCTTGCTTTTCATGCACTACTTTATTGTGTTAAGTACGCCATACGAGTACATGAGTTTTTGAGCGGTCTCCCTTGTGTACTTCTCTCCCTCTGCACTTTGTGTTACTCTCTTGTCTTGTCAAGCTCGCCCATGTCCTGCACCCCATTGCTTTCCCACGCCCTTCATGTTGCTTCGCTCACCTGTGCCCTCAGTCACTCTCCCTGATGTTGCTTCACCCCTCCTGCACCTTCAGTGTTAGTTTCCACCATCCATGTGTTGCTTCCGACACCCCTGTGTTGTTTAGTTGTCCTGTGTTTCTTCAGTGTCCCCGAACCCACTCTTTACTTTGGCCATTCTGAACAGCATTAAGGAAGCTGTGCAACGTGGTTAACCACTGGACAATATATATAAACAAAATGAATCCACTCGTATGGCGGATGGGTTTCCCTACTATGGTTGGGAGCAGCCAGTGTTGGTAAAATACCCCTCACACACCAAAAGGACCCTTGGTGTCATGCTTCATCATTGGGGTCTTCGCACCCCTCTACGGGATGCGGCGTGCTGCGACCTACGACTACGCGGGAGCACTTACTCAATGACTATGTGCAGTGTGTGTTTTTGTTTTATGTGCGTGAGTGGTGAGGTTATCGACGAGTGATGTTTAAAAAGTGCCTGGCTCGTGCAAAAGAATTTTAATGGGCCCCCGGGCTGGCGCTGTTAAAAGGGGTGAAAAACGGAGGTGTTGGATGCAGGGCAATGTGCACCACCTCCTGTGTGGGTGTGTGTCAACATGTTTCGGAGTATGGAACCACTGGACAAGCCAAAAGGTCTCAAAGGTGAAACCAATACTTCTTAAATGATTGCCTTTTAGACATTAAACCAAGCCCAAAGGGAATGAAAACCGATGTGACTTATGATAGCACTGTTCTTCCATCGCACCCCATGCTAAGTTATCTTGTGCACCTCTCTCAACTCTCAAATACAGCACAGCACAGACCTATGCTGGACCTCTGCTTCAGGCCATATAAGCCTCTCAAGGAAGACGCTCAAGAAACACTTCTCAGTCGTTTTTCTTTTTCCATGGATAGGAATGTGTTTACAATTACATTCATTGTGCTGGGCACTCAGCCAAGGATCTGGAGACCCAGATTTACTCCTTGTTTCAGAACAGCTTTTTCCATCAGAGTTCTTCGCAGCTTCTGGCGCTTATTGCAAACATACTATTTTTTTGTTCTAAATAGCCAATACTGATGTATCGTTAAGGTAGGCTTAGGGATACCAGTTCAGTAAGGCAGAATGTTTGTGAAACAGGTTACGTTTCAACGTAGCATTAAAGGGCAGGAATTCTATGCTGTGTACACTCTGTTGGATTACAATAGGTTCATGAAAACCATCTCTCTAGGTTTAATTTCTCGCTTGTCCTCCCAGGCAGCTTTTTGGGAGAGTAACTCCTTCGATGGAAAAATATTTATACATAATATTAAATGTCTTTCTTTATATAACCATGACACCTTTTAGTCGTTGGCAGGACACAGAACCGAGGGTTGTAGATAATATACACACACACTTGCCTTCTATGTTGGAAATTAGAGGCATCTGCACCATGAAGCGACTGTCTCCTCAATGCCGGGGAGCCTGAGTGATGTAGTACAAACATCTCCTCCAGACCCAAGAATATAGGGTCACTTGCCTTGGGTCTAGGAGAAGCGGACACTCTTGGCCTCAACTCTTATAGGCATGTGTACAAAGAGTTGCGAAAGCTTTCCTTGCTGCCACAGTGAGAGTAGGAAGAGGTTCCAGTTGTCAAACATCCTGAGCTGTACTTACATCCCCCATGACACACATAAAATCCATTGCTAACAAGTATTCCCTTTGTCGTGATGTGACCCAAAGGAGTTTGAGTCCTCTCCCGTCCCACCCCTTGGTAGATTTGCCTTGTCCCTCAGACCCACGGAGCTAGCTTGTACTTAAAATCTATTCAAGTATATACAGACATCATGAATTGACAAATGTTCATAATGTAAATAAACAGTGAAAATAGCATGTCATGTTCTACCCTTTCAGGGGGCAAAGCCATAGATCATAAAACCATAGCTCGAGGAGGAAACCTGCAACAGTGGATGACGAAAAATATTCAGTTTTGTCTGGAACAATCTGGTCTGTTCTTTCTTTATTGCGTCCAGAGACTAAAGATGACAGACAGGACAGCGGAATCCAGCCACACAACCAACCACCACTGCATTTCAGGGCGATATTGCCTTTAAACTGCAGCTCGTGTGCAATGCTGTGTAATCCTCCTGCTGCAGATGTTAACAGAGCTGGTGTCCTCGCCTGTGTAACTTGTACAGACCGCTCTGCAAGAGAGGTGGAAGAAACTGCACCTTCTCTTGGTGTGGAAGATTGTTTGCCTCACGTTTGGTCATTTGTCTGGGGTGCTGGTACCACCGATTCTGGTTTGCTGACCCTCTTGACAGTCTTTCTTGCTGTTCGCATGGTGCGCAGCAGCTGGTCAGGCCTGGTGGGTTTCCTGGGGATGAACACCTGTGCCTGCAGACGTTGCCATTGTGCAGCGTTTCCTTTGACACACACACCCGCCTGACACTGCAGTGGGAATGCTGCCTGCGACGGGGCTGCCCAGGCCGTAACCTTGTTTTCCTGTAGAAGTCTCATTTTGTCGTTCTGTACAGAAACACTGATCCAGCACTCTGAGACGTGAGAAACAGCCTGCAAGAATGACCCCTTTAATAGTGCCGTGTACGCTTAGTTGCTGAACTTTCTAGTGCAAATTGTTGATTTGTCCTTGTTGCTGGTTTGCTTTTACTGTTTCTCTTGGTGTGACTGTGCTGGGGTTCATATTTTGCTGTCAGCGAGTTTTTCCTGTGACACAGCCTCCTATTTGCGGTGCTTCCATCCGTTCTAGGCGTGGCCATACGTGGGAAATCGCCCCTGCCACACCTATAAAACTTAAATTGACGTGGGACTTTTCTTTAAGGACAAGCAAAGGTCAAAGAATAGTCTTTTGCGGTGCTTTATTCCATTGCTCTCGTCGTGAATGTTAGTAGAGATCAATTAGAAAGCTACATATCATATTTTATAGCTACGGTCTACACTGTGACATACTATTCTACATTTCAAGGCATATACCTTTATCCATGCAAACTGAGTATAACAAAGTAGTTATTATTTATACATCACAGTGAACACATGTAGACGGTGCAAACTGAGTACAACAAAGTAGTTATTTATACATCACAGTGAACACATGTAGACGGTGCAAACTGAGTACAACAAAGTAGTTATTTATACATCACAGTGAACACATGTAGACGGTGCAAACTGAGTACAACAAGCAGTTGTCGTTACACATCCCAGTGAGCACATTTCGACACATTGTTTAGCACGCGTAAAGATGCACCAAGTGCAATAGGCTCCACATTGCCACAGTTGGGTGTGGGGAGAGGCCAGGAGTCATGGGGGGAGGGCGCAAGGCCCCAGTGCTCATGGTGCCTCTCCTCATGAGAGCAGTCTTTGGAGAACACCCTCTAGTTCCAGGCATGGAGACAGCTGTGGATACCCTCATACCCTCTTCTCTGCTCCTAAATGTGTGTACTCTGTGGGCAACTGAGCTGCGCGGGATGTGCCGTAATAAGTAAAAGAAAGTGCTCCCACTCAGGAATCCACGGTGTTATTAAACATGTCTAAAATTCACCTAGTCCTTACCATTAGCTAAATCTGTTCTCATTTGACAGATAACACACAGAAGTGTGTCAGTCAGTCAACAAAAAAAACAGACTACATTCAGTAGCCCTGTGTGAAAATGTAAGTCATTGATGTGCATCACATTTGCATTTAATTTCCCCTGTTTTATTGCTACAGGAATATTGACTTTGAACCTCTGTGTATCATTTCTGTGTCTTTCGTGTCTGTCATGTATGTCCATTTGTGCCCAATAGTCTATGCCTATCCATGGCGGAGGGGGGTTGCGGGGGTGTCGGATCTGTGAAGTTGAAAACTCAAAAAAAGCTCGTTAAGTGAGGTCAGAGACATGGTGAAATGCTCACACCATGGTCAACTGTGATTTGGGGACAAAAGGAAACTTTGAAGGGAAGATATTTGAAAGCGCATTTGGTGTGATTTATTGTGCTTTTGTGTAAACCCATCTGGCCGGCTGACACTATGATGAAACATCCTACATCTATCCGTGGCAGAGGACCATAGAGCTGTCTCTTCTTCGCAGCAATTGTAAACAAAATGTCGGCCTACTGACAGAGGTGCATGTCCCTGTGTTAAAAATTCAAAATTCAGTATCAAGGACGTCTTCAAGTTGAGTGCTGAGGAAATCGCATTTACAGCACATGAGCAAAAATATATCCGAGTCTGTCTCTATGGTACATTTCAAACTTATCTGCGATTTACTTTTCCCTGTGCTTTAAGGCAGCTTTTACATTGTAAGCCTAATCAAACATGTTTAGCATAAAACAATGAACTTGCTTGTCGCTGAGCTTGAGGTCATACACGCTTTTACCGAAGTTGTCAGAGAACAAGAGAAGTCCTTAACACACTGCCATGTATATCTGGATAACTCTATAGAGAATTTCAAGCTGCAGTGGAAAGCAAGAACCCCGAGAGTGGGTCAGGGAGGGTGTTCGTTTACTCCATGCCTCCCAAATAAGATCGCCAGTGTACACTGAACTTATACAGGAACAAGGAAAGGTTATTTTTTAGAAAGTACTAAAAATGATATATGGTGCAAAGTCTTGGAAGAGTCACTAATCCGAGGGCCAGCATTTACTTTGGTCACACACTTAAACCTTTGATTCCCTCAACAACTCTCCGGCGCAGACTGGAGGTCAGCCTAAGATCAATGAGGACGAGCTGCTCAGGTTATTGATGGATAGGCACCCATCTCCATAGTAGTTAATGGCCATTCCGAAATGCCAAATCCCCTCTTATAAACGTGCATTAAAATTCATTTCGACTTTATCTGTATGGCACCATAATGTCTTGGATTTATATATTATCCGGCAAAAATGTCACAGCCAAACACTGACTAACCATATATTGTAAACATATTTTGGTAGATATAGGTTTATTCTACTTATTTCCAGATAGCTGTACATTGACAACATATATCTATTTAAGCTACATGGATGTGGAGTTAAATAGGTAATTCTATGCTTACCTGTGCGTACTTAAGTTGACCATATTTATGTAGATGATATTTTGGCTATGATATTAACAATCACAACATTCTGAGATACAGCAACAATATCATTGTCCGTCACGGACTTCTTATTTGGAAAGTTATTCTTATCATTTAATCACTTGAACTCCCTGATTATCAAGCACAGGCAGTTTGTTTTGAGGTCGAGCCTAGGCAGCGCATGCGCGGTCTCTCAAAGCATGCTGTTTACACTCTGTGGGCTTACAGCCCCCCATTAACTTTATTCCTCACTTCCATTGTCCTTTAAAAAGTCTTCCTCGCTAGTGGTTAGTTCTTCTTCTTTGTCTCTCCTTGTTGTCATTTGTATCCTCTCACGAGTAGTTACTAACTTTATCTATCTTTACGCTTTCATCTTTATCAGTTGTTTTTCAGGAACTCTTTAATTCTTTCAGTCGCTCCATGTTCTATTGCAGTATGTTGTTGCTTGCCCAGGGCAGCACTTTTACCCGGCTCCACAACCCCCTCACACAACACTACTTGCCCCCCTCCACCAACCCCTCTCCCAGGTCGCTGCTTGCCCAACCCAATTCCCACCGTCGCTGCTTATTTTAATGTACTACGACCGCCATCCATCCCATATCTCCCCCCCACCCCCTTTTGCTGCTTCTTTCAATGCATTTCAACAGCCATCTCTTGGCTGCTTTCGGATTCTAGTTCCTCCGGCATCAACAAAAAATAGTAACAGTAAATATACTTATGGAAAAAAAAACTCTATTAGAGTAAGCTCAGACAGATAGAACTTATAAGCATATTCTTATGTTACAAATCCCATCACATTATTTAAATTCTACACTTGCGTTGTTACTTAACAAAACTATCGCCAAGCCAAAAATTATTTTCCGCCACTAGATCGGAACACGTTTAACTCCATCACTCACGGATAAGCAATTTACTTATTTTATATTTTTGCTGTTACCGGCAGCAAAAATTATCAGCCTTGCACATAAATCAGTGACTTCATTAGTGTTGATAGTGCTGCCACTTTCCCTCCTTTTCAATACTGTCTTTTAATTAAGCTGTGTCATACAGCCGTAAGACCCCTAAAACAAGTCGGAGTTTCCAAGTCACATCTGGATGACGTAAGCTATGGTGAGGCTATCATGTCACACCGCAAGTCTGCTGGCCTTACAAGAGGGGACATGCAAAGAGTCTAGTCTCCATTATTTCTCGCCAGTGGTATAAGAAAAACACCAGTGCTATAAAGTTCCTCAAAATGGCACTAAAACAGTCGCTGGGACCCTAGTTTTTTTTTCTCTCCAAACATTTGTACCTCAATGTTCATCTTGATTTATGACTGTGTGTGACTGAGCATGAACAACTACTGTGCATGTTCATCACTTCATCAGGCTTCGATAAATGCCGGAGGTGACCTAGTGGCCGATAACTTATGGACAGGAGTGCTGTACGTGCAACTGCCCGTGACTAACGCTTTTACAAGCATTCCACCCATTAACTTAGGGTGTCCCTCACTTGGATGTGTCTCTTTTCTGCAGTATGTATGCACGTGCAGCCTGAGCTAATTTGTAAGTTATAGGGTAGAAGATAATAATAATAATAATAATAATAATAATAATAATAATAATGGTGTTTTCGTTTTTAAAAGTCTCTGTAAGTATGATCCTGTCATGTCACCCTATTATGCATATTAATTTCGGTCTGCCTCTCTTAAAAGCCTTTATATTTAATGTTTTCTATACTGCGTATCTGAAGTACATCATTTCAAATTTTTACATTTATATCGAACCGTAGCCTGAAAATCTGGGGAGGAAGGTAGTTTAAAATATAGAACAATCCTTTTTTTGGATATATCGACATACCAGCGCAGGAAGTCTGTTCATTCTGTCTATGATCATTCACTAAGCGTCCAATAATATTCCCAGTAATAGCTACACTGTTCGCTGTGTCCTATGACCCACTGAAGTAATGTCCTTAGTTCTTTATCTATACCAACAGTCTAACTAACAGTCTACTAAATTCCAAACTCCAAGCCCATCATCGCCCCCCCTCTGTCCAAAACGTATGTACATTAAACCTATACATCCTTGTCAGGGCTCGGCATTCGTTCATGCAGTGAAGGAATCTATTTTCTTATTTAAATTATGAATTACGCCAGAGTCACAGTCACCATTTACTGGCCAATGTGTTTTCTGAGAACTTTGGGGAGAGTTGCAAATTCATATGGCAAGAGTGTTTGTCAATTTCAATAAGAAACGGTGCTTCTCATGACAAACCAGTTGACTAAACACAGCTGTAGCAACAACGGCTATAAATACGTTCTACATTTGGCGCAGTTGTGATGATATTAAACCCTGGAGTCCAGACCTGTTCATGCAATTAAACCATGGTAGACATCGAGACGCAGGCTTGCCTTGTATCTATGGTTTGTTAGTGTGACAGATTGCGCAAAAAGAAACTTCTGCGTTACAGGGGTATACCGGAGAACACTGCGCTTTCTCTATTGTGAACTGTCGAAAATGCGTGTGCAAAGGTTGTGCCTTCATACGAGTGAATACTGTCTGATTGTGTGATCATGTTGATGGAGCATAAATGATTATGCACAGTGTGTGGCTGCATACACGTATACACTGATTGCCGGCATTTGTTTAATTACTTATGGGTGGGGGGCACATATGTCATGAGTGCATAGAAGTGCACACCACTATTATGTGTGCCTGCTTATGTTGTACCAGCCAGCAAGCCTTCCAGTCATCTTGTTCTTGTGTATTGACATGTTGTGGATGCACGTAGGCTGATTGTACTCGTGTTGATCTTGTATGATTTTGTGTTTGTGTCAGCGGTAGCTAATTAGTGGCTGCACGCACGTGTACACCACTGTCATCTGCGTTGTAGTGTCTCATAACACCCAACATACATCAATTATTCAACAAAACAGTAAAGGCTATTGAACTACAAAGCACGCATGCAACCTACACTTACTATACAGACACACTACTGTAAAAAAAAAAAAAAGAGAAAAAAAGACGTTGCCATGGTGAGACCTATTGGCTTTGCCAGTGCTTTTTCAGCTCTGCAGCGGTTCTCACACATTTGCATTTTGGTGTCTGCATATTTAGGTTTCTTCATAAAAATGTGTCTGCTGGAAACCGGCTCATTGCTATATGAGTCCAGTTAAATTCTCTGGAACAGCATTTGGGCATAGGTGCCTTGGAACTTGTTATCAAAAGGGCACCTTCAGTCCCTTAATGAACTGGTGGAAGCCTTCAGACAGATTCTGTTAGAGGAAGTTGAATGTACAGTGGCGGAAGCTGGGAATGCCTGTCTCCCTCGTTACACCTGCTCATTAACTGGTCATAAAGTTTCTAATGAGACTCATTCAAATGAAGATTGTCCTTGTACATTTATCGTGCCATTCTCCCGTCACTTAGTCCCATTTTACTTCTATCGAGTGCTTCAACCAAGAACTACGACATAAGCTGAAAGTGTGGATGTCCAGTGATGGGCACGTGTGAGCTAATAGAGTGACTGAGACTGTTTCAAGTCCCACAAGGGTAGACAAGGTAAAGTCTAGGGTGTCCTTGACAGGGTAAAATTTCCTCAAGTGTCAAGAGGGTCCTGCAAGATTCATACATCTTTATCCTAACTCTACCTTAATCCTGAGTTTATTACCTGATGCTTATGGAAGATATCCTTGAGCTACAGTCACTGCAAAATAAATTGACTGTTATATCCTTGTTTTTTGGGGTAGAGGCCATGTCTCAGGTGTCCATTTTAGTCCTGGTATTGTGACCTATGACCGCCGACCTTTGGAAACATAACATAACATGGTTTTATTGCAAATATTTTCATGCCATGAACCTTGCAGGTTCATGATATTTTCCATGCCGGGTGTAGTATGAATTTCTTTTGCTTGTATGATTTAAATATCGTTACTAATGATCTTGTTTAGCCACAATCCATATGTGGCGCTTTGGAAAACAGAATTCTCCTTCCCATAGACTTGGATTTGGAAAGGATGCATGGGTAGAAGATTGAATAAGAAAGTGTATCTAGGGTTGAGCAACGCTTCACACAATGACCAGAAACGTAATGAGATTCTGTTGGATTGCTTTTATAAGATTTTAGGTGTTTTCTTTGTGTTCTAATGTTCTAATTAATTTTGCTAATGCTCTCATATTTATTGCAGTCATTGCTTGACATATTCATACACTAGAGCATAATAAAGATTTGTAGCTACCAGAGTGTTATGTTTCTTAAGTTCTCTAAACCAAGTGGGGCTCACTTATAAATACCTCTGCTAGGGTCTCTCGCAGATGTGTACACGCTCCATGCTGACATGTTGGCTCATTAGATTCCTGTTCATTCACCCTACTCTGCAGATTCTCAGACCATCTTCACAAGTCTGGGGGCCAAACGAAGTCTACTGGGAGGGGTGCAACTTGCGCGTGTAGCATTAAAAGCCTGCTTTCTGATGAAAGGTGCTTATCTGTGCAAAAAAGCATTATTCGTTACTGGCATTCTCTATTAATGTGGTTATTTTTGGTATCTTTCAGACACCAAGACAGGCAATGAGTTTTTGAAGCTTTCCTTAAAGCTAAATTTGGCTGAAGGGCTGACTAATATTTTATATTTAAAGCCACAAGAACTGAACTCAAGTGTTTCAGAGAAAATGTGTGCTTCATTAGGAACAGAGCAGTAAAAACCCATGCTTAAAGCTAGCAGTGGAAACTGCTCCCGGCCAGCAGTAGTGGGGGGGTGGGGGGGGGAAACCTGGGAGTGGGCGGGCTTTAAAAAAAGAAGACTTATCTGCAGGTCTGCTTTCCACCACCTCTCCTCCGTCCTCTTCCTTCGATGTGAACAGGAAGCACCTAGGCTCCCCTAAGCCAATCACAACGCTGAAATGCAGCATTGTGTCTGAGCATTAGTCTGAGCGCTGTGGTTCGACACTCAGACAGGGACTGGGGAGCTTGTGCATGTTATCCACCCAGGCTGTACAATACAGCCAGTGGAGAACATGCAAAGTGCGCAGGAATGTTTGGCTGGCCCAAGACGGCCAGCCAAACAGTCATGCACACTTAGAGAGTGCCAACCACCACCTCTGAACCCTCACTCTACCCAGCCCCGCAAAACTGCCTCAGCCCATATAATAACATTGTGTTATCATTTTATTTTTCCTTTTATTGCAATACTGAAAAGCAGTGGGGCGACGCTTCTCCGCCTTAGTGGATGAGCCACCCTTTAAAGCTAGTGCTCTTGCGAATGCCATTCAACCACTTTACCAAAGTCTCAAGAGACACAAGGGCGGCAGTAAATTGGCAGCTGATGGTCCTCCATTTTTGCCACCTTCTCTTGCTTCTCCAGGATCTCTGTAGGATGTTGATAAAGGAATGGATGCAGGGAATCCACATGGCCTTTTTCCACTGCCAAATTCAAGAAATGGAGTGGAGTTGCACTCCAAACCAGGCGCACAGCTTGAATGATTGTTTCTTATTCGTTCTTAACAACTTTTTCACTGTGAACTTTGCATAATTACTCCATGTAGTCCAGCCACCACCTCACAGTGCTCCATTTTGAAATGAATAAGTGAAGTGGCCTCCAAGGACCAACCCTCGGTGCTTCCGAATACCATGTTTCCAAATACAAAATCCGTCCAGTCTTCATCGCACCTTGTGCCTCTTTCTTCCACCGCCCTACACTGCCTGTCTCTTTGTTTCATACTTATGGCTTCTTTATATTCACTTCTTTCTCAGTTTGTTGCTGTAATCCTATGTTTCTCTTCTCCCTTCTTGTTCCCTTCTCTGCCATTTCCTCTCTTGCTCAAAGTCTGATGATCAATAATTCCTGGCACCCAAAAATGAGTGCTCGTATCTACCACCTACAACCACCAGCACAAAATAAGCACAGCCGCCTCTGCTGCCAACCATTCTTCTCCAGACTCATTGAAGACATACAATTGTAGCCCCAATGGTGTCTAACTCTCATAGAGACAGTATCCACACAGCTCCGGCTTTCTCCTCTGACACTGAGAGCAGAGATCAGGGGCTTAGAAGGGAAGCTGGGGAGAAGGCTGAGAGGGTGCTAGGCGAGGTGGCCGCATGCCTGTTATATTTTTCAACATTTGGACAGGGAGGAGTTGTAAAGATTAGCAGAGTGGTGGGGATGTGTCATAAGTCACTGGGAATGTATTATATTTCAGGTACAGCTGAGCATGGGTCTAAGTAATGTAAGGCCAGGTTCTGCCAGGCTGTGCAGTGACTAATAGCTGCCAACGGTCCCGGTGTTGCTGGGACAGTCCCGGCAAGCTGGAGACTGTCTCAGGTAATTCACTATTCAGTATCCTGGGACAGTCCCGGCAATTGCACTTACATGTCACTGAAACATATACAAGACATTTTCGCTCACGTTTCTCTAGGAACCACCTCAGACCAATGCTTCCTGAAGGTAACAGCAAGTACCTCAGGAGGCGCCAGGCTCCGCGTAGAGTGACTATACTAACACATGGCAGTAGCAGGCAGGCCGAGGCGCCGCTCCGGGGGTCGACAGGCTCAATCGGGAATCAAATTGTATGTTGGGAAGAAACGTGATACCCCTGATCTATTTCAGTGATGCCGCATATTTTGTACCTAAGAAATTTGACATAACACGATTCGCAGCCTGCTGATGGCAATGCAGCATTACTCCGAGAGAAGGCGCAACCAAATTACAGTCAATCAATCAGACCCCCCAGGATATAGCGGCATGGAATAGCAAATTTAGCGGCACAAAAATGGAAATTTAGCGGCACAAATATGGAAATTTAGCGGCAATTTAGCGGCATTTTATGTGGCCATTTTTCCTACAACAAACAGATATCTTAGTTTTTTTAGTTATTTAACAACATGAAGCTATGTATATTTGGTTTCTTTACAATGTAGACACTTTGGGGCAGATTTACAAGCCCCTTGCGCTGCTTTTACGCCGCCGTTGCATCACTTTTGTGACGCAGCGGCGGCGCAAAAGATGCACCATGGTGCGGGGTATTTACTACGTGACGCATCTCCCAGATGCGTCACGTTGCAAAGCCCTGCGCCCGAAGAGGCGTACCATTGCAGGTCAGTTTGTGTCTTGCAATAGCCTTAGAGCTGGGTGCCACAGTACCTGCTGCACTAATGATGGCTATACCTATCGCCCCTTTTATTAGTAAGCACGTTAAATAGTACAGTGTATTTTGAACACAACCTGATATCCCACCGGATGCCCGTTCGACAGACCTAACCACTAGAGAAAGAGCAGTCAAAACCGCCAAGTGGTCACTTGTTACACAGTAGCGAACTGCATGTTGGTCCCCTCATCCATCCTTTCACTCATCTCCATTATCCATCCACCCTTTCACCCTATCCATCTGTACACTTATCCATCCACTCTTCAACCCATCCATCCATTCACTCATCCATTCAGCCATTTACCCTTTCACCAATCCAGCCATCCTTTCACTTACTAATCCTTCCACCCATCCACTATTTTAGTCATCCATCCTCCATTTCTCTCTCCATCGACCCTTTCACTTAGCCATCCTTCCTTCCATCCATCCTTTCACCCACCCATCATCCATCCATCCATCCATCCATCCATCCATCCATCTGTCCTTCCCCTCATCATCCATCCTTCCCCTCATCACCCATCCATCCTTTTCCCTCATCATCCATCCATCCTTTGCCCTCATCATCCATCCATCCATCTACCCACCCACTCTTCATCCATCCATCCTTCCCCTCATCATCCATCCATCCTTTCACCCACCCCCTCATCATCCATCCATTCCCTCATCATCCATCCATCCATCCTTCCCCTCATCATCCATCCTTCCCCTCATCCTCATAGGTGCAGTGGCTGCCCTCGGGGGTGCTGCTGCTGGAAGGCGGCCTGCCCTCACTCCCGAGGCTCGTGCGCCTGGCGGAGGGCGCCCCAGGCAAGCTGTCCGAGGAGCTGTGGTGGCCGGGGGGGCCCTCGGCCCAGGGGTGCTTGAAGTGCTCGGGGTAGCCAGCTAGCAGGGGGTCCCTCCAGGTCTGCCCAGGGGCCCTCCCCTCCTCGGGGCCCCTGGGGTACCTGCTGAAGCTCTCCCCGAACAGCTTGCGCATCTCGGTGACGCTGGGCCAGAGAGCCGAGGCCTCGGGGGTCTGCTCCCTGGGGTCCGCTTTGCGCAGGCCCTCCAGGGCCAAATCATCCAAGGGACCCTCGGGGCTTCGGGCCTTCTCGCTTGGTCCTGGGGAGCAGGAAGCGGGGGGCTCGGGGGACACCCCCAGAGGTCCTCTGCGCTCGGGGGTCCCAGCATGAACAACCCCTCTGTCCCGGAGCTGCCCTTCTGCCCCCCTGGGGGCGGCACTGAAGCGCTCCGACAGCTGCCTGACGGAGGGCGAATGGGAGCGGGCGGGCCGCCTGGGCTCCGGGCTGGGAGTGCTGCTGGCACCGGCAGTGGAAATTTTGGACAGCTTTCTGGACACACTCAAAGAGCGGAGAGGAGCCCGGGGAGTTTTTTCACCCGAGGCTCGGGTGACACCCTCCGGCTCCCCAGCCCCCTCCGCCGGGGCGCTCCTGATCTCCAGGCGCTTGAAGGACACGCTCCTGTAGATGCGGTACTTCCCTCTGGCCGCCCCCTCTGCCATGGTTCAAAACAAGCCCCCCCTTCTGCTGCACAACCTCCACTTTCAAGTCCAGCGCAAAAGAAACTCCAAATGCAACGGAGGAAACTTTGAAAACAAAATACCCGGTTTCATCCAAAAGTAAAAACAAAAGTTAGTAAAACAATCCATGTTTTTTTGATCGTTCCACAATGTTTAAAAAAAGTGTCTTTACAATCCTTGCAAAAATAGGCCGATCCTCTGTGACAACAACCCATCCCCCCCTCCCCTCCTGTTGATGTGCAAGGTGAGGGCTCCCATTGTCATTCGTGTGGGCCAGGAAGAGGTGCGAACGAGCGCAGTCCCGGGCAGCTCTGAATGACAAAGAGCCTAGACCTTCACACTGCCAGCTGCAGCCGAGCTGCTTTAACCCTCTGACCCCAGTGTCTGTAGATCATCTACAGGTGTGGGGCAACCGGTGCATGTCTTTGAATAAAGCAGACCCCCCAGGATATAGCGAAAAATGCCGCGATTTCTACAAAAATGCCGATTTCGCGGGCATTTTTGTAAAAATCGCGGCATTTTTTAAAAAGTGCCGATTTCGCGGCAAATCGCGAAATCGCGATATCCTGGAGGGTCTGATCAATGGCTGCACTCAAGGTTGTCAATTATCTAGCCACGCCCCCTACCAACAGCTGCAGCAGCCCAAACACAGCGTTGCTGACCGCTGGAGGTCCTGTAGTGCCAGGTACACAGGTCCGGGGTGGGGGGGGGGGGTAAATTATCTGTATCCCTCTCAAGGCCTTGGAGAAATCTCCAGAGGGCCGGTGACGCAGGCGTCACTGCTGTATGTTTTTGCGGAAGAGACTGCAGAAACGTTGGAAATACCTTTAGCGAACATTCCCGAAACTGCAACATGTGCAAGAAATAGAGCTCGAGTACAGGAGGGTAGCACTGTTCCTGAAGATGATATACACGGCACGTACATGTACTGGGATGAGCAGCGCTACAAAACAAATTAAATATTTGTGACAGAGGGGCTGTGGAGAGATGAGGGGCACTGTTGGACAGTGGTTGTGAGGGAAGCCGTGGTCGTGGAGAACGAGGTCATGGGGCACCAAAAGAGATTGTTGCACTGGGCAACATCTGCTGGTCCTGAGAGAGTGAGTAAGTAATGTCTGTCACTGTGCTGATTGAGCTTGATAGTTTTGTCCAGTTGGGAAGGGTTGTTAACGGTCTTGACTGAATGCCTGAATTAACTTTTGCTAATAGTGTGGGTTGTGTATTTAAACAACAATGTCTCAACCGGATTCAATGAGGAAGGCAGATACACAGGTATGTACATGACATTACAAGGTAGCGAAGAGAGTTGAGACTCCGGGTTTTTTTTAAAAAGTGCTCATGGCACCATATATTAAATTCACAGTTTATGCAGGACAGTTATAACAGCACTGTGGGCATAAAATGCGAAGGCAACCCAAGGGAACTTTGTGCACGTAGTGTTCGTGAAACAAAGAGTGACCGCGCGAGTGACAAGTGGAAATGCAGCGAAGGACGCAAGGTGAAGAAAAATTATTATATACAAAAATAATGGTTCCTCTTCAATGATTGGAAGACATATAATTGTTTATGAACCAAGGTTGAGAATGCGCCGTGAGTTGCGCTGTATGATCGGTCGACGGCGTTTCGATCCTATCAAGTTCGGATCATCATCTGGACCGAGTTGCCATTTTAAGGTGCTGTGTAAGAAAGGAAAGGTAGAATTGTGGGCAAGGACGGGGAGAGGAGGAAGCGAGGCGAGGCAGAGGAAGCAAAGGCAGTTCCGGAACTGTTGGGGTGATGCAGTGAAGCAGGGTAGGGGGGAAGGGAAAAGTAAAGAGGGAGGAGCGGGGTAGGGGAAGGGGGGAAGAGGGGAAGGGAAACGGAGGAGAGGAGCTGGCCTGTGTGGTAACCAGAAGGGGCAGGTAGTGTGTGGCAAATGTGGGGAATGAAAGAAGCCAAGAGTGTGAGGTGGGGAGGCGCTGTGCCATCCTGTGTTATGCAGCAGGGGTCGCAGGTCAAAGGAGCAGGAGAGGCATGGGGGAAAAAAGGAAGGTGCGGGGCAAAAAGGGAGGAGGGTGAGTGAGGCGGCAGAAGAAAGCTGACAAGAACTGAGCAGAAGGGGGGTGAGGCGGAAGGGGGTGTGTGTGGTAAGTGTGAGGGGGGCATCCGGCTAGAGACCAGGGAATTCAAGGTGCGGAGCTGCTGAGGATAAATGTGGAAGGCCGCCAGGGGTGGCGGCCAACCAAGCTGAAAGTGGACAGGAAAAGGGGGTCGTTGTGAGGGAGCAGCGGGAGGAACTTCTTACATGAATAGGGGGAAAGAGTGAACTAGAGTGTAGCGAACTCGCAGGTCCGGTGCTGAACAGGGAGGTGACTGTAGTCAGGAATCGGCAGCCCTGTGGAGGAGGTAAGGGAAGGTTAGGAAAGGGTCGGCGTGTAGGCGGAAAGGAGTGGGAAACACGCTGGGAAGGGGTGAACTCACGTGGTGTTCACCGTTTTGAGCTGAAGAGGAGACAGGTCGCAGGGTTGAGTCCCCGATCCACTGTGTGGCTCCTGGAGGGGTGACCTGATCATGGAGGGGAAACACGCATTTAGGAAATGAAAATATCGGCAGTGAACCACTGTTAGGGGAGGCTGGAACTCAGCCGGCATGCGTTTACTAAATTGTGTGGGTTGAGCGGAGCTTTGGGGCAGTGGGTGTGGTAAATTTTCGAGTAAGTAATTATTAGCTGTACTGCAAAGTGTCCCTTGAATTTTTTTTTCAAATGTTGCCAACTATGCATGATTCTGCTGCCCCTGATCCACTGGATCCGCTGAGAAGACGAAGAGGGTTTGTGGTCTGACACAACATATTATTGCATATGGATAGCTCTCACTAAAGTGGCATTTTCCTTTTTGGGGAAAGGATTGAGATAATGGACTACTCCAACTTTGTTCTCTTTTCTCCTCGGTGTGACTTGGAAACCCATGTTAGATAGCACCCCATCATTGAGATGTACCCATGTTTAATTCTATATGTTGACTGCTTATCTGGACACACAGACACCTCATTTTTTAGAGAGATTTCAAGGGCATGGCTTTTCGGAATACCACCCTCCGACCCACTTGCGTCAGTCACACCTAAGACAACTTAACTTGCCTGACTTGCCTTCCCCTTCACATCATCTGTTTTTAGTTGGGCTCAACCCCGCGAGTGTTGAGGGAAATCTCAGACTCGCAGTTCCCAAATCTCTCTACCTGTACCCAAAGCTTCACCAGGAGGCGTGCCAGCTCAGGATGACTCTTCTGGGTTGTAATGGGCCTCTGGTTACACAACCTTCTCTCACTTTAAGAAGTTATCACGGAGGCTGGAGTTGGGGATTGTTGCCTCCAGCAACTATTCGAAGAATGTTGTTTTGTTTCCATTGTACTTCTGAACTGTAAATTTACTCAAGGGGTTCCTGGAACAACATGACAACTGCAGTGAAACACTATACCCCAGAAACTGTGTACTCCATTGACATTTTGATGAATAAACTCCCCCGGGAACGGATAGCTGAGGTAGTATGCACTGGAGACCTTTTATTACACAGCTGCGGAATCCACCTGCCATTTAGGCTGGTGGTGGGATGGCTAGGGCGTAGTTTAAGTCAATTTTACAGATTAAAATAAGAGGAAAATCCGTGCAACAAATGTGGGTGTTTTAAGAAGACTGAGGCGTAACAGGAATGAGGCTGCTCAACATCCATTGTTGAAGCAAGTATTTGTCAGGTTCAGGTTTACGAAGCTGCCTATATAACCAGTCCAACTCGAGCTATCCTTCCTGTAACTTCTAGAGTGACTGGTCCTAGGGACTGAAGACGGAAACTGCACTTCTTGCTATCTCTCTCTACACTGATTTCTAAGACTTTTTAATCAAAAGACATTTTTGAAGGTAAATGATGCCTTAGACGTCTGTCTAGGAGGAGCTATGAAGTTGCATCTTTGTGGTATTATGGTGTAAAAAAGTGTGCTGTTCTGCATAGAGGGATTGGAATGTACTGTGTGTGAATCTTTGTCAACCACATGGTGCACTTAACAACTGACATGCAAGGCAGGACAGATTGGACAGGTTGTCTGAAAGTAGGTGAGCGGCATTCTTTAGTCCACATTGTCCCAGTGACAGCCTGGGTGATTGTTTGTTTATGAAGCTGAGCTCAGAGCATCACTAGGCCAAAGGGAGAGGAACCAGTAATTTCTCTCCTGCCCCTACCTGTTGCCCGCATTTAGGTCTCCGGGCTCCGGCGTTGGCTGTTCATCAGTAGCATGGCTGACACTTCGCAGGATGATACTGGTGAGACTTGTGGTGGTCTTTTCGTTTGGTTGGTCTTGCACGCTTGGTGGTTGCTGAGGCAGGAGGTTAGGGAATGTAAAGCTGGTGAAGGCATGCGTGCGGTGATGTCTGATGGGCTTTGGAACGCAGGATATATGGGACACAAGGAGAGACCACCTTCTGTACTTTTGTGATTGTGAACTCTGGAAGTGCATCCAGTCCTAGCCCTCGGCTCGAGGTGATGCTCACGGACTTTCTATCCTTGTGGAATGGAAGCACATGCTCCATGAAGCTGCACAAAGCAGCCCTACAGTCCCTACTACCAATTGATATTGAATTAAGGTGTGTGTGTGGGGGGGGAGGGGGAAGGGGGAGGCTCTGAATACAACATGTGCATCTTGTTTGGTGGCAATCCCATAATGCTGTGATACCATTTCATGCCCATGCAGGTGCGTTCATGCATTATCCAGGGTCAACACCTCCCTTATGTGGTGTGGTGGCGTGGCGTAATCCTGGCGTGGGTGTCTGCATTAATTTAATTCTGAAAACGAGCACCGACTTGATGTTAAATTTTGTGTTAATGTTGATTGTGGGATCATTCATCACATGAAATATTTTGACTGCTGTTTTGATTGTGGGGGTTCCTCGATGTCTTTTTCAACCAGTTGATGCAGAAATGTTTTCTGTATTAAAATGAAAGTTGAAGATGCCTGCTGGGAAGGTGACATACCTTCCTAAATGTTTGACACCGTGACTCAGAAGACGAGATCAGACTATCAGAAGGTATCTGCTGTAACCTGTGGTTGTTGCTATGCATCCTCTCCTTGAGGAGTGCCTGGTTGGGTTGAATGTCAGCTGGAGAGAGTGGGATGAGCAGTGAGGATGCTGCTCCTCGTGGGGCTTTTATCACCCGTAACTAACACTTATCTTATTCAATAACCAATATATTATTACCTGCGTGACTGGCTACCTGCTTTCAAGAGATTATCTTCATTACAACACTATCACACTTGAGATGGGGTTCAGCAGTGTTGTGTTCTCCAGCTGATATTTAGCTTTACAAGAAATGCACAGACACTGACACAGGAAAGCCGTCCTGCACAACAACCAAAGCGCCTAGATGCAGTTGTTTAGCTGCTTGACGAGCTTCTCGCTGCCACAAGGCTTTCAGACCAAAATAATACCCACGTGTTAGTCGACTCAGAACCTCGGGGGTCGACCACCAGCAGGGCCGGAAACAGCGTCAGGAAACGGATGCCCATGGCGACTCACCTGTCTCACCAGCGCCTCGTGGTAAAGCTCAGAATCCAGCGCCCGCCCATGAGTCGGCCACAAACCGGATGCTGGCGCGGCTACAGTAAAGAGCTGCGGATCTGAGTGGGCAGAAGACGCTGCTGGCATGAGCGTCGTTCTACCACACAGAGATACTGTGCCATGATTCATTATCCACCTTTTGTTATATGACGCCTTATCACGTGCCTGGTTGACCTGGCTCCAAATGCGCCGACTTTCGGGAGAGGAGGGGGCGGTGGTAACAGGTCTATCCAGGAGCAGAGGGAGGGGCGGGGCAGCATGAGAAGCGGGGTCTCTTGCATCCAGTGAGCACTGGAATACTTTTTATTTACAGACGAGGAAAACGTGTGATTCTTAACTAAAGAAAAGTAAGAGGGTGCTTGCACCAGTAGGAGTCCGTTCTGCTACAACAGCATTAGTGTTAGGCAGGCCCGAGTCTCGGCGCCTGATCAACATCCTTTGATTCTGGGCAAATAACTTAATCTCGCCCGTGTCTACCAAAAATGAATTTGTCCTTGGGGTAATGTAACCGGTGCCCATGTAAAGCGCTCCACTACATTCGGGTTGAGTTCACGCTATATAACACTGCAAAAAAGGGGCAAAAAACCCACCA
The DNA here is from genome assembly GCF_964261635.1 of Lissotriton helveticus. Taxonomy (NCBI): domain Eukaryota; kingdom Metazoa; phylum Chordata; class Amphibia; order Caudata; family Salamandridae; genus Lissotriton; species Lissotriton helveticus. Next base: position 429,333,028 of record NC_136057.1, read on the forward strand.
ACCCAAAGGTACCTGGAGAGGTATCGCGGGGGTGTTTTCTACTCCCATTAAAGAAGCTGAATGTTTTCACCAGAGCCCCAGGGACAGATTAACCAGACCACTAAAGGTGAGGTCACGTGAGTCACATGACTTTAAAAAAGAAACAAGTCCTCATTTAGGAACCTGTATGTGTGTTTGGCTCTGTCATTTCACTAATAATATTGTTATGTAGCGCTTTGTACCACACTTGGCCAATTGTTTAAACGGTAAACAACAACATTACAATTATCCCCTCGAATTATACTGGAGTTGCCGACCTCGGAAAGATGGAGGGCTGCATGACCGCCTGATTTTCGCCACCAGATTTCAGTCGATGACATCAAGCGATCAATCCGTGGGCCAATATCCTAGAGCAATTTCAAGTTTGTCTAATTTCTGACCCCCAGGTGTCCTTCCGTCGTGCTGTTGAGTTTTGCTTCATCTCATTCTGTGCCTAGGAGTGGTACTTGACTGCGTCTAATTGACCCTAAGGCTTTTGTGCAGCCGCATGCAGTGTTGAATGTAGTGCCCATGCATGGCCGAGTTGTGCCCGGGCTCCTCGTGAGTTCCACACGTCAGTGGTGGCGGCAGGCCTATCTGGAAAAATGGTTAATTATTGGCATGTAAAATATGCCGTGAATTTACGTAAGGTACTTCCTGCAAAGTGATGCCAAGACTAAATTATTTGCACAATAAAACATCTCACGACCTTGCCAGAGGCTAAGTACATTTAAACTATGATGTTCGGTAGACACAGTCATCCATCGGAGGAATCTGCGTTCGACATTATGGTCACAAATTCATATCTCGCAGGTACCCTCCGCCGTTCCTCCTGCCGAGGTCGATAAAATGAGTATCGTTGAGTTGATTAACAATAAACATGTTATGCAGCGCCAAGGTACCCTTGTGGGTGATAGTGCGCTTTACAAATGCACGTTGTGTGTGGGTCTTTTTCCAAATGTTTTTTGCCAAACACATTGAAAATGAGGCCGAAATGGCATGCCTTGGTATGTAAGTCTCTATATCCACATGACATACAAAGAACTGCACACCTGAGTCATGCACTGTCGGGCTATGAGACCCAAGGGCCGAACTGGAACCTCAAAGCTGCCCCAGGATATATTTTAACTCCAGTGTGATATTGCACCAACGATGAGGTCGATCCTCTCCAAGGGGGCAAATCCGGAACATTTGGACTTTATAATGGGGTTAATTGGCTCAGTTAACAGCACGGGTGTCCGAATATATTGATTAAAATTTCTAGCTGTCAGAAGTTTCTGTGAATACCCCCTCAGAAGAAACTCCTGAACTATTCTCGTCCCCTGCACGTGAAATAGGCTCTTCCGCGCATTGGGGCAGTGCAGTGTCCCCTAATCTGCCTCTTCCGTGTTACCCCCTCCCTCGTCGCCCCTGGCGCTCTTTACGATTACCCAGGGGCCTTTTATTGAGCTTTTTCTGTAGTGAAATGAAATATTGCAGGCCCGTAGACTGGTTAGTGGTAAAGGTGCGGAGTTTAACGTATCCTCTTGTGTGTCATATTTTTCATTTGTATTCTCGATGGCGGATGTGGTTTCACACTGTGGACACAAACACCCCTCATGCCGCAGGATCTGGTGTATCTGGGGAGGAGGCAGCCTCCAGCTGGAGTGACGTGAGAGGCTAACTAGTTTGAGCAGGTTGTATGAAAGGGTGAAAATCCATTTTCAGGCAGCCAGTGCGAAATTGGTTTCTTAACTCTGAGACAGGGAATCTGGTTCCTGCCTAACCCAGAGCCGCCCGGCGGAAGTGGTTTCTCCGCGGACCCCTGTCATAAACAGGAGAGTGCTTCCGGTAAGAACTCTTATGACGTCTGTCGTCGCTTTTCGTTGAAGGTTGGTCAGTAGGTAGGGTCATTGGGTCACCTCGGAGAATGTCCCCACCAGAACAATGTGCGTGTTGCTTTGCTTCACAATTATTGCTTAGGAGCACTGTACCTATTACTATTAATTCATAATTAAGACTCACAGTTTTCCGTTTTTACAAATAAGTACAGACCGAAAATAATGTATTTTCCGGTCCGTATTTATTTTTAAATATGGAAAAATACAGGAAATAGGTTTTCAGTTGGATGATTTTCACTGCTGTCAATCATGTGTGCTAGGTCAATAGTTGCAGAGAATGACAGGTAGGGAAGTTAAAAAAGAGAAGATTGCCTAATGAAGCTTAAATGACTGCAGCTGTTTAAGCTGTTCTACATTTTAAATGATTGCAGATGACTGACTGTAAGTGGCTAAAACTCACCGAACATTGAAAGATGAGTAAACGTGTCAGTTAAATATATTTGGAACTATAGCCAATGCAGCTTCATTTTGTTTTGCACTAAGCTCAAAATAAATATGGATGAATGCAGATACAATGAGCAACAAATAAATATGCATAAGTTCAGAGAGAAATGTGGAAAAATAAAAATACCATAAAACCGGGAGCCCTATTCATAATTAGTCCACGCAATTTTGTATCAGTGTGTTGTAGTTCTGATTACTGTCAACAAAGACATTATTTTGAGAACTTTTTTTGTCTTGTCATACAATTTAGAATCGCCAGGAATCGCTCCCTCCAACCGTAGAATCCCACCTTTACTGCTTTCTCCACACACCTCAAGCTCCTTGACTGCAGGGAAAGTGCTAAGAGTCAACACCCTCATTTGTGAGCCGAGCGATTCCAGTTGCTGGGATTAGATGGTGATATTTTGAGGAGTGTCACAATAGTGTATCAAGCCTGTGTTTCTAGTGTGTAGTATTTATTATATGTGTGTGCAAAAACAGAGCAAATATCCTGCCTTTGGTTATGTGAAGTCACAAAGACAACTCTATTCTTTTTTTTGATAAACACGGTCACCTGCAATGATACATACCACAGCTGAATTGATGAGTAAACACATTATTCATGCTAGGAATACTTTTATTCAATTTAATATGTGTAGGCGGGCAATTTGATCCAATTTGAGGATACAACAGCTCTGTTTTTTCACCCTTTGACACCCCCACTCAATGTGTATTCTGTAGAATAGGTCGAGGAATGTTTAAGGTAACCATGATCCATTGTAGGTCGAGACAATACAGAAGATAACAAAAAGGAGTGTCATAGTTTCCTCGTGCCCTAGAGCGTGAGCTGTAGGACATCGAACACGTGTCCAACACTGGCCCTTATCCGAAGGCTGCTGAAATCAGGAAATGCAATTGCAACTCCCCATACTCTTCCTATCAACATGTGTACCTGTTTGGGTGAACCTAGAGGCCCTCCGTATTCATGTGACAGGCCAGGAGTCCGTGGCCCTCGTGGGTTGAGGTAAGTGACATTTTGCAGAAGACTCCTGCTCCGGCTTATCCGATGGATATGCATTTCGTAACACAGTAACTGGTTACCTGGTAGTTGGGTTTATTTAAGAATCACGTTTGGGACATTTTTCCACACCCAGCAGACTGGGCCGACTCTCTAATATTGGTCACCAGCACCCGAATTTTTAGCACGTGCTCTCTGCTCTTCTAACCTGTTAACTCTACCTGCAGCTGAACTCTGCTCCCCTGCAACAGAGTGTTTTTCAGACTGTAAATGTCTCACAAAAAGACCTAAGGTGCAGAAGACCACTCCTATTCACAATACTGCTTCATAAATTCAAGGCTGATCATTAGCACTTGCACTCTTGCATCAACAAGTAGATTCGGGGCCTATTGGGTGCTGTTTTGTGTGTACGAACATGACTGATTTGAGGCCAAAGCAGTATCTAGTGTCTGGAGCGTTCCTAGTGCATGCAGCGCTCCTTCTGCATTACCATACAGTGTCTTTGATTGCAGTGCATGGAGCATGCAGCGCTCCTCCTGCATTGTCAGATAATGTCTTTGATTGCAGTGCCTGCGCATGCAGACCTCTTCCTGCATTGTCAGATAATGTCTTTGATTGCAGTGCCTGGCGCATGCAGACCTCTTCCTGCATTGTCAGATAATGTCTTTGATTGCAGTGCCTGGCGCATGCAGACCTCTTCCTGCATTGTCAGATAATGTCTTTGATTGCAGTGCCTGGCGCATGCAGACCTCTTCCTGCATTGTCAGATAATGTCTTTGATTGCAGTGCCTGGCGCATACAGCGCTCCTCCTGCATTGTCAGATAATGTCTTTGATTGCAGTGCCGGGCGCATACAGCGCTCCTCCTGCATTGTCAGATAATGTCTTTGATTGCAGTGCCGGGCGCATACAGCGCTCCTCCTGCATTGTCAGATAATGTCTTTGATTGCAGTGCCTGGCGCATGCAGACCTCTTCCTGCATTGTTGATTGCAGTGCCGGGCGCATACAGCGCTCCTCCTGCATTGTCAGATAATGTCTTTGATTGCAGTGCCGGGCGCATACAGCGCTCCTCCTGCATTGTCAGATAATGTCTTTGATTGCAGTGCCGGGCGCATACAGCGCTCCTCCTGCATTGTGAGATAATGTCTTTGATTGCAGTGCCTGCGCATGCAGACCTCTTCCTGCATTGTCAGATAATGTCTTTGATTGCAGTGCCGGGCGCATACAGCGCTCCTCCTGCATTGTCAGATAATGTCTTTGATTGCAGTGCCGGGCGCATACAGCGCTCCTCCTGCATTGTCAGATAATGTCTTTGATTGCAGTGCCGGGCGCATACAGCGCTCCTCCTGCATTGTCAGATAATGTCTTTGATTGCAGTGCCGGGCGCATACAGCGCTCCTCCTGTATTGTCAGATAATGTCTTTGATTGCAGTGCCTGCGCATGCAGACCTCTTCCTGCATTGTCAGATAATGTCTTTGATTGCAGTGCCGGGCGCATACAGCGCTCCTCCTGCATTGTCAGATAATGTCTTTGATTGCAGTGCCGGGCGCATACAGCGCTCCTCCTGCATTGTCAGATAATGTCTTTGATTGCAGTGCCGGGCGCATACAGCGCTCCTCCTGCATTGTCAGATAATGTCTTTGATTGCAGTGCCTGCGCATGCAGACCTCTTCCTGCATTGTCAGATAATGTCTTTGATTGCAGTGCCTGGCGCATGCAGACCTCTTCCTGCATTGTCAGATAATGTCTTTGATTGCAGTGCCTGGCGCATGCAGACCTCTTCCTGCATTGTCAGATAATGTCTTTGATTGCAGTGCCTGGCGCATGCACACCTCTTCCTGCATTGTCAGATAATGTCTTTGATTGCAGTGCCTGGCGCATGCAGACCTCTTCCTGCATTGTCAGATAATGTCTTTGATTGCAGTGCCTGGCGCATACAGCGCTCCTCCTGCATTGTCAGATAATGTCTTTGATTGCAGTGCCGGGCGCATACAGCGCTCCTCCTGCATTGTCAGATAATGTCTTTGATTGCAGTGCCTGGCGCATACAGCGCTCCTCCTGCATTGTCAGATAATGTCTTTGATTGCAGTGCCGGGCGCATGCAGACCTCTTCCTGCATTGTCAGATAATGTCTTTGATTGCAGTGCCGGGCGCATACAGCGCTCCTCCTGCATTGTCAGATAATGTCTTTGATTGCAGTGCCTGGCGCATACAGCGCTCCTCCTGCATTGTCAGATAATGTCTTTGATTGCAGTGCCTGGCGCATGCAGACCTCTTCCTGCATTGTTGATTGCAGTGCCTGGCGCATGCAGCGCTCCTCCTGCATCATCATACAGTGTCTTTAATTGCAGTGCCTACTGCATGCAGCGCTCCTCCTGCATTATCATACAGTGTCATTGATTGTAGTGCTTAGTGTGTACTGCGCTGCTCCTGCAGTGTCAGACAGTGTCATTGATTGTAGTGCTTAGTGTGTACTGCGCTTCTCCTGCATTGTTAGACAGTGTCATTGCAGTACGGAGCGTAAGTTACGCTTCTCCTGAATTCTCAGATAATGTCACTGATTGCAATGTCTGGTGCATTCTACAGTCCTCCTGCATTGTCAGACAGTGTCATTATTGCAGTGCCCAGTGTCCTCTGCGCTCCTCCTGCATTGTCAGACAGTGTCATTATTGCAGTACCCAGTGCACTCTGCGCTCCTCCTGCATTTCAGATAATGTCATTGAAAGCAGTGCTTAGTGCATGCCGTGCTTCTCCTGCATTGTCACATTGTCATTGCAGTGCCAAGGGCCCACTACGCTCCTCCTTTATTATACAGTGTCATTGATTGCAGTGCCTAGTGCATGCAGCGCTCTTCCTGCATTGTTCGATAATGTCTTTGATTGCAGTGCCTAGTGAATGCCCTGCTTCTCCTGCCTTGTCTGTGTTATTGATTGCAGTGCTCAGTGTCCGCTGTGCTCCTCTTTATTAATATACAGTGTCATTATTGCAGCGCCCAGTGCACGCTGCGCTCCTCCTGCATTGTCAGATAGTGTTAATGATTGCAATGTCTAGTGCATGCAGTGCTCCTCCTGCATTATCATGCAGTGTCATTGTTTGCAGTGCCTAGAGCATGGAGCGCTCTTCTTGCAATGTCAGATAATGTCTTTGATTGCAGTGCCTAGTGCATACCATGCTTCTCTTGCGTTGCCAGTGTCATTAATTGCAGTGCCCACTGCGCTCCTCCTGAATTATCATACTGTGACATTAATTGCAGTGCCTAGTGTCCTCTGCGCTCCTCCTGCATTGTCAGATAATGTCCTTGATTTCAGTGCCTAGCGCTTGCAGCACTCCTCCTACATTATACAGTGTTATTGATTGCAGTGCTTAGTGCATGCAGTACTTCGCCTACATTGTCGGAAAATGTAATGAATTGCATTGCCTAGTGCATTGAGCGCTCCTCCTGCATTACCATAGAGTGACATTAATTGCAGTGCCTAGTGTCCTCTGCGCTCCTCCTGCATGGTCAGATAATGTCCTTGATTTCAGTGCCTACCGCTTGCAGTGCTCCTCCTACATTATCATACAGTGACATTGATGGCAGTGCGCAGTGCACGCTGCACTCCTCCTGCATTGCCAGATAGTGTCATTGATTGCAGTGTCTAGTGCATGCAGCGCTGCTCCTGCGTTGTCATATAGTAAGTAAGTACATTTATTTGCATAGTTAATAAAAACCATTGCAATACAAAAACATTAAGGTTAAAAACAATTCTGCATACAATGTATACAAAATTATTTCATAGTGTGTATCTCTTATGTTTTAAAAATCATTTCTAAAAATTAATAATTTAGGCGTCTAAATAGAAGTGCTGTTCTGTTAAGATACTATCTTATAATAAATTATGAATCTGGTGTTGGCATTTTCTTTTCCACCACCCTCATGAACTTCACCAGGCTGCAGTTCAGCTGTGGGTGCAAAGCAGGCAAGAACTGCTTGTCTTTGTGAATGACATTTCAACAAACGCTTTCATTCTTCCAAGAGTTCATTACAGGAACATAACAGATGCAGCAAATCTTCTGGCGCCGAGCCGCATAAACGGCAGGAGGAGCCCGCCTTATCCTTTAGCCAATGAGGTAAGTGCTGGATACAGGGTAGCAGGCCCAGTCTGTACTTCAGGAACTTTATTTTCGTAGTTTGAGCATAGCCCAAGTCGAGGTAGTTCTCTGGTGCTGGTGTGGAGTACGTGTTCAGGGTCATCAAGCCATGCGACCTTTTCGAGAGGGATGCCTTGTCCTCGACCCACAAGAGGTGTTTAACTGTCTTCTTTTCCAATTTTTTAGGCGTTGAGTGGTTTGTAGGAGCATTGTCATACAGTGTCATTGATGCAGTGCCTAGTGCATGCAGCGCTCTTCTTGCATTGTCAGATAATGTATTTGATTGCAGTGCGAGTGCATTCCATGCGTCTGCTGCATTGCTGGTGTCATTGATTGCAGTGCTAGTGCCCACTACGCTCCGCAGAATTATCATGTGTCATTGATTGCAGTTCCCAGTGCACCCTGCGTCCTTCTGCATTGTCACATAATGTCCTTGATTTCAGTGCCTACTGCATGCAGCGCTCTTTCTACATTGTGTCATTGATTGCAGTGCCCATTGTCCCTTGCGCTCCTCCTGTGTTGTCAGATAATGTCATTGTTTGCAGTGCCTGGTGCATGCATGCTGCACTCCTCCTGCTTTGTCAGATAGTGTCCTTATTAAAGTGCCCAGTGTCCGCTGCACTCCTCCTGCATTGACAGATATGTCATTGAATGCAGTGCCTAGTGCATGCAGCTCCTCTTGCATTGTCAGTGTCATTGATTGCAGGGCACAGTGCACGCTGCGCTCTACATGCATTGTTAGATAATGTCTTTGATTGCAGTGCCCAGTGCACGCTGCACTCCTCCTGCATTATCATACAGTGCAGTGTCAGATAATGCCTACGAAAGCAAGATGGAGAACAAGGATGGACCAATGTATTGAGGCAAAGCGCGTAATATACTAAGGGGTAGAGTGCCCGAGGAACAGGGATGGACCAATGTATGGAGGCGGAGAGGTAATATATGAAGGGATAGGGTGCCAGAGGAACAGGGATGGGCCGATGTATGAAGGCGGAGAGCTGATATACGAAGGGATAGGGTGCCCGAGGAACCGGGATGGACCAATGTATGGAGGCTGAGATGTATTATAAGAAGGGATCAGGTTCCCGAAAAGCAGAGATGGACCAATGAATGGAGGCAGAGAGGTAATATACGAAGGGATAGGGTGCCCGAGAAACAGGATGGACCAATGTATGGAGGCAGAGAGGCAATATACGAAGGGATAGGGTGCCCGAAGAACAGGGATGGGCCAATGTATGGAGGCGGAGAGGTAATATATGAAGGGATAGGATTTCCGAAAAACAGGGATAACCAATGAATTTAGGAGGAGAGGTAATATTTGAAGGGATAGAGAGCCCGAGGAACAGGGATGGACCAATGTATGGGGGTGGAGATGTAATATACGAAGGGTTAGGGTTCCCGAAAAACAGGGATGGACCAATGTATGGGGGCGGAGAGGGTTGCCTGAGGAACTGGGATAGAGCAGTGTATGGAGGCAGAGAGGTGATATATAAAAGGGATAGAGTGCCCACGTAACAGGTTTAGACCAATGTATGGAGGCAGAAAGGTAGTATACGAAGGGATAGGGTGGCAGAGGAAGAGAGTTAGACTTATGTATGGAGGCGGAGAGGTGATATATGAAGGAATAGTCTAGTCTGCCTGGGGAAGTTTCAGGAGGTCTGTGGCCCATGGAGCAGGCACTTTGGGTTGATGGTGGTGATTCAAGGCAGAAGAAGCTCGAGTTAGGACAGTCAGGAAGGAGGACCTTCAGTTCAAGGAAGGGGTAGTAAAGGCAGGAGGGGTCGCACCAACAGTGGAGATGCGATGCGATGGGATGGTTAGAGCAATGTCAGACCTCCGCAACTAAAACAGAGTTATCAAGTGGAATTCCTGAAGCCTCTTCTATCCTTTTCTTTTTTACCTTTTAATTAGAGCTAATGAACAGAGGTTAAAACAAGCACTGGTAAATGCATTTAGTTTTGCCTTTGTGATTAATAATACTTTGTTTTGGTTGTAAATTTTATCTTGGTGCGCAGTTGTGAAATATAAGTTACTGAAACTTCGTAAAAGTGCTATGACTTCTTTACTGAGAAGGCCATATGTGCAGTAACTGCATTTTTCACACATTTATAGACTTGCCATATTTACCACAGAATCATCATCAGATGCATAATCTGCAGGTTTAACAAAAAAAAAAAAGAGTTTCTAACCCAAATGGTTCAAGAGTTACTGAAAACGCAGTGACACGCAGTGGGAATGCCCTTTGCAAAGGCTGACTGGTCACCTTTCTGTTGCTTATTGCTATATTTGGGTGTTGAACCTGCGACCTAGGCCCAGATAGTGCTAACAAGTGCTGAAGGTCAGCGCAAGTTTAGAGATGGACGCCTTCCCCAGCAGCCACATGCATCCTTGCCACACCTCTGCCTGATATGCTTAAAACGCCCTCCATCACACAGCTGAAGAAAGCAAGGCTCAGAGTAAAAGTGTAATGGCTCCGACGTGATGTAACAGCCAGAACTGCCAACTTTGGAGCGGGGGAACCAGATTCGAGTTACGGCATCGGCTCCAGCATCCTGTGATTCCACAAAGATGAATGTATCATCGTGTAATATAACTGGTACTCAAATAAAGGGCTTAAAACCTTCAAATCCGTTGTGCTGCCTAAAAAAGCTAGTGTAACATTGCCCATAGGCACAAGCGCAACGTACAACCTTTAGGAAATGTAAGTGCTAGCCTTTAATGTATGTGTGATTTAGCTCCTTACAAATAATATTATAATGCACGCTTCAAATGTATGCTTATGGAAAGCAAATAAATCAAGTGTGTGGTTTCCTAACTAATTTATGCAGCTTTCCAGCATGCATTAAACAGCTCTATTGTATTTGAAAGGAGTCAGAGCCCCAAAAGTGTATAAAAGCATAGACATTAGAAGCACAGTTCCCCAAAAGGTGCACCAGTAAAGCCATATGTTTTTGGTTTCTTGTATTTACTTTTTTATAAAGCGTGAACTCCACCCGAAGGTACAGGAGCGCTTTTACATGAGCCCCAGTTACGTTACACAAACTCACATTTTAAATTGTTGACATGGTGAGATTAAGGAATTTGACCAAAAAGACAGGAGGTTGACCCTGCGCTGAGACTTTAACCTGGTTTCCAAGTTTTAAAGTCAGCAGCTTTCTAAGTGTAACCATGCAACCCTTATGTAATCAAGGTGGTAGCTACTAGTATATGTGTGATCCTGCTCTTCTATTTGTATAAACCTTTGCATTTCCTCTTGTTTAATACGTTAACTGATGCCCGTAGGTTCTCCTTTCAAACCAGTATATATGCACACAGAAAATAAATAAATTAAGCATAAATGTGTCAACTCCACATGCAAAAGGCACGCACAGAAGAATTTTAAAGACTATGATGCCAACATGTGAACAAATGCGTGTTGGCAGAGTAAGTGAATGAAAGGCCTAAAAAAATGTGTGCTCGCCTGAAAAGCTAATATGTAAAAGTATGTAGAAGAAAATATGTAGAAGTAAAAAAGCATGCTTTAAATGCGTGCAGTCTGGGAAACTTAACTAAATGCTGGACTGAGTAAAAAAGTGTAAGATAAATAACAAGGGTAGCTAGTGAAATGTAAGTATTGATGTGCGAAACAGTTGGACTCTGTTGCATAAAACAGCATCTTTTATTTTTATGGTATTTATGTGTGGGAATTTTAGAATTAACCTATTTACTGTATTGCTGTTTGTACCACGCTCCTGCCGTTTAAAAGTACTGGTAATAACTACTGATTTGAGCGCTTGTACATAAACCCTATTTCCATTATACAAAGAGAAATCTATTTTTTGGGGTAGGTACGGGGAGAGTAAGTGAATTGCCTACATTTACAGGATGTAATACTGGTGCCGAAAGAAGGACCATTTTACCTAGTTCCCAAATCGGCAGATTGAGGCAGCAGTAATTGCGACATGGTTTCACTTGAAAATGAGCGGGCCGTGGACCAAAGTACCTAACCAAACGCGTTAATGCTGTGAACGTTAAAAGTTCAAATAAGTAATAAACGTATCGTAAAGTGAAAGAAATTGAGAGAGAAGTGATGTGGAGCACGGTTTGAAGGCACTTGAGCAAGTTGTGAAAGTTAAATGCCGAAAAAAAAATAAACGGATCGGAGAATCATAGAAATGGAGACAGCAGTGCTGCCAGGGAATGTAAACAAAATGTGTGATACAGTTTAATGTAGCCGGAGAAAGTAATGGCAAAAAAAGTTCTGCACAAAATACCATTAACACAGTACTTCGGCTATGGGAACTGATAAGAGCACCGTTTCAAATATATTAAATAGAAGAGATTTCCCATACACAGCGCAAGCAAGGGTAGGCGAAACCTAAAAAGAATATGACCATTTTAAATATGTCACTATCTATCTGTGCACTGTCTATCCAGTATGGATAAAGGCATAGGAGTCCAGTGTAGTTTCAGCACGTCCGCTTACCAATCTGACTTTCTTGAATAACTAGTAACCATTTTAAAGAGTTACATTTAGAATCGTTGCATGTAAATTTATTTAAAATAATTATCCTGGCATGAATGTGGCCTTCAAGGGTATATTTTGTGCACTCCTCTAATAAGGCATAAGAATACAATGTATGCACATGCCAAAGAAAGGAACATAATTCAAATCTCCCTAGGTCATGAGGTTCAGTAAATACCAAGGGCATTCATTGTATTCTGTGCTGTGGGTACACACTGCATGGGGTTTAGACCAGTAGATCCTAGTTAAGCATCACAGCAGGAATGCTGCCCACACAAGTTATTTAATGCTGGTTTAAATAAAGTGCGCACAATGGAAAGCCCACATCACATGATGTGATTGTAACATTGCATGTGTTTAAACAGGGCCTTGCACATTCAGCACACTGTGATAGTCCATACACTTTCCATTCAAATGCAGGGGTTATTGGTACTATTTTTGGATTGTCACACCAAATAATTGGGTATTTTTTTTAAAAACACTTTGGTAAGTTGTGACTTACGGACCCTCCAGCTAAGGGTCACTTGAGGGCTGTGTTGTGGCACGGCTGCTGAGGCCGCGTGTGCGTAAGAAGGTTTCTAGTAGACTATACAGACTGCTCAGGGCTTCCCTCGATCTTTCTCTGCTGCATTTGATCATCTTCAGTGATTTGGTTTCATAGTTCACAAAGCTAGCTCGAGTCCAGGTCATGACGTTGAGGCCCATAAGGAATGCCAGTGATGAGTGCAAGGCCACCTGCTTGCTGTATCACGTACCTCCACTCACTGTGACATACCAGTGTCAGGCATTTCTGCTGGGGTTTCTCCTCCAGTGCCTGCCGCCCAGGTCTGGCAGCATTTTTGAGATTGTTTGAGGCCATTCGGGGTTTCAAAAATATGAGTTGAGTTTCCCTTAAATGCTGCTTGTTAGTTCTCCTACTGAATGGTTGCCTATATACGTTTGAGAAAAAGAGAAACCCAGACCCCCCCCCCCACCCACCCCAGCACCCGGTGTTGTTTTCCAACCATGTTAGTTACTTAAACCCCATTAATCAGACACTGGTGAAACCCTCAGCAGTTTAAGGGTGACACAGAAAGTGTAAGACTCTTGATAGGGGCCGTCTCTATGGGGTTTGTACGGTGATTTTGATGCCCAGCTGTTCGAGGATTAGATGAAAAAGTTTGGATAATCTGTGGTACTCTCCCCTTCCCCGGGAAATGAATTTAACTTCTAAGCGCATTTGCTCTATCTAATTTGAGCTAATTTCCGGTCCTCGCAGAAACCCTACCCATATCAAGTTGCTTTCAAGATGAGTTACATTCCCTGGCTTTTGAGCTGCACTGCTTGCTTGGTGATGTGTCATTTGTGATTGCCATCTGATCACCATCTGATCCAGACTGTGTGTCAGGCCACACTCCCTTCGCTCCTCCCCCAGTGCATTGGTGTACAGGCGCAGGAACACAGACACTGCAGTAAATGGGCCATGAGCTGCCATGCTGCGCAGCCAATCAGGGCCGAGCTCTCAGTGTCCTCTGAGGTCAAGGTCTAAGCATTGACTTGGCTCACTTCCAGTGTTCTTCCAGTATAGTCAGACAGAGCGAGGCCACTGGAGATATTACAGTATTATTTCCTCTCTGTAAAATGTGTGTTCTTCACTAGCTAATAAAGGCGGAGCTAGACCATTGTCATTAGTAGAAACAGGTGACATGCTCTTAATTAGAATATATATATATATCCCATTACAAATGGGCGCAAGAGTGTCAAAGCTAAAGGATAGACTGACTTTTTCATAGATACAGGTACGTCGGTAATGTAAGCTGAGCTGCAGTTGCACAGCGCCAGCTGTAATAGAGAGCTAAAAGGGTTTGTCTGCTAGAATTAGGATACAGCTAGCTCCATGCGGATCCCTTCGGCACCCATCACCTGAAGTATCTACCTGTGCATCCCTATGTGTGTGATATCCATGGCAGTCGTTGTGCACATGCGCCCTCTACATTTAAAGATTCATTGTCTGAGTTACCCTTCATTAGCCGGACACTAAGTGTTGGGCTTAAGAATCAAGTGCATTCGCAGATTCGGTACAATCTTTTTCTCCTAACGCTTATTGTCATTCTTGCATCACGTCGCCCACTACTTTTACTTTACTTCCCAACTATTGTCTACAACAATCATTTGCAGACTGTAACAATATCTTGAATGCTTGCTCTCTTTGTGTCATTACCAACTCTGATCTTGGTCTATTTTCCACCTGATTCTTTTTATCCTTGATCTTGCTCATGTCCAAAACTTTAGGCATCTTTATGTTTTTACTGAATTTTCCAAATAAACATACAAGTGACCATAGTACATCTGAATCAAATTAATAGCTGATTCGGTAAAGCATAGCATAATGCAAGCATAACGGTAGTACAATTGCTAGTCCTCTCTAAACTGGACTAATGGAGCGCCATCTTCACAGGGAAGCCGAAAACTCATCTAACCCCCCTGAGATCAGGCCTAAACATGGCGGCCTGCTCATAACAGTGAAATGAACGCAGCAGCGTATGCAATCTGTAATCTTCCTTAAGGGCAGTCTCTAAATGAACTAAATAATCAAGTTATTACTGTGGGGTGCATCAGGTGAAAAGGCCCTGCTAGACCTTTAAGCTAAAAGCGACGTGAACATCCAGGATGCTTCCCAGAAACTGCTCTGTTTACTCGATGGAGTATAATCAAATATTATTTAAACAAATTGAACAATGTGACTAACTGTCATAGGTAACAAATTGAACAACTGTATACAATATGTCAATCAATTCAACAAAATATCACTGATTCTGAAGTCGTCAGCTGTTGCTCTATTGGTTGTTTATTAAATGTTCTTTGGAAGTTGTTGGGATGTCACAAAATCCAAAACTGAAGTAACATAATTCAATTAAAAGTCCCAATGCATTTCGGGCTTGACAGAACGCCCTTCATCAGGGGAATCTACAAGTAATAATTATGCAAATTAATAAACAATTAATACAGCGGAATTACAACAGCTCATTCATTTTGGCCAGGAAGTACAAATCTTACCCTGGTGTACTTTACTCACAAGTGATACTCATAGTGCTCATAACAGGCATTAAGCGGTTCAAGGACATCACATTGGCAGTCAAGATCCTCAACTGGCTTCCCATCAAAGGAAGATGTATTTAAAAGGCTGCTTGCATCACCCACAAAGCCCTGCTCACACAAACCCTAACGTATCTAGATAACAAACTTACGAAAGCAGGAATAATGAGAACTCCGAGAAGCTCCAACTCGCTTCTCATCCCGTTCAAATTGAAAAGGAATTCTACCATAACTCGTTCTTTTTCTGGACAAGCACCTAGGATATGAAACTCACTCCCCTGAAACCTCAGATGCAACTGCTCCTTATCCTGTTTCAAAAGGAACCTTAAACTCCTTCTCCTCAACAAATACTTTAACACTCACAATAACTGAACTGTGTTCCAATAGCTCACTCTTCCCATGACTTGACCATTTGTGACAGTTCGTTGTCTGATTGGTTCAGCTATCTACTATATCATTTACTCCCGTAACTTATGCTTTTTAGGGCTCGGCCTACGCAGCACGAAGTGGGGCGGAGCTTCGAGCTCCTAATGTTAAAGAAAAAAAAAGTATCTCTAGGGCTCTGGCCAGACACATTCCTTAGTGTTTTATGGCATCTGCCTAGTGATTCGTCTTCGCTGTGCTGTCTATTTAGTAGCCTTGACGTGATAGGCTATATTTACTTTTCGTCCGTCATTGATGTTAGTTTCATGGCATATTCTGAGCGCGAACGAGCACGGCAGAGTGATTAATCTTAATTAGGAGCTGTCAGAGTGCCCGTGTAATGCAATCCAGATGGTGCGAGCGCGTTCACCATTGCATTGCATGTATCGTGCGCGTGTTTAACATTTACCTTTCGCGCACGGCAGTCCATTCATTTTAATTAGGAGCTGTCAGGGTGCCGCGTTCACGGCGGAGATAATGGAAAGAAGTTTGAATCATCATTAACGTCAGTGCTGTTAGTTTTGTTTTTATTATGAATATAATATTTTTTAAAGTAATTTTTCTTTGAAATTATTAATAAGATTATTATTTCTATAGTTGAGCAATACTTTAAGCCTTGCTGTTAAATTAACAGCGCACTGACAATCACCGCGCTGCGAGCCGCGCCGCTCGAAAATTTTTTACGAAGAGCAAAAAATACATTTAGGAAATGAGCGAAAAAAAATTTAACTGTTGAACGACTCCGACAGGAATCGGCCTCGCTTTTAAATGAAATAAAACACAATGCAGGGGCAGAGGGTGGTTTCTCGCCGAGCGCCTTCTGAAGGGGAAGACGTCGGAAATAACAGATAAAAGAGCGCCTCGAAGTGTTTCTTCAGGTTCGTTAATAAAGAAGGGAAGCTTCGGGCACAGAAAGTCTTTCAATTCACTATCGTCAATAAAAGTATATATTTGCGTTTTGTTGTATTCTATTTGATGTACAGTGGCAAGTAGTTTTATTCCAACTCACACAATGTTTTACTAGATGTGTTTGGGAAATTCAAGCTCTGCTTTTTTAACCCCTTCACTCTGGCTGGAAACACGACTGCGTGAACATGCAAGTAAAGTCCTGAATTAAAATTTGCGAGAGTCTGTAACTCCACCGGTCGCTTACGTAAAGGATACCCCACCATCAGATTTTAACTTGAAGCAAGCGAGCGAAAGGGGGAGAAAGAGAGAAAAGATGAGAAAAAAATAGGACACGGAGGAGAAAAGGCAGATATAAAACCTCCAAGCGAGAAATAAAGGAACACGAGTTACAGAAAGTGAAATAAAGCGCCTTGAAGTGGAATCAAGAAAGGACGGACTGGGGCGTGACATACCAAGCCTTCAGCTGCCTCAGCCGCGGGCGCCTTGGAAAACACACGCGTCTCTGCACTTACGTGTTTGACTCTTTTGGGCATTTATTCAGGGCCCCTTTTCTAACATGGATGCGTGGAAAGGTGTTTTATTTTGCATTTTAAGTCATCTTTAAAAGTGATGTGGAACAGGGAGTAACGTGTTTCAGTCCCGGCAGCCCCGCATACTATTTTGCCATGTGTGATCTGTGATTTGGTTTCGTGCAGTGCCTATTTCGAGGGTGTGTTTATGGATTATTACTTTATAAACTCGTTTATTTACAGCCTGCTTGCTTCTGAACCCCTGGCTGAACCTTTTATTGATTAGGATTACGTATCTGTGGGGTGGGTACACTGTATGTGGGATTGAAGCACACACGACGTTCTTTCGAGCAAAACATTCATTTACACGTAAATACCGCCTTATTGAGGAATTAGTTTCTCAATTTCGAGTCTCCTCACAGTTTTATTTTATACCTTCTCTCTCTGCGATTATCGTCATGGCAGGAAGATTGGAACGCGGCCCATAAGGGGGCATATAAACCGAATTCTGCCGATGATGCTGTTAAGCATATAATGTTCCCCCACCCACCAGGGCGCCTTGACGTCACTTTTCGGTGGGGAAAGTGTGATCCGTGGGCTACAAGATACGATGTTTGTGCTGCCTGGTTTAATAGTAGGAAGGGGTATACCGCCTGGGTTCATACACGTGCAAGCCGTGGGTATACGGAGGGCATACTGCATCGTTATGCGCGAGCATGGACGCACGCGCACGCACGCACACTGTGTGCATAATATAAAGACAACAGACACAAGCGCACACCGCCCACGCGTCCCTCATAATGAGGTGCACACACCCTGTGCATGCGATTCATGGCCCCATTTGTACACTCCATACATAATGCGAGATATTCAATGCGCGTGCACTCTGCATAACGCGAGGACCAGGTAGGCCTCTGTGTATGCTCGGTGTGCATAATCCAAGGAAAGCAGGGAACCCCTGTGCTAACACTGTGCACATAAGAGGAAGGCAATCCCTGCATACACCGCGTGCATAGCCCGAGGGCCACATGTACTGTGTGTGGATATCTCTGGCCCATATGTATCCATATTTCAAGCCACGTAACGCAGCTGCCTCAGCGCTGCGTGAAAGGTAGAGGCAGGAAAGCGCTGTATTTAACATTGTATGGCACATTACTGCTTTCAGCCTGCGCTGCCGCACAAACTG
The DNA here is from genome assembly GCF_964261635.1 of Lissotriton helveticus. Lineage (NCBI taxonomy): Eukaryota > Metazoa > Chordata > Amphibia > Caudata > Salamandridae > Lissotriton > Lissotriton helveticus. Next base: position 429,351,105 of record NC_136057.1, read on the forward strand.
CTCCCTAGCGCCAACGCGGGCGCCCTTACACCATGGTGCAAGGGTGCCCGCATTGAAGGCAGGACCTTCCTGCACAAAAGCAATTCTACGAAGCATTTTCCTCTTTCTGAGTGCGCTGCGCCACGTTACTCTAGTGTATCAAGCCACGCAGGGCCACGCAAAGCGGCCTCGTGTGGCTTGGTAAGTCTCCTTTCAGTTTTGCACCGCCCTAGCATTCCCTTGCAGGGCACAAGTGCGACGCAAAACCTTGATAAATAATGGGTCTCCTGTAAAGTGTGAGGGCCACATTCGTTCTATCCATTGTTGCAGGGATACGCCCACACACAGATGCACACACACAAACACACACCAGTCGTGACCGGTGCAGGTAAGAGCGGTTAACCGGGGCGGGGGAAGGGGAAGTCGACAAACAACGAGTAAGGGAAAATTAAAAAAAAAATTAAAAAGAAAACCACTTAAGTTGTGCTCGCCGCATCACCTACTCGGCAATGCGGCAAGCACAAGTTAAGTAGTTATATTTATTTATTTATTTATTTTGTCCTATTCCATCGTCTGTCAACCTACCCTCCCCACCCTGAGTTCTTACCTGCACCGACTGTGACTGACGCACACACATACACACCACAGGCACACAGTAGAGTAGTGAGTAGAAAGTAGAGTAGTGAGTAGAGTAGTGAGTGCAGAGTAGTGAGTAGTGAGTGCAGAGTAGTGAGTAGAGTAGTGAGTAGAGTAGTGAGTAGAGTAGTGAGTAGAGTAGTGAGTAGAGAGTGCAGAGTAGTGAGTAGTGAGTAGTGAGTAGAGTAGTAAGTAGTGAGTAGAGTAGTGAGTAGTGAGTGCAGAGTAGTGAGTGCAGAGTAGTGAGTGCAGAGTAGTGAGTGCAGAGTAGTGAGTAGAGTAGTGAGTAGAGTAGTGAGTGCAGAGTAGTGAGTAGAGTAGTGAGTAGTGAGTGCAGAGTAGTGAGTAGAGTAGTGAGTAGTGAGTAGAGTAGTGAGTAGAGTAGTGAGTAGAGTAGTGAGTAGAGTAGAGTAGTGAGTAGGACATCACAGGCAGCAGCTGTGCAAGCTTCTTACACTCACAAGGAGACCACAGGCAGCTGAGGTGCAATCTTCTCCCACTCACAAGAACGACATCACAGGCAGCAGCAGTGCAAGCTTCTTACACTCACAAGGAGACCACAGGCAGCAGAGGTGCAAGCTTCTCACACTCACAAGAAGGACATCACAGGCAGTAACGGTGCAATATTCTCACACTCACAAGGAGATCACTGGCAGTACACACCACATGAACACAATCCATAACACATAGCAACAATACATTGGCATTTACAATGCCATTAGCTCAAACTCAAATAAATCCGAGCCCGATTGCATTTCTAATGCTTGTTCTAATTGCCCGCATGCTGTAACCTCCCTAATTGCCTAACGTCTCTTTTTCTCTATTTTGCTTATACTTGAACTTATTTGTATCACATTTGATGTAAACCTATGTTATTTTATTCTTCTCTTGTTTATGTAAAGCCCTCTGTTACATGTGGGTCTAGCCAGCGCTATATAAATCCTCATTAATAAATAAAATAAATAAACAAACCAGTAGTAAAGTTCATGTACAAAATCAAAACATGTCCTTAGCAAGGCCTGTTCTCCCCTTCCTTCCCCAAACAACACATCAGCATTGTATAGAGTTGATAGGTGATCAGATTCACAACTATAGTCTGTTCATGGTCGTTTGGCACTCCCAACAGTTGGAGAACTAAAACAGTTTGTGCATCATCAATTACTCCAATGTGCCTCTGCACCCGCAATCTTGGGCGTAATGGACAAGAGCAGACTAGACTAATCCCGGATTCCTCCTGCAACCACATCATATGCATCCCCCAAGAGCATGTGTCCCTCTTTGTGCCTGAGAGTTAAATTGCAATATTATCTGCCAAGTCTATATCCAATTCACTTATTATGCATTACCTGGTGCCGTCCCTCCTCCTGGAGGCATAGTTTCCAGTGAATCAGAAATAGCCTGTAGCATCTCGGCTCATACAATCAAGTGTTCCGGTAACTTACCTTGCCACACCATTTTCATTTGTGAAGCCGCTGCAGCTGCCCTTTCCATCCTATTGTGATACTCTAGGGTACGTCCAATGGTTAGCGATCTGTCTTTTAGCTAAAATAGTGCTCAATCTGAAAAACATTTTTCCCCAAGCACCTCCTACCCCTCTTTAGACCAGGCCGAACACTGTCTCCCCTCTGACTCTATTTCAACCTGATTCCTAATATAGCAATCTGGTTCTCGCTCCACCTGCTTGTATGCTTTTTAACGGATTATCACTCTCCTTAACCTCCTTTCTTCACACCACCGGCTTTGTCAATGGCTTCACTCCAAAATTTGATACCATGTGAGATATCTTCAAATCTTCATCATTCATCACCCACCTTGGTTCTTCTGGATCACTCTACCATTTCTTTGCAATCTCAGGAACGCAGGTTGCTCTCCTCTTTAAATGGGGCAATTCTACCACTGCTTCTCTGACCCGCTAACTGCACCTAATTCTATACCAAATTCATTTATTTTGCCCTGACCTGACACTACTGTTCAAGCTGTCACTGTGGTCTTGATCCACTTTGAGCTTCTTAAAATAAGTGCTTGTTCTACACCTCTAAACATTCTGATCCTTCATTTGCATCTGTTGTTCAATCTGCTTTCTTCTTTACTTTAGGCTTCTAGAATGAATAGTTCATTCATAGCTCTCTGCTTAGTCTGACCCCTGTTATCTTCTCTTTTTGCACAACTCCTTCTTATGAGACAGGGTGCTTGATTACTTATTATGTCACCACTTCACAACACTCAAAATATGTGTCTTTATCAGTTTTTCTTTAACATTCTGCCATTTGTGACAATTGATCCCTATGATTTCTTCTATCGATGATTTCCTCACTTGGCAATATCTAATAACTTGTACTGTGTGGCTTGGTCTAATCACTGCCTTGTATATGTTCACCATGGCTCTGTCAGGGGACGCAGGCTCTTTTGTAGCTGTACATCTTTTCTCTCTGTTGTATTTTGAATTTCTTCTATTCAATTTTTTGTTTGTTTTGCACCCTCATCTTTCCCTTTCTTTACCCCAGCTGTCCATGGAACTGTTTATAATTGTCCTATTTACGTTAGTTAACCAGTGGATCTCAACTCACTCCTTTAATCTCATTCCCTACAAACTAGACCTCATCATCGTCCTTGCTTCATCTCCCTATCACTGCTCCTACCCCTTGCCATATTCTGCCCAATTCCATGATCTTCTTTCCTTTTCACAGAAAATATGCATCATCTTTAAACTATCACAGTTGTTGGGCACTTGTCTGACTTACTTATAGGCCCCAGCTTCATACTAGGATTTCCAGGAAAACTCACCCTGACAGAGTCACCCTATTAAGTAGCACAACCAGGCGTTTGCCCGTATATAATGGGCAATTCTATGCATTTCTTGTATATATACTTTACACAGATCAAAGTTGTGCCCAGAGTGAGGCGAAAGAGGAAGGGGGGAGACAGGTGGTAGGTGATTCGTGAGGAATGAAGTAGTATAAGGTAGTTTCAGAAGTCAAATGTGGTCACACAAAACCATTTTTTAGTTGACATCACATATTGTGTAGTCGTATATAATGGGCGGCAGCATCTCTTTCATCCAAGGAAACTATTCCATCCTAAATTTACTGCTATGTCAGGGAGTCTGTCCCTTATAAAACATGTAAAAGTGATAACAATCCTGATGCTTGGATGTCTGGGATTCATAACCACCATTCATATTTAGCACACATGTATACTGCACATGCTACAACATACATGGTCATTTTTGCCTACGGCAAGAAAGCCATTTGGGCCGTTTCAATGTCGTTACCAATATATTCACCTGTTTTGAGTTCTGCCCCTTGCTTCTTCTGGGACTCGGTGCCACCTCTACTTCCACACTTTTATCCGTCTCCAGCATTGGCATTCTCCTCTTCAGGTTCATCTTCTCAGCCCACCTTTCCTCACCTCACCTTATTTCAGTATTGTTGCGCCATCCTTTCCAACGCCAGTTCTACTTCTTATGCATCCATGCTCCCTCCCCTCATCCACAGATCTTTTTCTCCTGTCACATTGCCCTTTCATGCAGTCTTTTCTCTTCTGCTCAAATTCTCTAGCGCACACATTTTCACTCCTCTTCGCTTTCAATCATTAGTTTTAATTGCCCCAGGTGTTTGAAATGTCTTCACACATCTGCCCGCTCTGCTCCACCTCCTTCGACTTCCATTCTGTCATAAAAAAAATCCACTCCTCTCTACGTCCTTTTTGTGCAAAATCCCCCTTCTGGGTTATGCATTTAACAGACACGGTAAATTTGAGTGCTTCCATACCAGAGTGACCTATAGATTCCGTAAGTATTTATTTGTGGAGGCCCTGCTAACTGTCTAATAAACTAATATGGACAAAAACACAAATCAGTCTTAGGAAGGTGTGACTTCTATCTGCAGCGTTTTCTATTTTTATTGCCTGGATATTGCAGGGTCACTGGTGTAGCCATGGATGATTGGTTGATGGAGTCTGTGATCCTGGTCGGTTCCCGCCTCTGCCTCATCTGAGTCACTCCTGATGCAGTCCTGCATCTCTGTTGAGTCCCTGCCCCTCAGTGAGCTTGATGACGCTGCATTAGGCACTTCACTTGGCGCATGAGCACAGGTGTCAATTCACCACAATGCCAAGGGTAGCAGAATGTGACATCACATAATTTCCTTTTGCCCAATCATATAGCATAAGTGAAATCCTAGGATGGGACATTGAATCCTCCCTTGAAATGAAATCTATATTACCCTCATGTAAACGTATTTGTTTTACTGCGCAAAGAGCACAAAGGCTGCCTTAGTTTGCAGCCAGAGCTGCAGAAAGTAAACAGTGCTCTTCACAGCACCATGAAACTTTTGTTGTCTTCTTGGCATTGCCGTTGCTATTTCAATTTTATTTATTATGTTTTGGCTCTCGACGAGGGCCACATAAAATTCAAATACAAATTACATTACAAGGAAAAATTCAATCAACACGCAAAAAACAGAATGCATCCATTGACAAATACACAAGAAAAAGCAATGTCAGACCTCACCGAAACATCTTAATAAATAGCTAAAAAACCTTTAAAAAAATTAAAAATGTGGAAGCAAAACATTTCATTTGGAGGACGGAATAGATATTGTAGGAAAATATTCACATTAGAAATACCCAGTTGGAGACATATTGGTTTTAACCATTTGAGCCGCAATGGGCGGAGTGCGGGGCAAATCAACAAGACATGCATACGATCCTGGGTACTCAGGTTACAAAAATTACACAACGGAGAGGTTCCATACCACTTAGACAAAAGTAGATTTAGGGGCAAAAGATCATAACGTAAAAGGAACCAAAATCTACGCACACCATGTGGCATATTCCATGTGGCATAGGGTTGGGCCAACTTCATAGCATAAGAATTAAGGAGGAGATCACAACCCCTTTTTTCTTGTATTGTATTCTTATCTGTTTGAAAACAAAGTTCCCACGATGCCTGTTTTAGCAAGAGTTTTAGCTGTGACGGTGAATGAAGAAACAAGCCACTTTCATCTAACTTTAAAAAAGACACAGCCCTTCTAAAGTTCTTTACTAATCGTGAGAACTCTTTAAAGTTGCCCAACAATTCCTTTTTGAGGAGGGCTCTCATTGACCCTGATTCTGCTCTTGCCAAGCAGGCCACCCATCTTACCAGGGCACATAGTCCCTGGACCCAACTGCTCCTGAGGCCGAGATCAAGCCTACATGCGGCCAAAGAACAGGCGGTGTTCAGGGTAGATAGGGATCTTAAGAGTTTCCCTTCAATTTTATGACAAAAACCCCAGTGCTTCAGATCTATGAGTTCTATGCCATATAATAACGTAGAGGGTATCTTTGCCCTATACACCTCCAGCAAACAGGCAAAGTGTCTTTTTCCGGTGGAAAGATAAAGAGAATTTAAACCTTTGCCGTGTGCAAGGGCTTTGCGAGAACTATGCTCGATATGGGGCCTCTCACTCAAATTAGCCGCTACTATTTTACCCAGAAAGGTATAAGATTTAACAACCTCTAATTTCTGATCACCGATGCACCAACCAAAATTTTCAGAACGGCACTTCTTTTTCCCGGCAATATACATAATTTTGCTTTTAGAAATGTTAATCTTCATATAATGAGAGTCAGCAAAAACATGTAAAGCTTGCAGCCGGTTGGCGAGACCTTTAGGGGTTAAATCTAAAACAAGAATGTCATCAGCATACATCAGACAAGAAATAGGAGACCCCCCTACCACCGGGGCTATACCCGCACAGGCTGTCAAGAAAGCAGGAAGATCTACAGTATATAAGGAAAACAATAGTGGGGCCAAGAGACAGCCTTGTTTAAGGCCGTTCGCGGATGGAATTCTATGCGAAAGTCCCCTTTCGCCCCCTTGGAGAACGCTGCACCACGTATCCGTATGGAGAGCACGTAAAAGGTCTAAGAGATAAAGTGGTAGACCCAGGGCAGCTAGCTTTCTCCACAGCGTACGACGGTCAACTTTATCGAACGCCGTGGAGAAATCAATGAACGCAGCGAACACCACCCCCCCTCTCACACGTGTGTATTTATCGGCAATCACATGGAGAGTGGTGAGATTGTCTAATGTACTGTGCCCCCTGCGGAAACCAGTTTGTTCGAATGGTAAAATATTATTCTCCTCGATCCAGTTATCAAGAAGAATTAAAATACACTTGGCAAAGACCTTACCAACTGAGTCGAGGAGAGCAATCAAACGGTAGTTCATAGGATTATCCCTAGCTCCCTTCTTAAAAATAGGGACCAGTATACTTCCCTTCCACGAGGCGGGGACAATTTTTGTGTCAAAGCAGGATTTGAACAATGGATAAAGGATCTTACTCCATAGCAATGGTTCCTGCTTCAAAACCGTCATAGGTAGTTCATCCGGTCCCATTGCGCCAGAAGAGCGCATGTTCTTAATAGCCATTTCTATTGTTTTCTCTGTTGGATAAGTAGCCGGAGCCTCAGATACTACATCAGGGTCACTATCTGCCGGTGATGTTACATTCCCTGCATACAGCTTCCGGATGTAAGAGGACCATACTTCTTCGGGAATGGGGATGGGGAGAGGGCTCGTTCTAGTACCACATCCCTTCCCAACTATGGACCAAAATTCTCTGGCTTTGCCAAGTGTTACTGCTTCCCGCAAATTTATCCATACTGAGTCTTCCTTTTCCTTTTTTAGTCTCACTTTTAATCTGGTTCTCCTTTTTAACCTCGATATTTCCTTAGCTAATTCATCTGATCTACCTAAAAATTGGTCACGCACTAATTTATTTATTTCCTTATTCAGGATGCGCAATGCAGTAGGAAAAAAGACCTTTTTCTTAGAACAAGTAACCTTTTTTACATTTAAAATGATCTTCCTCATAAATTTTTCAAAGTTATCAATTTCGGACCCATACCAGTCATTAAGTTCTAATATAGTTTTGCATAAAGTACCATGCAAACTTACAATGGCAGTAGGGTTCCAAAAACATCTACCCGAAGATCCATGGAAAGTAACATTATTATTATTAAGGGACCAAGATTCAATAGGCGGGGGTTTTAAAGAAAGAGTTATAGTGATTATGCTATGGTCACTCAAGGATGTGGGGGCTATCTCAAGATCCTGAATACGTGAGAAAATGTCATAGTCTGAAATCACATAGTCAAGAATTGAGACACTAAAAGGAGATCTATGGGAAAATTTCGCGGGCACATCAGAGGGAAATCTTCCATTTACAATAATCCCCTCAACCGCCGATAATTCTTCCAATAGAATCTTCCCTCTTTTGTTGGTTATTATTTTATCTGGAAAGATGGATTGTGGGATAGCATATGCCTCTTCTTTGGGCTTATTTCTAAATAGATTTAGACTAGCATTAGATATTTTACAGTTTAAATCTCCAACTAAGATAACTTCAGGTGGAGTAGAAACATTTTTAATCTGTCCAATATACTGGAATACATGCTTCAATAAAATGTTAAAACGCTCTTCGGGAGGGATATACACGTTAATAATTACGACAGCAGACTTATTTACAGAGCTGGGGAGATTTGCTATTGTTATAGCATTGCCGTTGCAAGCCTCTTAGGCCAGGTGTTGCAAATACAGTGCCAGAGGTCGCAAGGATCATGCCAGGGGTCGCGGATGCGACCCCTGGCGACGCATGAGCAATAACTTACTGACTGCTGCCTAACTGCACATTTCAATAAGGGCTAATAATATTTGTGGTCTGACGCTACTTCAAGTTTACCCATCGCGATCACTCTGCATATCTAGCCTTGGTTTGGAAGTTACAAGCACCAAACGCCCACTGTTGTCCACACATATTTCTTTTGATATTACCTAATTGTGTACATTTTTTTTAAATCTCTGATTGACCTAATTAAAATATGAACTTTGAAGCATTTGTCCTCCTGCATATTTACACTGCTCGATCGCGTCACAAACAGAGACAGCAATCGGGTGCCACAGACACCCCTCCTCTCTACCTGTGTAAAGTGGGCTCTTCACACATACCGCCTTATTTAGAGTCTGACGCTCGGGATACTCTGTCGGAACGTGGCAAATGTATTATAATTGTCACGGCTATAATGCACTTGTAATATGGCAGACAGGACATCCGCTACGTCAGTGACAAATTACCTCATCTGCAAAACTCTAACTAAGGCCCCAGCATGTTCTACTGAGTGAACACATAACTCGAGAAACAGCTGTAAGGCGGTGAGCGGCCTCCTCGTGACTGAAAGCACAGCACATTCATTGCAGGTGACTCAAAGTATACACCATTTTATAGTTTGTTTAAACTACTTTGCTCGCTTAATTGCCGCTCAGGAATGCTCACTTCTTGTGGGATGTAGGTTTGTTAAGCTGTAAATTACCCTTTCCAGGCTCCCTTTGGAATAATATTAAAATAATATTACAATTTATTATTTTTCTTTCTGTGATTAGGCCTTACGGCAGGTGTTTTGCAATCCTGCAGTAGATCTGAATGGCAACGTTTTATTTTTATTTCCTTTACTTTCACATTGTTACGTCTGGCTGAAAGGAGAACATTTTTCGCTAGCCTCTACTTTCCCCCCCAAAAAATCTAAAAAAAAATCCCATTCTCTCTCACTCACTCCTCCACCCGCCCATTGGTCTGTTCTGTCATTCACAATTGACTTTGCTCACCAAGGCTGAACTCGGAACCCAAAGCAACCCTGGCAAATTTTGTCAGACCAGCCCCGTGCAGTGCATAGCGAGTGCAGCGAGCGAGCGAGCCTGACCATTACAAAGAGGGGTATTGAGGAGTCATTCTCCCCCACCAAGAAAATATGGGAAGAAATGGTGCATTCTACAGCACATTTTTCATAATATATTCAATTGAATTAGCTTTTAAAGCATAGTAAATTATGCCCTTACTGTGCAGCAGGATTCAGCAACCTTTTTGGGTCTCTAAAATGATTCCCTCACTATCCCCCTCCAACAGTGCCTCTTATTCTCCATAGCCCCTCTCTCAAATGTATATTTGTGTTATCACACCTCTCATACCAATGTGGGGTGTTGTAGCAGGCTACATCACACACACATACAGAGACCATGAATCATACGTGTGTAAACCAGTGTATAGATAATGTTACATAAGGCAAAGGGGACTACAAAGTGTGGGATTCATATGTCATCCATGCTGGTAGACATTTTTCAAGAGTGCTTGGTCTGGAAAAGCACAAACTCAGGATTCAGAACACAATACAGTGGTTACGGTTGACTTTAATAATCAGAACTTATTTTCACCCAAACAAACCTTTTTAGCAACATCAGGATATTGAAAGACTGGTAAAATACATAACTTTCTAACCTGTTCCATGCAACTAGCGTGCAGCTCTTTGAGGGTAGATCTTAGCTCACTGTGAACTGCACATTAGCAAAAGAATCTCTGTGACAAAAGCAGTAATCCATGGAGCTATGCATATAAAATATTGTTCTTTGATCTGCATGGTCCACGTTCTTTGCCCAGGAATATTAATCCTCTGCTACCTTAAATGAGTCAAAACTGCCACTAAACCAAACTCCCATCCTTCTCCAGCAGGTACATTAATCACCAGTTATTGTGACACTTTTATTGTTGCCTGAAAACAGCTGAATGTACAAGGAAGTTTGCAGTGCTACACAGCCACAAAACCGCCCCCACTAACAACAAGCATTTACAATGCAACAGTCTCACCTTTGGAAAAGTTAGAGCTATTGGCATTGTAAATGACAAACTTGTTATTTATGTATCGGTTTTGAAAACTGATAAATAAATGGCCTTGTCATTTACAATCCCAATAGCTTAATCTCTGGCAAATACGAGCCCTATTGCATTTGCATACACACACAGAGTCACACACACACAGTGTCACACACACACAGTGTCACACACACACAGAGCCACACACACACACAAAGCCACACACACACACACACACACACACAAAGCCACACACACACACACACAAAGCCACATACATACAAAGCCACATACATACAAAGCCACACACATAGCCACACACACACACACACACACAAAGCCACACACATACACACACAAAGCCACACACACACACACACACACACACACAAAGTCACACACATACACACACAAAGCCACACACACACAGAGCCACACACAGAGTGACACACACCGAGCCACACACACACAGCCACACACACACAGCCACACACACACAGCCACACACACACACAGCCACACACACACACAGCCACACACACACACAGCCACACACACACACACACAAAGCCACGCATAAAGCCACACACACACACACACACGCCACACACACACAAACACACACACAGCCACGCACAAAGCCACACACACACAAAGCCACACACACACAAAGCCACACACACACACAAAGCCACACACACACAGTCACACACACACACACACACACAAAGCCACACACACACACAAAGCCACACACAAAGCCACACACACACACACAAAGCCACACACACACAAAGCCACACACACGCAAAGCCACACACACACACACAAAGCCACACACAAACACACACAAAGCCACACACACACAGAGCCACACACAGTGACACACACAGAGCCACACACACAGAGCCACACACACAGAGCCACATACACAGCCACACACTCACACACAGCCACACACACACATACACACACAGCCACACACCGCCACACACGCGCACACACACAAACACACACACACACACACACACACACACACACACACACACACAGCCACAGACACACACCCACACACACAGCCACACAGCCACAGACACACACCCACACACACAGCCACACAGCCACACACACAGCCACACACTCAGAGCCACACTCAGAGCCACAATCAGAGCCACACACACACACACACACACACACACAGAGCCACACACACACACATACAGATCCACACACACACACATACAGATCCACACACACACACATACAGATCCACACACACACACACAGCCACGCACACACACAGAGCCACACACACACACACAGAGCCACAGACACAGCCACACACACACAGCCACACACACACACAGAGCCACACACACACAGCCACACAGAGCCACACACACAGAGCCACAGCCACTCACAGAGCCAAACACACACACAGAGCCACACACAGAGCCACACACAGAGCCACACACAGAGCCACACACAGAGCCACACACACAGAGCCACACACACAGAGCCACACACACAGAGACACACACACAGAGCCACACACACAGAGCCACACACACAGAGCCACACACACAGAGCCACACACACAGAGCCACACACACAGAGCCACACACACAGAGCCACACACACAGAGCCACACACACAGAGCCACACACACAGAGCCACACACACAGAGCCACACACAGAGCCACACACACAGAGCCACACACACAGAGCCACACACACAGAGCCACACACACAGAGCCACACACACAGAGCCACACATAGAAGCACACACACACACACAGCCACACGCACACACAGACACACACACACAGAGACACACACAGAGCCACACACACAGAGCCACATACACACTAACAGCAGGCAGAAGTAACAACAAAGAGTGCCCAATTCATCAGTTTCCCATATCATGGAAAAATGGCCTGACACAATCTTCGAGCAGCATAAGTTCTAAGCAAGCAAGCAACCAAAATGACACAGCTGTCTTAGACTACTGTGGCGCGGCGGAGAAGCAGACCAGGACTATTGGGGTTGTTTGCACTCGTTAGGGTTTATTGACAGTCACAAACAAAACAAAAGAAGTCAATGGCTCAGTGCGATGTAGGGACACGAGTTCAAAAAAACACAAGCAAGGGATTCTGGTTGCTGTAGTTTGTCCCTCTCTATTTCTCTTCTTCTCTCATGGGGCTTCAAACAGTATGGTCTTCTGGACTTGAGCACTGTTCGGCTTGTGCAGAGGTCGGGAAGGGGAAAGAAAACAAGAACAAGAACAATCGTCAGGTGGGGGTCTGATACGAGTTATGACGCAGGAAGCCAGGGAAGTGAGGGGGAACAGGTAGCACCGAACCTTCACCAGTGAGCGAGTGTTTTCTGCTAAACGACCTTCTGCGCGCCGTTATACCACAACCTACTGGGTTCCTCCCTCGTCACCCCGTCCTTTGCCCTCCTCCGTCCCGCGACCCCAAGGAAGGTGCAAGCGACCCCTTACCTTGTGCAGCCACGACCCCCTGTGGCCGTGGCTGGCGTGCTCGCGTTGCCAGGTGGGGTCTGGCTGCCCGTCTGTGCCGGTCCTCGCTTCTCCAGCATCTTCGGCTTCCTCCGTCGGCGTCGAGCCCTTCAGGTCCTCGAGGTCCGTCCTGGTGCTCTCCCACGGCGGTATCAGGAAGGTTTTCACCGGTGTCTCCTCCTCACTCGCGTTGTGGTCTGGTCCCAAAGAACGCCGGAAACTCCTCGCCTCTTCCGTGAAGTAGCTGCTCTCCGTACCACGTGACTCTGTCACCTGGTATGCCGAGGTGAATTCCTTAAAGGACCAGTCCTCTCCATGCCTGGTCTGTGAATACAGAAGGGGAGACGGGGATAGAAAGGGTGGGTACTGTCCCGAAATATCGTCCATTGAATGTACTTCCTCACAGCTACACATAGTACACAACAGACCCACGCACGGGCAGCAATGGTCCCGCGCACAACTGAACGGGCATTAACACAGCACTGAAGAGACCCCCAGAAAGCGAGACACCTACACTCACCCATATGTAAGCGCAACATATTCGATACAATCATTCCGCCGCACGCGTTTTACTCTATATTAGAGGACTTAGCATGTTATGCAGTTGTCGTGGAAACAGAAGAATATTAAGAACAGCCACATCAAAATAATAAGTAAAACCTGGCACGAGAAAAATTAATTCCGGAGAATGTTATAAAGTTCAAACGAAAGGGGGGAGAGAGAGTGTGTGTGTGTTTGAAAGAGACCATCATTCTTGTGGACCCAATCTCTCTTGTATCGCTCTGTAATCGCTTTGAAAGAAAGACCACCGAGGCAGCTGTCTGCAGAACGGGAGGCAGCAAAGTCAAAAACAAAGTTAAAGGCAAGCAGGAGTGAGCGTCTCACCGGAGCAATAGCAGAAAGATGGGCTCAAGTGTAGTCGCGGACAGCAGTGGAACTTCCAAACTTCCGCTGTGACTCTAGTACATACCCCGTGGTTCTCACCCTTCAGCGACGTCTCCACCAAGCGCAAGTAAAGCTCAGAGCTCTTGTTGCCGCGGCTCATGCGCTGGGCCAGGCCGCTGCGCTTCAGGACACACTCCTCGAGCTGCACCATGTTCTGGTGTCGTCTGCGGAGGCTGGTTAGAGCCCAGAACTCGGAGAGGACCAGCTCCACGTTCTCGGGCGCGTCGCAACGGGTGCGTTTCACTGCCACACGGGCCCCAGAGAGTCGTGCCTGCGCCTTGTACACCGCTGAGTAGCTGCCTCGCCCGATCTCGGCCAGTAGAGTGTAGTGGGCTGGGGAGGCGCTGGCAGGAAGGTCGGCATCGGCGGCTCCGCTGCTTCACGCCGGTCTCCAGGGCTTCGGGCTCCGGCGAGTTCACCTGTTTTGCTTGTCTCTACATCGTCGCTTTTCTCTTTCTCGATCTCCAATCCCCACTCTTGTTTGGTTGAGCGCCGATTCTGAAGCTTCAGGGCACAACATTGGTAAGAGGAAGCAGTGGCACTGTTACAAGGGAGCTTTAAACCTGGGACCCCAAAAACTAAATAAGAGCAGAGATCACAAAGAAACGCCCTGATACCACCCCCCGGACATTTCTAACCCTCTCACTCCTTCTTTAGGTTCTAATCTGAGGCACTTACTCCCCGGCTCCAGCAAAGATGGCCGCTAACTGCAGACCCTGGGTGGCGCGCGTACAGGCTGGAGTCTAGCACAACAGGAAACAGGTCCCAGTGATGTTTTAAGCCCCGTCCTTTTCAGACTGGGGGGTGTGTTTTGGACTGAGGACATCACAGAGACAAAAGAACCGAAAAAACACGCCCCTCAGTCCTAAAAAGACGGGGCTTAAATTGAAAGACAAACCTCTTCTCCAATGGCTGGCTGCCGTTTAGGAAGCCAGCCAATGGAGAAGAGGGGCGGGTTTAAGCCTCACTACTAGAAACATAAAATCTCGCCAGCGAGACTGCGCAAGCGCAGCCTACACTAGCCAAGACCTAAACAGCCCCCCACCCTTTCAGTCTCTTGGTGAAATGCCCAGTGCGGGCAGTCTGTGCTTGTTGGCCACCACAGCGTGGGGAATGGGCCAGCTCACATCAGTAATTTGCTCGCTTCACTGCAAGTGGCGGCATATGCTTAATCACATTTACTCATCCAAGAGATAGGTGGGCAAACCTCTGCCTTCATTTCAACTTTAATTTCATGTTTCTTTTTAATTGTGTATTTACATAAAGAGAAACAAAAAAATGTGCAGCTTGCCAAGCCAGACATATTGGCTTGCCCTAAATGTCATTTTTACCTCCATTTAGTTTTGAACTATCGGTATGATATTTAGATGGGGCTAAGATAAGCCATGAACTGTTTGTAGCTTAGACTGACTGTTTTTCATGACAAATCACAATGCTGTTGTGAAGTTCTTGTTCTCTGTGCCTCTGCTTATTTGTTATTACCTTAGCATTGAGGAGAAGGTGTGGCCTTACTGCTAGAGCAGTTGACCACGAAGCTGGGAAACCAGGTTCGAGTCTCGGCAGGGATGTTCAACATCCTGTGATTCTGGGCAAATCACTTCATCTCCCTGTGCCCAAAAATATGAATGTGCCCGTCTGTAAAGCAACTGGTGCTCATGCAAAACGCTCTGATACCTTTGGATCAAGTTTGCGTAAAAAAAAAAACTCCGGGGGAAAAAAAAGAAATTCTGGCCTTCTGCTTGACCATGAACAAACAGGGAAGATGTTTCAGAATGAGTCCCTTAACATCTTCTGAACACTCTGGAAGAAGGGATAATGCATGTGCAACAAATGCCAATGCCAATCATCGAAGTAGCCTACCATAATAAAATTCCTGGTCCTGCAGGTATGGGGGGGAAGTGGGGTGGGCCAACGGGGCTTAAGATAAGCTTCAACGTAATTAGTGGATCATAGATGATCTATGGGCCAACTTCACATGAAGCCGAGGTCAAAACTCATGTGTAGGGCTAGCCAGAAGTTGTGATTTTTTTCAACTTCTCAGTAATGTCTGGCTGCACTGACTTCCCACTATCGAACAGTTCCGACCTAAAGTTCCCTACAACTCAGAAATTATTACAGTGGGTCAAAAGGTTAGCATATGCAAATTATGAATCGACGTCTGTAGTGGTAGCAGGAAGTGTCATGGAAAAGATGTTAACACAAGAATGTGTCGAAAGTGATTGCAGGAAATAATGGTATAATGTGTCTACTCTGCTCTTGCTTAAATGGATGGACAAGTCTGGGTTGTGGCTGTTTCCTATCTGAGGAGCAAAAATAATCCAAATATGAGAATACCTTTGCTTATCTACCGCATCTCTGGTATCTAATGGTTTCCTACTTAAACGTGTGCAGTCATGCTGTATTATTAATAAATACATTTCAGCGCTAACAGCATTATGGGTGTAATATCTTGGCAATAAATAAAACATTTAAGAATGTTATCTATATTTCAATAATACCTACCTTTCTAGGTTCCTTTTCTTTTAAGAATGTGCATTGTTGAACTGCAAAAATATTGATTTACGATTATAAAAGGAAGAATATAAGGGGGTTACAAAAGTTCAGAAGAAAACATATTTACTACCCTATGCCCTTTTGGTATTGTTTACAAAACGTTTTTCATCCCCTTTCTATGACAAAATTATATCTTTTCACAGAGGCCTGAGATCTAGGGTACTCGTACAATCATCATATTTTCTCAGGAAGAAGGACCACAACTGTGGACAGGTCAGTTTTACTTTTTAAAAAGTTATTCAGGGTTCTGTTACTTGGCCTTTGTATTGGGTACTTCTAGCACTGGTATGGCCTTGCCCGGCCCTCTCCGTGTCTGGCTGGTTGTAGGGAGGAGAATCCAAGCCTTTCGGGAAGGTTGTAGGCCAGAGCTTTCATTCCTTGTCTGATCAGGTCACCTGGAGCCTGTGTGAGTGGCTGGAAGGAAGATCTGCTTGAGACTCCAAGTAGTGTGAATGGATTCCGTGCCTAGACATGCTTGTGTGGAAAAGAGGATGCAGAAAATAAAATCCAACCATCTGAACCGTATGTAAATACCATCTAGATATAGCTGAAATATGTGTCTGTTGGGCAGAGAGCTTGAAAGTATGCCAAGTATATATTTTTGAACAGTATTGGGTGCAAATGCCCACCAAGGTAACCTACCATTATACTTAGAGGAGATATCCATACAGTCCAAGGTATGTTTCTGCTTCTTGTGATGAATGGGGCGTGTTCTGGATAGATTTATGTATTGAAAGAGTTTTATATAGGGCTGGCAAGACCCGGGGGTATCACAGCACTTCACAGAACAGGAACAGAGACAAAGACAATATACAAGGCAGTGTTGGAGAGCATGGATGTTGGGTGCATTGCCTAAAAAAGAGCGCAAGAGGGCTTTTTTTTTTTGCTGGGATGGGAAGCAGGGTGTTGGTGCTTCTGAGATTTCCTGACTGGCCTTCCTTAGAGAGTTTCGATGCAAGGTAAGCTGGTTTCCTATTGTGGAGGATTTCATATGTGAGATAGGCTATTTTAAAGCAGCAACGGTCTTCGATCGGGAGCCATTTAAGATTTCTCATGGAGGGGGAGATGTGTGTCTTTTTGCTCTGGTGACCATCCTTGCTGCTGTATTTAGTGTGGCTCTTCAGGGAGCTAGGTGCGATGACAGGCGATTAATTCAAAGTGACTAAATGTAGTCTAGGTCCCTTACTGTTTATGTATGGCCACATGCCATCAGAAAGCCTGGATGCTGGATAACGGAAATGAATAATGACTGAATAAGTGACGTTGTGTGTTGCTTCTAAGGATGCCTGCGAGGTTATTGATTCATCATTAGCATTCGACAGGCCTACATCAGAAGTTCAGTGGGCTCAACTAACCCTCAGGGTTTTTGATTGCAGCCAAGTCCCATGGTCTAAATTGGATGGTCTGTGTGCTCACAAAGCAGGAGTGTTGGTAAAGGCTAGGAGAGGCAGTGAACCTGAATGTGTAAAGTTGATTGCACCTTCTAGTGATAGAATGCCCTATGAGGAAGAGTGTTGGTATGCCTTAGTTTAATAGTAGTGCCGCACGGGTCTGCAAAGCTGCTTGCCGCAGGTTATGCTGTGTGTATGTGTCCCTACCAGGTGAAAGAATGTGCACCAAATCACTGAGAGGAGAGTTGGTTGTTGTATCGTCCCCACTTAAGCTGGGTATCTGTCAGGGATTATATTTGCAGCGTAGACGTTAAATGCAGAATCCTCATTAAAGTTCTCAGCTCACGATTGAAACCTTCTAGCATTTAAGGGTTAATTAAATCAACCTCAGTATGTTCTAGTACCGAATAAGTTAGGTAACAAGCAATTTAAATTGAGTGGTTGTTTGTTTATGGAATTGGGTAAATGGTTGAAGAGAATAGTTAAACACATAAAGAGTAGGTCCGAGCATGTCTCCTGTTAAAAGGTTTGCTGTAGGTTGACAGTACCTACCTGAAGTTGGGGTTCTGCGCCTTTATGAATCCATCACACTGCTCATATCATGGGAGACAAAGGCCAGATAGAAAATCTTCCCAGGAAAGCAGCAGCTAAGGACAATTCCTACTTTAATCTTTCTGAAGTATATCAAATCAATACCGTTGAGTTTAGTATTATCTAGGCATCTTGCCAGAAGCCATGAGGTCCTCAGCTCGTACTGTGTACCTAAATTAATGGTTACGTACATTTTTGCGTACTGCCTTTCAGTAAGGTAGCTCAGTGAACTCTTGCATCTGCTGCAGGAAGTTCTCTGCAGATCACAGGTGTCAATCTCTGGACAGTACAGCCTTCCGTTCATGTGAGGTAGACAATGTGAGCACCGTTGAGCTGGATATAACCAACACACGCGCTATGAAATGCCCCTGTGCCATGAAAAAAGCCTAATTCCGAGGCTGTATATGAAGCTGATAACACCAGACCTGCTAATTGTGTGGTGTGAAAACTGTGACTTTATAGGTGATATTTTATTGAGGCCTTGCTGTTGCCAAGCCTTCCTCTGGTAGCTGGTAAGGGTACAGCGCCCCCTTTGGTGTACTGCCAGTTTCGACGGTGTGCTTAGTGCTGACCCTGAGCCTGTTTTTGCCTGAAATAACTTGTGGCAAAGGGCTTTGGCCACACATATTTAAGCTGAACGGCACAGTCTGCATGCCAATCCGATGTAATCACTTTTCCTCAGGCTATGCTGCCTCTGGCTGCCTCTCTGCATTGATTGTCTGTTTCTATTAAACATCACAGACCATGCATGCCTTAACTCCGCATTCACACCTGTGTCTGTCCAACATTGTCTATCAATCTTGCGAGGGACGTGTAGAAAGGGCAGTTAGTTACAGTCGATACCCTTTACTATGTTAAACCCCCGAAAATCTATACTTACCAATTTACATTTACCGTCTTCATATTTTGGTCCTAGATATTTTTGAAATAATATTCTGCTCACAAAATATTTTTGCTTCCAATATTCTGTTGATGATCTGATTTAAGAATGGCTCTATAGCAACCTCAGTGGGATGATAGATGTAGGCATGAATCTTCATTGGAGGGATAAATCTTGCCGTTGGAGTGTAGATTGGGTATTTCACTAAGCTGAGGGGTGGTTCATCACTTGAATCTTGTACACAAAGAAAATTGTAATCATTTAATGGAGGTGGCTAAGGCACAGTCGTACCACAGATTGAAGTGGTGATAGATGTGATACATTATTTATAGAGTGGCAAAGTTCCGGGTCCTAATGTTTTCTCAAAGGAATTGTTCCAGAGGCTGGCGGTCAGCTGGTTCTTGGCCCACTCAACAGGTTCAGTGGAGAAAAGAGGGTCTGTACACTGTCTAATATTATCCGACATGTGGTGATAACGATAACTGATGAGGTTGGAACGTTTCCCACAGTGTGCCTCGTCCCACACTACGTCCCTCGTGAAAATAGTAAAATTCTTGCCAAGGCATTGGCCTATATGCTATTTCCAATGCTTGACTTCCGCAGACCTCCAAATGTATCCAGTTTGATGCCCTATTGTCCTTCAAAATGAATTTTCCTAAGATCTTTAGCTTTGGTAAAGGCATTGAGGAACCTCTAGCAATCAATTGAACAGCATTTACTCTGTGCAGTGCTTAAAAAGTTTGCCTCGGGCTGGAGTTTAGAGACAGGTAAATGATCATTCACACAGAACTTACCTCTCTGTGATGCGTATATTTACTTCACCCTTTGGATTTGGGAGAGAGTCTAGGCGACAATTCTAACTTCAGTCCCTCTCCCCCGCAGCTCTGCCCCGTGCCTGGGTTAAGATGGATCTGCTGGTTATATGTTTTGTTGGTACTGGGGGCAACGCAAAGACATGTCCTGGACTTATCGAATGAGTTCCACTTACTGCTATATAGAGTGACCCTCAATTCTTTGTGTTTGATGGTGGCGAAAAGGGAATACTCAGGAATGACACCTCCCTCTAGTAGTTATTCATACCGTTGGTATTCTCCATTCTACTTCTCACTCCTGATGTGTTGTTTACCTGCCTAACGTGTTTACTGTTTGTTCAAAACATGCACAAATGTTAATAAAAAAGAGCAGGAGAATCCCGCTGCTAAGTAATGCACCACTGTGGGAAACATGAGGGTATGAACAGAGGTCCCACCTGCATGATGTCATTGGAAAGGCAGCAATGAGATCGAACACTTGTTCGAAGAATCATAATTGAGTCTGTAATCTGGCCTTCATGCTAGATTTTACGTTTGGAAATTCTATTGCAACACGGTTCATAAAATTAAACGACTGCTTGCCCCCAGGCCAGTTTTAAACATTCAGGGCTTGGCTGTACTCCAGAGATATGTCAGTAAGTAAACAGACTGGTGCTGGCAAAGAGAAGTCAATACTCCATTTATTCAGAATGATCAATCCAACTGTGGGCGGATCTGCTCAAATGTTCAAATCAAGCTTTTCTTGATCACTGAGCACTTTGCCATTCTCTGATTCAAGGGTGTCCAACCAAAGTCCATTAAGGCCAGATTCAGTCCAGATTTTCAGGAGATCCAAATAGAAAACATTTTGCATAATAATAATAATCTAATTGAAACAGATTTACAAAGTCGTGGCATAGATCCAGCCTTTATTGAGCTATGTTGTGCAGCACTGGCCTAATGCATCACACATGTAGGAATGCAGGCCAAGGTGTAGTTTACAATTTGTAGTACAAAAACGGACCTCTACAACATTAAACCTTCACTTTAACATTTATAAACGAAAAACATTGACTACAAAAAGAAAGCACCCCTAAATAGCTGTCAGAGATTTTCTGTCAAATAAAGTATGCTTTCTGAAATAATGTATACTGTAAAGATTTTTATCCAGTTGTATTTCCCATCAGTGTGCTGCTCAACAAAAAAAAGGTTTAAAATCTATTGTTCATTTATTCATATTTTTTTAAGGCACACGCCTGGAATCCACTTTAGAGCGCTTCAGTGCATCATTTGCTTATCTGTATATACTAACCCATTCCTAATTTCCCCTTTTTAATAAACATGTTATTTGTCTCCAAACTTTACTACACTATCTTTGGATGTTTTGCTTATCTCGATATAGTTTCATATAACGAGCTTCATTTGTACCCATAAAAGTTTAAAACAATGGTCTTCTTTTCATAGAATGTCATAACCAATCTATATTTCCAAATACACATTGCTTAACTAGTGGAACCTTCCACTGCTAAATTAATCATATAAATATGAATTAAGTAATTACTTTAATAGCTTTATTTTAGTCCCTCTTTATTATGACAGTGCTTTATTTATGCAGCTAAGCATTTTTGTTGTATTTATGTTTTTTCCCCAATCTCATAGTCCCAACATTCCTACCTGGAGCGTGCATGCAGAAATCACGCCATTACAAACTAGAGCTTGATCCTATTGGTTGTTTCATGTTGACTTGGTTTGTCTCTTTTGCCACACTGTGTTGCTGCGTTTCATTATTGAGAATTCTTGCCTCAAGGTGCTTTGAGACATTCAAGGTACTTTTGCTAGGTTTGTTTATTTATTTCTTTATTTTTAATATTTATAAAGCGCATGATTTACCCTTGGGCGTCTTGGCGCTAATGGAACCAATTTAACTATACGGTCAGTATGAGGAAGGGATGATCTTTGTCTTCTATTGTAATGTTGGTTGCTCTTAAACAAAAAGCTGTTTTTGTAGCAAAGGCTTTTTATTTGGAAAACTCTTTCAATCACATGAAAATAATTAGTAAATAGTAGAAAACAACAGTAAAAAGCAGCTCTGCAGTGCTGTCGGAATGTTTTCCACCGGTCTAATTGTGTCATTTTGATTTTGCTAGATACCCAGTTTGATGAGATCGGATTCATAAGATGAGACCCAAACAATATAGCCGCAGAAAATTAAAATATATTACATAAGAAATGGGCACCTAATTAAAACTAAAAGAAAGGCTCCAAGCGAGGTTATGTTTTCGCATATAGACATCTAATAATCAACTTTGTGTACTCCTTCCTTGTTCCTGTAGCCCTGACCGCATTCTAAACCCAGCCAAGGCAGTATCTCTTGAAGAGGGCCTGGAACACCCCCTCTCCCCATATGAAAGGAATCTCTCAATGATCCACATCACCATTGGTTCTACTCTTTTCAGTATTTTCTTTGGGCTCCATAAAGGGCAGGTTTTCATCTCAGGCGTAGTCCAGTTCATTGCAGCTGTGATCTCTAGGAGGACCAGAATTGAGGTATCTGCAGTCTTCTATAACTAAAGGTTTGCGTACGCTGAACGAATCACTACTCTGATGCCACTGATCTAGTCTGCAGCCACAGTACATATTGTCACTCCGATAACCATGGCGGCCAAGAACAAGGCTATCAAATATTCTGAAGAAATTAGCAGCAGGGTGCTTTGTGGACTTGATCCTCAAAATGGCAAAACACTCTTGGTGTATGTGTCCCCCAGTGTGTCTTTACGCATTTGTGTACATTTGTCTTGCTATTTTATGCCCAATTTCAAAAGATAGTTCCCGTCATTCTTTGGATGTAACAAATTATACAGTAAATTGAATAAAAGCTGTATCAGTAATACCGGTAGTTTTTGTGGGGCACTTCAGGGGTACGAAAATGAGTACAGGTTACACGGATTTGGCAATGGAAGACGTGTATAATTTAAAAAAAATAATAATAATTGTGGCCATTTTTCATGCTTTACATGACAATCCTAAGCACTGTTCCAAAAAAACAAATTCGTGGGTGGGGCAGGAAGATCCGGTGGCAAGTAACCATAGACCAGGGTTATGATGAAAAATGGGAACAATAACCTTTAATTTTAGCTGTCTGTATTAAATAGCTAACGGAGACACTCCCTTCACGGAGGGAGATGCTGATAGATGTGCGCAAACACGAAGTCAAGTGGCCTGACATGGTCATCTGAGATGATGATGAATTAAAAGTATGTTTTTTAGTAAAGCACTGTATCCTAGTATCACTTGGAGCAATGTGCTGCTTTTAATGTTCCCCAACGCAAATTAACAACATCGACCATTTAATGCTCAGCCTTTTTCACGGCACAAAGTGGAGACACACCAGTGGTGGCATCTGTAGCTGGCTCGTTGTGTTTTTGTTTATTTTGTAGACTTGCATCAATGTTCTTAACCAGTTTTCATATCTCCTGTCTTTATACACGTCTACTTTAACTATAGGAAGCTTTAATGTGTACACTGATTTTAGTTCATTTCTAAGACAGTTCTCAGTCACTGCTGTGATGAGTCACGTTTCTGTTGTGTGACATTTTTCAAAAGAACCTTTTTAATGAGGAGGAAAAGGTTATGTGGTCCTTGAACCAGATGTGGTTTCAAATAACATGTTGATGCCGCCTGAATGTATTAAAGGCTAATCCTGGATTCAGACGGTTATGAGTCAGGCTCTTCAACTGCATTTAATGATGTAAACTTGTCCTGCGTCTCCAGAACAAGTTTTGGTATTTTGTTAGACCATATCATTTAATTTTCTAAACAATTTTCCAAACTTAATTTTTAAGACTTCTTCAGATACAACCGACGATCTCTCCTTCCAAATTCCTGTTTTAGACCCATTTGAAGCGTATTTTTTAATAACTTTTAATTCTCTGGCTTGACAGCATAGCTGTCCCAAACAATTATATGGGCATCATTAGAGAGAGGCTTTATCTCTGCCCTCATGTTGGGAGCCGGGAGTACACCTGCAATAGAAAATGCAGATCACCTGAATAGGGGTAAAGTGCTCAACCACTACACCTCAACCTGTGTCCCTCAAATACTATCGCAGTTATTGAATTAGTGGCTCATTTCTCAAAACTGAAACGTCAATACAATAAATTGAACATTTTCTAAAATTCCACCTCGGGGAGCTATGAAATACAGAAAATATTTCACGGGTCCCTGTGAAATCTGAGTTGCGTCATCATAATAAAAGCATTCAAACCCTTCTGCAGTACTTTACCGTTGTCAGGGCCACTAGTATTACGCGGCATTGGAAGACTGATTATGTGGCAGGATTATCTATTGCCTTTGCAGTTTTTCTCCCTCCCCCATGCCTTAGGCCACCCCATTTTCTTTACATCTCACAGTAGATTCTGCTTCATCAGTACTATATACTTACTACTACTCTTCAGTTTTGCTCACCTTGTGACAGGTGCCACCCACAGGAGCAAGATCACCTGTCCCGACTGGTGGCAGGCTCCTCTCTTACTATAAAACCCTTGCTCTTCTGACTAAGTGTACAGCAGAGTTTGCTATGTCAGCCACTCTTTAGCGTGGAACCCGAATGTCACTCGGTGCACCCATGTTCTGCTAGCATAACCTGACTTGACTCTCATGCTCTGCTTCCTCAAAGGTTTGGCCCACTGGGATGACCCCGGGAGTGGAGCTCAAGCTCGACTCCAGTTGGTCAGCCACTCTCCTCCCAATCCTCTCCCCGTGTACACTACAAACATTGTATCACACTTTCAGCAGATCGGGTGGAACGAACATGCTAGATAGTTCTCTATACAAGCGGTAATTTACAATAACAATACTATTGTATAAGAAAGATGGGGCGTTGGGGAATCCTTTTCTGATAAATGAACACCAGAGGTAGAGAGTGAAATTAGGGCTTTGTGCATCTCAGTTCCATCAATATGTTCGTGAGGGATCAGCCTGTTATATATAGTAACTAAGTAGACATGTTACACAGAGAAAGACCTAACAATACAACGGGATAGACTGAGGGAGCGCTGTGCAAAATCTTGTCGCAAATCTACAAAGATCCCTCTAGCAGGATCTGTATGGTTATTAGGTGACCTTATGCGTGGGGTCCACTGGATTCAAAGTGGCAGGAAAGTGAAGAGAGCAGACAAATATAGCTATCCATAAAGTACATAGAGGAAATATAACGATCGGGATGAACCTGGAATTAGGCAACCCCTTAAAGCCTCGCTAGAAGGTCTAGATGCCATTCAAAGAGGAAAGGAAATGCTACAAGTGACCCATTAAGAAAACATAGCATGTGCCTTATCGGAATCATACAGAAGCATGCTATGCATCTCTCTTAACACATTAATTGATAGCCCTGCTTTTTATTTTTAGGTCTGTCTTGACAGTGAGTGCAGCTGTTTACGTGGCTTATGGTTAGTTACCTGTGCTTTAAAGTGTATATAGTGTAGGTTTGGGCTTCACCCAGGTGAGTACTGATACCATTGACTGTGTTGTATATAATTCCACCTCCCATGCGATGCTTGCATTGCATTGTATTGGGGACTATTTTACGTCTAAAAGTTACACTCAGCCATCGTAGTTGAGACTGTTTATCTCGTGGGGGCATTGTATATGGGAAACTATTTTTGGCGGGGGGTGTTCACTGAAAGAAACTTTTTTGTATGTGTATTTTGGAGGATTTAAAAGAATATCGACCAACCTCAAACGTAACAAGGGAAATAATAGTCATGGTTTAAAGATGCTCTAATATTTCCTGCTCGACTTCACAGGAGAGTGGATATTTGAGACTGATCAGAGATCACATTATAACGCAACCATAGTGAGGCCTATAAAGGCATATCTGCTAAGTGGCCTCATGGGCTACTGCATAGACAGACAAAATAAACCCAGAAAATGATTACAAACTAAAATAGCAAAAATTCAAAAAACATTTGTAGCATGAATGGGAGCTCGATGTAGGGGTATGTGGGTTGCTGCAGCACCTCCAAAATAGCCATACTGAAAGTGAATGAAAAATAAAGATACATTTACATTTTCTTGTTATTGTGTTATATTTGCTGTGTGTTCGAAGACAGGGGTCAAATGTCAGGCTGTGTCTTCTGTCAAACTGCTGCTATTGTAACAATGAGATTAGTATTATTTTTCATTCGCTGACCACAAAGTGAGAGGATTTTGTGAAGTGAACCATATAACAATCTTGCTGCAGTACAAGGAGAGTGAAAGGAAAGTCTGTCAGCTGTAAATTTTTCCTAACACCCAACAACATTTAAATATCTATAAATAGACTATAAAGAAATAAAAATTAAAAAAATATCAGAAGTTTGGCAAGTGCAAAAGAAGAACTTTTTAAAAAAATCTGGAGTATGATGGAAACAAAGATGTAATACGATCAAACAAATCAAGGCACTTTACTTGGTAAAGCGCCAACTATAGATATTCGTGAAACCCGATTTCCACATGCTAGTGAGATATATATAGTTCAGTCAGTAAAACTGTATGACTTTCCATTGAAATGGCCAGTACATTTGCAAAGTTTTGCTGTCTGCAAATGACAGTGCGCTACCACACCATGCTTTAGTAATATATGTGCGACAGTGGACTGCACAATGCAGCACCGGCTTTCCTGATGAATGGGTGTGGTTCATTTGCTATGCTGGCTTGTTCTCATAGTGTCTTAGTGTGATGCTTAGATTTTTCATAATCACTCTGACTTAAGTGATGTAACGTTGATGGCACCCGCCCCCCTCCCCCCCTCCTCTGAAAATTTGGTCCAGCACCGCTGAGCTCATTGTAACTGAGGATACTGGTAGAAACCCGAGGCCTCGTGATAGTATGGGTTAAAAGCAGTGTTATGCTAATTTGAAGTATGTTTGGCATTAGAAGAATTGTTATTTATAGTAATGATGTGGTTTATTATGCACCTTTTGTTTATTTACATGTTTTCTTTGTTTTAGATATGCATATAAGGTGCCTTTGTAGATCACATAATTTTTTATCTTATAATAGTAGCACGTTTACAGTGCCATGAAGTTCCAAAACTGTAGTAGCATAGCTGCATAAAAAAAGATTATTGTTGATATGTTAGCTCTTCTGCTAGCTCTGGTTTTTACAGCCAACAATATATTGATTGCAGGGATTTCTAGACCATTATACATATTGGGAAAAGCAGAGGTGCAAGTCCCAAACTGCAAAGCGCTGTTAGTTAACATAAATCTGCTGTCCCAGGGGATCACTAGACTTGGTGACACTTGGTAGTTGTGTCTTTTCCGTGCCTGAATAACTTGCTCTGTTGCTTCGAACACATTTTAATTAAATGAGGCGCAGGGCACTGTCCCCACCCTCACAGTTTGAGGGCAGGTGAGGTGGCTGCTTTTAGGACAGGGCGGACAAATTGGCCTCTTGTACCAAATGCGGATCTGAGGGAGCAGTGTACATTTTGTAAAGGCCCATACGTGATTTGCTGCAGATGAGACATTACCCTTCCTAAGTATGCTGTGCATGACACTGGGGTTTGGAGAATTCCATGAACTTCTCCTCAGGACAACATGTCTTTTTTTTATTTATTTAATATTATTATTATTATTTTTGGAAAACTGTGCAATAAAATGGTTTGGTCTATTTCTGGAGAGGGTGCAGTTTCTCTGTGTGCTCTCTTGGTGGGTGCAATATGAGAGTGAGGCAAAAATATTTTCCATGGCTGCTTTTAGCTTCCAAATAAATGCAGAATGTGACCTTAGCGAAGAAGCAGCTGAGTCCACTCCATTAAGCTTTGTTCGGCCAGTAATCTAACATCGCGTGCACGCGTGCTGACCAAAAGGCACCGCTGCAGTGCCGTGACAACTTCATTGATTGCATTCATGTTTCGTTGTTCCAAATCCAAGGATCACAGTAGCCCGGCCTAAAATATGTCTGTATTGTGCCGTATAAAAATATAAAAAAGAATCTGTATTCCATAATTTAAAATAATGTGTTTTCCCTGTTTTCCTTCCTTCAAGCTATTATTGGTCAACTTTATTATTTAGTAGAAGTACTTTCCGAAAATTAATGAAAGTATTTCCTATATGATTTCACAGTGATCCTTTTGAATGGATTGTACAGGTTTTTGGGCTAACTAAATAGACAGATCTATGCATACAAACACATTACTAAACCAACATTGTGAAGTGTCCTATATATTCTCTTAACATGTGATGTTCATATCACTAAGATACTGGAGCATATAATCTTGTGGATGGAGGAAAGTTTCCTGTATCTGAAGTGGGGAATACATATTCTAATGATAGGGAATGATGCTAACATCCACTGCCTCAAGCCTTTTACTGGCCTACCCTTCTAGCCAAGCCCAAACTGAGCCTCAGAGATCCAAAAGAACAGAAGTCCTTTTTGATCCAAAGAAGTCCTTCATTCCTTAGATAATTTATTTTGTTTGAAGTACCAAAGAATACAATACAAAGAAGAGTTTACCCTCATATACATGCCAACTAACTTGTAGAGCTAACAGAGGCCTTGCCCCAGTGAGGTTTTCCTATAATTACGTCATCTATGCTGGCCTACCTACGTCACAAATCCAAAAATGTCAAAGAATCTTAAATTGGTGGGCGACTAGAATATCTCTGAAGCTCCAGAAGCACACAAGCAAGTCACCTCAATTCTTTAAATGCTCCAGTGGGAAACAGTAGAGCTACGCAAAGAGAAATGATCCCCTGGAGAGCTTTCCTGGGAACAGAGGCAATCTGCCCGCAAAACCTGCTGCTATCTACTCGCAAGGAACCATAGATCCAAGAATGCTTACAGATGGTGCCAAAGCAAGCCGAAATCAGACACACACAGAGGAAGAACCTTAAAGTCCCAGGTCCCCACTGTTTGAGTTAAATGCAACCAACTTGATGTCAACCTAGCTACCTTAAATTTAGGATTTACTTTTAGACCATGCTCTTCAAGAATGCCTTAAAATGCTATTGCTTATGCAAGACTCTCTTCCTTCATCCCTAGGACTGAACCTAGGCAATCGGGAAGATCTCCCCAAGACCCTGATATTTTTGATATCTTTGGTGGATTGAGTTTGTTTCCTCTCCCTCGTTCTCTCACCTGTCTCCCTACCCATTCTTTTGCTGGCAGGCCCATCGAGGTGGGCCAGGCCCACACTTATGTCAGCGCACCATCTTCATGCCATAGCATTTTTTTAAATAGATTTTAAAGTACAGTAGTTCTATTTCTAAATAACAAGGCAGCTAACACAGTTAATATCACTAGATGGCCCAGATGCTGAATATCCCATATTCTCTCTTAGCCTCAGTACGTATTTAGGTCTGGCGTTGGACAATATATTTTAATTTTACTAACGTATGTGCAATATACTTATTAATAGGTGCTTTCAACCAGCCCTCTTCATTCATTAGCCTAATATTTTGTCATTCATATTTTTTCCACCCTCTACATCACACAGCATTAAGGCAAAGGGTCAGCCCTCTTCAGTCATTGGCTTACTTCACTGAGAGTGGCACTACAGGCCTTTCATAAAGAGCACATCCACAAATGAAAGTAGTTATCTTCCGTGCATATTAGTCGGTCGGACTAATATGGTATTGTGTGCTTTTTGAGACTAAAGAAATATTTTTTGCATTCAGCCATTTTTATTTTTAGATACACAAGAGCCTTGAAGCTTCCTCAACAATTTTTTTTTAAACATTGCCAAAACAAGCAATAAAAATGCCAGAATCCTAGCAGCCAACGCACACCTTTTGGCTTTGCAAATACTTGTTTTAAAACTTTGAAGCAGGCCCCATGAAGGACCCCATTTCAGTCTGTTGACCCACACCTTTCAAAATCCTCTGCCATGCCAGTTTGTGGACAAGGCCCAGTTGTGGCTAATATGCCACACTCCACTACCCCAGTAGGCATCAGGGAAGGGGGCTGACTTCAAAGAATGGAAACACTTTATTTTTCGGGGAAATTATCTTTCAAAAAATGCCTCGGGCACGCCATCATAATAACTTAGTTTTAATTTCCATGAGAAGGCCCTCTTAAACAACAATACACCTGCTCTACTGTACCTGTTACATGTCCTCAGAGAGTCTGGACAACTGGTACATTACATTTTGCAACTACCAGTGTTAAGAGCAAAGTAGATGGCCATGCTTCTTCTAAGAATGAAATCTGCTTACCGTGCAGTACGATGAAGGCTTTGTTTGCTATTACTCCGTGATGGGCACAGAGGATGCGTGAGTTTACAGAATGCAACCCAATGATTAAATAGTAGATCCCTTGGAAGATGCAGGATCATTTAGTCACTTACCATACATTGTAAATACTAGCACGTAAATATAGAATTGCTCGCCTCCTCACGCCTTACTAAGAGTTTTGGATTCCAAATTCAGTAAGATAGCAGAGAGCCTTTGTGATAGGGCAAGAAAAAAATGTGGGTTTGATACCTTTACATGCTTTCTTGCCCCTACCACCAGTAACAGCTTCCTGTGCGTATCTCCCAAGCTTGAATTGATAGTACTTCTTTCCCGGGTGGAGCCAATAAAAGTTTTGGTATTGTTGAACCATGTTCGCTTGCTCCCCAAATTCTATTTTGGCTTTAGATCATGGTTTGAATAGCTCTATTGGCATTTCTAAATTTTGGCTCTTGAGTACGATGGGGGTAGAAGCAGGAGACAGAAATGTGTTGGTAGCGATTGAACCCTTTACCTTCAAGTCAGAAAAGCGTGTAACTCCTGTGTAAAAGTAGCATATAAGAAAACATAAGTGTAATAAAAATTCGAATTTCAGAAGGCATGGCAATAAAATACATTCCTACAGAGGAACTTTTCAATATTCAGGAGCAATTTTAGGGAGTTCACAAGAGGAGTCCTCTTTTGCAGATGGGATTTAAAACACCTGCTTGATTTTGTCTTGATAAGGTTTATGGAAGGGCCGAGGGACACCCATCTATCACTTCTGCATGCATCAGAATCCGAGGCCTGAATCCCCATGTAACTCAAGGAGCTTCATCTGAAAGGGAACATAGATTGGAGTCAACACCCAGTGAAGATAGGCCTGCTGCAAATACATTTGTCGTCATAGTCATTTACGCTTACATTCTGTGGACCATCCGTGTTAAAAGGGATATACTGAATGTTTCATCTTTTTGTCTAACCTGACATTATCTGCCTGAGATTACTACCCCTCGGTCTGTCACAAAGGTTGTCATTTAAAGTATGGTAGATCAGAGGAAGCCATGACTTCTACCTTCCTGATGGAAAACCACCCACCATACTTACAGATCCCCACCAGGCCGGCTGGGATCTCTCTGTATTCGGCAGATCCGCCATTGCAGCTGCTAGATTTAAGGATTTGAACCTTCGCTACTAAGTGAGTGCCATGTTCTATGTGCTTTTTTGGCAAGTATACTGTATTCAAGAATAAACTAAAATAAAAAATCACTGACCTCGACCTGCAGATTAATCACGGCATGGAGGGGCCAGTGAGCAATTACTCTGTCCACAAACTATGACTTGTGTGTTTATATACTTGTGATCAAGACCCTTCCAGGGTCGAAACGCATCATGGCTGACATGGTCTTGTGAAGCTGAAATAAAGACTATGTAAGAGTAACAAATTGTGGTCCGTGCTCCGTTCTTGCAAGGAGTCTGGCGAGGTGAAGATGGAGTACTATTGATATATGTGTTTGTATGTGTGTGTGTATATATATATATATATATATATATATATATATATTTCCAAAAATCCCTCACGGGCAATGAACACGCACTCGAAAGGATCTTTGCTTTCCAATTCTTTATTGCACCATAGTTCTTGCAGTAAGTTACCAACGCGTTTCACCGCCTACAGACGGCTTGATCACCGTGATCAAGCCGTCTGTAGGCGGTGAAACGCGTTGGTAACTTACTGCAAGAACTATGGTGCAATAAAGAATTGGAAAGCAAAGATCCTTTCGAGTGCGTGTTCATTGCCCGTGAGGGATTTTTGGAAATTGAATTCGGCGGGGCTCTGCCGAGCAACACGCACCGGTAATAGAGCGCCAGGGGTCAACCAAACTGAGCCGAGTTGTGGAATATATATATATATATATATATATATATTTTATTTTTTTTCACCAAGGATGCGGCACTCGAGGTTTAAGTTTATTAGTACACGTTTATTTTAACTTCTCCAGCTCGGACCAACGCGTTTCAGCCTAGCACAGGCTTTGTTCACGTGAACAAAGCCTGTGCTAGGCTGAAACGCGTTGGCAGAAATATGCAGACATGTTATTTTATCAGAAAAGAGACACTTTATTTTAGATAAAAGGATGACTTAACTTACTCATCAGCATACCATAAAGTATCCATACGCTAGATCAGTAGAGAGGGTACTAATTATTGATAATGCTTTCCATGTCCAGCCCTTTCATAATCCCGTTCCTCCAGTTCAACCTTATGTCCCCCAGTCACCTTTCCTACATCCAAGGCTGGCTTCCCTTGAAGGCACTTATTTTTGCTTGTCTCCCTTTCACTCTTACTTTAAGCCTCTGCAGTAGACAACACTATTTTGCTCTTTTAGACAGAAACCCCTCAAAAGTGTAGTCCTTCAAATATCATGGTTCGTTTAATCTTCTTGTAGGTCTAGGAGTTTCATATTCTCTCCATCATATGTGACCCTCAAAGTGGATGTATGGTGTCCTAGAGGCCTTATCTGCTGTCATGGGTGGGTCCTCTTTGCAACAGTAAACACTGTAATGCACTAAGTGGCAAAGGGCATGCCCAGAAGTGGATCCCTTGCTCACTGTGCTACTAGAATCAAGTTGAATGAATGAATGTAATCTTGTAAAGCGCAGACTTAGCCCAAGGGCATCAAGGCACTGGTGCGGGGCAACCGGACACAGGAAAAAATAGGAATCAGGGAAAAAGCCAGGTTTTTAAGGCCTTGCGAAATAACAAAAGAGAGGCCTGGCCGGAGATCCATAGAGGGAGAGAGTTCTACAGTTTGGGCGCGCCGTGGAAAAGGCTCTGCCACCCCATTTGGCCTTTTGGAACCTAGGGACAACAAGAAGGTTTTTATGAACAGATCGGAGGGGTCTACTAGGGGCATAATGCTGGACAAGCGACTTGATGTTTTCAGAACCGGCATCATAAAAGGCTTCGTGGGTCAGACACAATATTTTGAAAGTGATCCTGCAGTCCATCGGAAGCCAGTGCAGGCTCCTGAGCGCGGCCTTGGCCGAACTGTGTCTCGGGAGATTCAGTACCAGCCTAGCTGCCGCGTTCTGTGCCATCTGGAGCCGGTGGATAAGGCTCTTGTTAATGCCCAAGTAAAGGGTGTTGCCCCCAACTGGAGAGGCCCAACAAGGCTGAAACCAGTCTTGGGTTACTTGTATTCCTGTTCAGAGAGGGCCTGGCTAGGCAGTTCGATCTAGACTGTTGTAATGGAGTCCGGCCAAGACCCATTTCTATATGGCTGGGTCTAATCTTAGGTCTCCTGGTGGACAAGAGAACAATGGGTTGGAAAGGAACCCAGAACAATTACCAATGGTTAGACTGTTTGCAGGCACTCCTCCCAGCACCATTATACATTTCCTTCTGCAGTAGTGCTCTCGGAGACTTTATCCTCTTGGACACTTCTGCCATGCTCAGATTGTGCCTGAGGTCTCCGGACTTGTTGCATCAACACTTGCTTCTCCTGTGGCCTTTTGACTTTTATTCACCACCTCCCTCCTTCCTGGGATGACCTTGAATCCAGAACAAAAGCTCCTGCATTCCCTTTAATAGCACAGCAAAATGTATTTCCAGAGAAGTGGTTCACTGACCTTGGTGTCCTGACTGACAAAACAAATATGTTACAAATATTGGTTCGTAAAGGTTCACTTAACCTTAATTAGAAAGTGCCGTTACCAAATATTAACTTTTTATTGACAATACACTATTTATTATTTTAGTACAAAAAACACCAAGGATACCATACTTACTAGTGTCACTAATAATCAAAAATTCACTTGCCAAACAGCTTCGCCCACAAAACAATAATGCACATATGTAAAACGTCACATAAAGGCTAAATGAAATAGGAACATCTCTATATAAATTAATAAAACTTTCCTGACACCCCATCATAAACATTTCTAAAGGTTGTTCAGAGTCAAAATAATATTTTCATATCTGGAAAGTAAAAGTGGCTCCTTCATACAAACCTCAATTTAGGGTGACAGAATTGATTTTTTGCTACCATAAAGCATCACACATTTACAATTTATGTTCTTTTTGACAGGGCCAGGAATTTAGGGTGCATATAAAATAAACCCTGATTTGAAGAACTGACAGTTTTGTTTATTGCCTTGCTCTTTTAAATAAAACTCTTCAAGAATAATTCGTTATCCCAAAAAGTCCATGCTGTAAAGGCTTTTGTTTTTTCTCTAGAGGATCAGTGGCTTTAGTAAAGTCTTGATTTTGACCCTCGTCCTTGGATTGTTACCGACAGTGGATAATGATAGGCCCAGTAAGAGTTTGTTTTCTACGTGTAGAGGTAATGTGTGTGGTTTTAGTGGTACTGTGTCATAACATTGCATATACTTTGGCTAGTTTGGGTCAAGTGTAGTGTTTGTTTGCTTCATTTCTGGGATAGATACTAGGTCTGTTAGTGTTTCATACAGTGATAGAGTGAACCATTGTAAGCTATTCTAAAATACCCCAGTTGTACTGTACTCCCATCTGATCCATCATTGGACCTTGACTGTGTGTCTAAACAGAATGCCTCCAAATGTTAATTGTGGCCAGCAAGGAAGGCTCTGACGTTGCAGGAGATATGTTACGTGTGGATAGCAATGAGGGCTCTAAAGCTGCAGTGGACGTATGTTAAGCTCCTGGTTAAAGGGTCTACATTCCTCATTTAGACTCAGTCCTATAGAGAGAGAAACCACATGCTCAGCCCTGGAAGGGAGAACAATCTGTTCCAGATAGCAGGGCATCGAGGAAACCAGAAATTGAGTAGCAAAAGACTTGTAGAAGAGTTACTTTAACATATGTATTGGCTCTATTACATGCCTGTACATAGTGAAAAGTAGTTTCTCAGAGTCATGCAGTTATCCATACCCGAGCATGCACAGCAATAGTTTGGGGTCTGCGTAGGAGTCTGTGAGTAGTGAGCATACCCTTAATATCAGTGGGATGTGTAACTAAGTTGTTTAATTTGAGTGAGCTGGCCTTCTTGAAGAATAAAACTGTGCGAGCGAGTGATGGGTCCGTGACAAACACAAGTTAGGGGAAATTTATAAGGACATTCATCAGAGAGGAGGGATGAGGAATTCCTGTCCAGTTCAGTTCCCCATGGACAACATTCTAATAATCAATAAGAAAAGGACACTGGTATCTACAATAACCATTGGTTATCTTTGACAACCCTCATAGACGCTGAAGATTGTAACGATGCAGTGTATTTGTTTCTCCGCCCCTCATCTAGCGTCATGGCATAGTCATTGGGTCGTCAAAAGGATAATATGCCTGCCTCACCCGAGGCAACCTCTGGAGAAAGTAGAAGTGTCCAGAGATATGATGACACCTCCAGAGGGATGATGTCTGAAAACCAAACTGAGAGGGTGAATGTAAAAAACAGTTATTCACCAAATTAACGACTTTATTAGAAAAGGTGAATGCTGTTAGTAAAATAATTGGGTATATTCGATAATCGAGTTACTGGATTATCATATATGACTTCATACAAAGGTCGACATGTTTCAGCTCCTGTTGGCCCAGCCGGGTCTAAAGAGCTTTCGTCAGGACAATAACAAAGGGAGGGGTACTTACACAACTTGTGTAGTAGTCTTGTACATTACAGGGATTCACATATTCGTTTTCCTGCATATTGGGAACAAGAGCAAAAACATCATACTGTTCACATACGGAAGTAAACATTGGCATATTTTTCTTGTAAAAACACATTCAGTTATTTACAAAGCCTTAAGCAAATATTATAGTAAATAGGTGCTTCTTTTGTGGTTGTGCACGATACTAGGTGCACTAAAGCTAAGGAGAGCAGTGAAGAGGGGGATAACGGGGTTAGGGTCTCACTCCGAAAGGGAAAACTGCAACATGTGCAGAACCTTATAGTGCTTGATCGCTGTATTGGCGATGGAATTGTGCAGTGTCAAAATGCATCTTCTCTGGTTTTATCATACCATATTATCTATTTTGCCATTGAATAGAACAGTATCAAGATGCATGTTCTCTAGTCCAATCCTACCTCAATGTCTAAAACACTTTGGGGACTCTGTCGATGGACAAATATTGTATTGTTGTTGACGGGTTAAATGTGTGTATATAATTAACCAGGGTCTAGTAGAGGGTGGTATATACATCTCTCAAACGACTTGTATGGGGTTAACTGTCCATTTTGGTGACTTGAATAAAAGTCTTAAGTCACTTGTGCGTGTGGCTTCATATATATAATGAAAAGCCCACACCGAACGTTTTTTTTATACCTGAAAGGTCAAAATTAGGAATTATGAATACCTGTTAGCTGGGAGAATTTCTCCTCATCAGGGCGCAATGAGTCGCTTAAACCATGATTTCAACTGAAGGGGGGGGGGGGAACGGGGAAATAGTAAGAACAACATGTAAATACCTAAGTGAGGCACTCGAACGCTGCTACTGCACGGGCTCGGGAGCACCTATCTTACCCACGTGAAGTCTCAATGCTTCCTGTGCTGACTCTGCCCCTGGAAACCGCAGGCGCGGTCAATACGTCTCATCTTAAGGCTCTACAATGGACATAGACGAAGTATTTCTCCAAGGAAAAAGACTATTGTCATGTTACCGCGCTGAGTTGACTACATGTATAAGAGAAGTATATGCATTAATGTTAGTTTATCTGGTCGGCATAAAATAAATAAAAGCACTTTATTATCCCCAAAAGTGTAATTGTATTGTATTAACAATCCTTTATGTGGGAAATGAGTTAATGAAGGTATTCATAGACCATAGGTGATATAAATGAAACCTGACTAATAGGCACATGCTTGATGCACTGAGTCTTACAGGCAAAAGGTCCTGTGGCTAATGGTATTCAATTCAGGATATACACTATGTGAAAACTTAGTGAGAAAGATAGACTACTGTAATTACAGTCACTATTACAGTCTCCATCTCCAGTTGGTATATGGAAAGTAGACTGGGGACATCCATCAGGACTATGCTATTCATTGTAATTTATGAAGCAGAGGGTAAACAGGCTCAATAAAAGGCTGTTATTACCTCTGTGGGTTGTGCTACACCTTGCTCGATAGTTATCAGTGTGAGAGGGTATATGCCCAAAAATTACGAAAAATGACTAGGTAATGGAACGGTACAGTGCTTTATATTGAAATTATTGGTTCTGTTGGAATGAATATATGGGGAATCAGTAAAAATGGTGCCAAGGGATATTATCATTCATTCCCGACACATGTGTTTTGAGACGGTTCACCCATCTTTGTTCCTTTTCGAACAGAGTTTGTTCTGCATTGGTGTTTTTATCATAGAGCATCTCAAGGACGGTCCATCTGAGGTCGTCACAAGTATGGCCTGCTTCAACAAAATGAGTGCAAAGTTTCGTTGTATTCTTTTTTAGTCTCACATTGCTTCTGTGCTCACCAATGCGGATTTTAACCTTCCTGCAGGTCATACCTATATATTGCTGTTGGCACGGGCAAGTTATTAGGTATACCACGTGTGTGGAATTACAGTTTGTGCGCTGACGTTGAGTCCAAAGTAGATGTTCCGTAAGTTGCAGTGTTTTGGTGTTACTGGTGAATTTACAGACCCCACACATCCCACAAGGGTAATGACCAGTCACAGGGGCCATGTTCACATCTCTGATGATTGTCGGTGGTAACCATTTCATAGGACGTGTGTGTACCAAAACGTCCCTGATGTTTTTAGTCCTCCTGTTGGCGAATCTTGGCTTAGGCCAATTGTAAGCACCCGATGTGATAATAGGCCAATTTTTCTTTATCAATTTTTGGACCTCATAAGTTGCTGGGCAAAAAGTCGTAATACATGTCACAAGATCTTTGACTGGTTCTTTCTCATAAGTCTGTAACAAACAATCTCGTGATTGATTGTATGCCCTTTTTCTGCACTTGGAAATGACCCGTGGTGTGTAGTCTCTAGCTCGTAATTTATTGCTCAGGATTAATGCCTGTTGTGCATAGTCACTGTTTTTACTACAGTTACGTTTGTGTCGTAAAAACTGGCTATATGGAAGATTATCTCTTAGAGGTTGAGGATGATAGCTCAGGTACGACAAAAGGCTATTCTTAGCAGTTGGTTTTGTATAGGTTTTGGTTTCTAATTTTCCTTTTTCGCAGAAGATAGTCAGGTCCAAAAAGTTGATGCTTTTGTTGCTCGCTGAGAAAGTAAATTTCAGCCACCGATCTTGCCCATTTAGCCAATCGACGAACGTTTGTAAATCTTTTCTGATATCCCAAATTAGCAAAACATCATCGATATATCGTTTCCAGTATAATATACTGGAAACGAATGGGTTATCATTGTGTAGAACACAGTTTTGCTCAAATTGGCTGACGTATAATCCAGCTACCGACGGGGCAAAAGCACTGCCCATAGAGGTTCCATGGCATTGTAGGAAGATTTGTTCGTTATATTCAAAATAATTTTCTTTCAATGCCATGTGGCAACATTCCAAAATGAAATGGCGGGGGGTCCGATGTGTCCAATCCTCTTGGAAGAGTAGGTCTTCCAGCATTTGCATCGTTTCGTCCTGTGGCAAACTAGTGTACAGGGATTCGACATCTAATCCCACTAGGATCATAGTGTCAGGGTCAAAATTTCTGTTGGCAATTTGTATAAGAAGATCCCGGGTATCTTTCAAATACGTCGGTGTTCGCTGTACTAAAGGTTTGAGGTATGCATCGGCGAACTTCGACAGTGGCTCAAGGAGAGAACCGATACCCGAAACTATCGGGCGACCCGGTGGCGGGAACTTGTTTTTATGGGTTTTTAGTAGAGAATAGAAGAAAGGGACTTTTGTTGATCTTGGTGTTAGGAAGTCTGCTTCTTTCTTAGAAATCCACCCGTTCACCTCAGCTTCATGTGTCATTATAGCTATAGTGTTGGAAATCCTCTCCGTGGGATCAGAGTCAAGACGTTTGTAGAAAGTTTCGTTTGAAAGTAAGGTGAGGCACTGTTGGTTATAGCCTTCCTTGGTTAGAATAACAACCCCACCACCCTTATCTGCAGGTTTTATGACTATATTGTCATTGTCTCTCAGCTCAGCTAGGGCACGGCATTCATGTTTATTGAGGTTTTGGAAAGTTTTCTTGTTGTAGTCTAAATTGTCGATGCCTTTCAAAATCGCCTGTTCAAATGCTAATATTTCCAAAGGAACCGCATTGGTAGGAGGTATAAATTTGGATTTTCTTCTCAAAGTCGTGTCGCCCTCATTGAGTTGTGTTGGTGATCCATCAAAAAACGCTTTTAGTTTTAAAGTTCTACAGAATTCAGACATCTCACACTTAAGTTTGAATGGGTCCAGGGGGGAAGTTGGGACAAATCCAAGACCTTTATTAAGGATGGTCACTTGGTCGGGTGTCAGAGGGATTTCTGATAGATTAACAATCAAAGAGTTTTTTTGTTCGTCTCCATCTGGGCTGATGACATACTCCGTGTTTGTACGTTTGGTAGATGATCCTGCCAGGTCAGATTTTTCTTCTTGCCTCTCGGTTGGTTTTGGCCTCGTCCTAAAAAAGGTTGTTGTGTTTGATGAGAAGTACTGGCCATCGGCATCATCTGATTACCCATTTGTGGCTGTTGATCAATGTTTGGGTTATAGGGATTCATCCATCCACCAAAAGGGGGCATGAAAGGTTGGAAAAAGGGCATTGGGTTTCCTTGGAAGAAGGGCGGTCTTTGCCATCTGTTCCCTCTGTTTCCTCTATTGCCTCGCCGTGGTCCTCGGTATCTGGGGTTGTAACGACCTCTTCTTGTCGTTTGTTGTTCAGAATTCCCTTCCGATCCATCTGACGACCAGCCTGTCGAATCTACGTCGGAGCCAGTGTCTGTTATCGTGTATTCTTCTTTAGAATAAGGGTGCATACGTTCCTGGCTGAACTTTTTTAAGTCTTTTGCCAATTTCTGTAATTTATTTTGCATGAGGAACTCCTGGGTTTCATCCATTTCTTTTGTGATCTCTTCTAATCTTTTTTTGTAGATTAGGGGATTGATGTTTCTTTTCAGTTCATTTTCACAGGTTTGTATCTCTGCGAGTAGAGCCTCTGATAGTCTTTTGGCTGTCTTGATTATAAGGACTAGATAGTCAAGAGTACACTTCCATGATATGGACGACCAATCATGGCGGAATGCTAGGTCATGCAAAAAGATTCTCGGGGCATTGGATACCCATAGGCCTCTGGGTGCAGTTTTAGATCGTAAATACTCTGTCATGATGATACCATGAATTGCAGTTCGTATCTGTTCTCTTTATAAGGATACAGAAAAGAAGTGAGGTTAGGGAAAGAGTTGTAAGAGCATAACAGTGTAAGAAAAACCGCCAGCACGGGAAGTATCCTCTCCCCTACTCCTTCTCCTGCCCCATGTCATGTGTTACCATTTCATGTACCTACGTCTCGTACTCCTTCATCCTGTGAATGACCATATCAACCATATTGTTGACAGGTGAGCATATTCCTTAGGTTTACTTCTTTCTAAATCTTCTCTACATTTTTATGGTCTCTTCTAATTCCTCACTTTCCAGCCAGGTTTAATTCCTCTCTTTAAACTAGTATATTTTATGATCCCTTCATCAATGCTACTGTGATGTTTCCAAAGACGCTATTATAGACATCTCAGATCTTTACATTGATTTATCACCGATTTTCTTCCTGTACGTGTAAAATGTTGGAATTCAAAATGTGTTCGCATTTTTTCTTAACCTCCACTCCCTTCACAGTGTTCTGTCCTCTTCTAAATGCACTCCCACTATCTCCAAATGTGGCTTCAAATACTAGTTGCTCAATCATGTATTCGGGCTCCTTATGATGGCTAAGTAACTTCTGGCTTGCTTGCACATTCTCTTACAGAAACACGTTCTTTCTATTTAATAGTCATTGCATCCTGCATTTTGTAGTTCAGGGGGCATCTGCTTACCCTACTGTCCAGTCACAGATGGTGATCCAAAGTTCTCAGAGAGAGGAGGGGTAGATCATTTAGATATGTGGCCTCGGATTAATACTGGCGTTGATAACTAGAGCCACTTAAAAACTACTGGAATCATTTGATAAACTGAAGTGGTCATCACAGGGCACTCTTTTTCAGTGTCTAGTCTAAGTGGAAATTTCTTGAACTTCGTCAAGTAGGGCAGTCTAACGGGCCAGCCATGCACTTGCTGCAAACTACATGCTGGGCATGGACAGATGGACTGGTAAACAGAACATGAACTGCAAGAGAAAATGTAGTTCCTACTTGTGGGTTTCCAAATGGTCTATTAGCACATCCATTGTGTCTCCAGTTGGTTGGCCCTCCTAATGAAGTGAGTACTTCCCGTGCTTGCTATTCTCAACACTTTTGCCCTTGGAGTCTTTGAGTGCTTTGGTAGAAAGGCTGCATTTAGTCTTGGGGTGCTTACTAGCGCAGATGCCACAAATGTCGAAGCGACTAAAGACACTGAGTTAGAACAGTCTTTGCGATGCATCCTGCAGTCCCCTTTTCGGCGAGACAAACAGACTGTCAATGTTGCCCTCACCTGATTGTCGCACAAATGATGACCAAAGAAATATCGCTTCACCCTTTATTTCACTTCAGACCTTTTGATTCCCCACCCAAATAACCTCTACATATAATTCATTCCGCCTTGCAAAATCATCCTCACACCTAAACTAATCTCACTCTTACATGTGATAGAGCTCATTCAAACGTTGAAGCTGAGCAGACGTATCTCACCCCTCCGGTAAGAGAGCGTGCCAGTATGCGCGTGATCTCCGTGGTCTATGATCTGCCGCGTCCTCTGCTGGTTGGTAATCTTGATAGGTTGACACATTTTCCCACCTTTCTTCAGACAAAGGAAAGCTGGATTATGACTTCACAGACATATAAATAAATTAAATAATTTATATATTGTCCACTGCCACCAGCAACATGTTATATAACCAGGTCCAAATCTATCATTGAAATGTACGCAAACATTTTAAAACCACAAAATCGATTCCCACAATAGTGACAGAGGAGGTTAGTGCCTAGTCCTTCCCTATCCTATTAGGGGGAACTGTTCAGTGGTCTCAGCAGAAATGTGGGGCAGATTTAAGGTCTGTTATGTGGAGCAAGAAGCCAGAATCGTTTAAGGAGATGAGCAACTTGTGCCCAGCAATAGTTTCACGCTTTGTCAAAAATGAATGTAATATAATGCATATAGCATTTCTGAAGCGCAGCTGCTACCTAAAAAGATGTCCTGGTGCTGTAGTAGCCTAATATCTATATAGTGTAGAACCATGTCTTTAAAGGTTTGTAACCAGTGTTCCCACTTCCGTATGGGTCGAGGCAATGAACGCCAGAAATTGGATGCTTTCACAGGATGAGGCTTCCCTTCCCCCCAAACCCCCAACATAACGTCAGGGAGCATTGATGGATCTCAGACTGCGAGAAGGACAGTAATGACAGAACTTCTGAAAGAAAAATAGGTTCATGGCCATAGAAGACCAGGTGAACAGTACACAATAATTTGAATGATACTTGCTTAGACATAGATAACCAATGCAAAGTATTCAATGTCGCGGAGGCAGATGACCGTTGAGGTCACTGTAAAGCCAATTTTGCAGCAGCATTTTGAATCTCAGGCATACGCTTGAGTAAACCTGCACGGGATCCAAGAAATAAGGCGTTACAATAGTCCAGGCTCAGCACAAGTATGTGCTGAGCCTACCCCAAATGTTCTGTCCTTAGATAAGTAGTCACCAAGGGGAAGAAGTGCACCATAAATGTAGATCCATTCTGCACAAGGAGAACCCAGTGTACCATTGAACACTATGCAGTTGCCTTCCACCTCTGTGCAAGAGGTGATGCATCTCAAGTGTGAATACCAGAGGTGATGAAGGCACTGGAGGGGATCAAAGAAAGGTACACCAAAGAAGGCCTGCAGCACCCTGCACTGATCCAGCAAGGTGGCATCACCATACTGTTCTCAGAGACAAGTAGGCCCCGGTTAGGGAAGCAGAAACACACGGATGTACATGTGTGCTGAGCTTTAGGGTGGAATGCACAGAGAGACACTAAAGAGGTTCT
The DNA here is from genome assembly GCF_964261635.1 of Lissotriton helveticus. Taxonomy (NCBI): domain Eukaryota; kingdom Metazoa; phylum Chordata; class Amphibia; order Caudata; family Salamandridae; genus Lissotriton; species Lissotriton helveticus. The sequence goes on from NC_136057.1 coordinate 429,394,357, forward strand.
CCTCGAGCTCTTCCTGCTGACTTGCCGTTGTGAGACGAGGAATCTCCTTCTAGCAGTAGACCTGATTATAAGCCTGCCAGATGCCCGTCTGCCTCCTACCTTCAGTCAAAACATCAACCTTCAATTCCATTGTAAGAGTCAGTGAATTATTCAGCACAAATGTGTTTTAAATCCCCTAAACTAGTAATCGTTTAGTGGCACAACTGCACCACTTATCCATCCCGCTCAAGCTCCATCCTGACCCAGTATGGGTGTCTCTGAGCTTTGGAATCACCACTCCAAGGCGGCTCCCTAAATCATGCCTACTGTAACTCCTACACTGTTTACTTTGAATATTTCCCAGTTACTCCCCTCTGTTTGATTGACAATTTCATTGTCCTAATCAGATTCATAGGTCTGCATTTAAATTCATAAATCATCCCCTTACGTAATACATAGGAAAATCTGCCCCACTCTTTGGTAGCCTCCTTCATGCTGCAATCATGGGTAACTGTGTAATAAGGCCCAATATTACCATCACTGGTTCTTGTAATATAAACCATGAAGCTGAAGGCCAAATGGTTTGTAAATGTCACCAGAGCTACAAAATGACAATATTGGACCATATTATACATTACCAATTATATATCTTTATATCACACGTGTATTTAGTCTAGTTAACTTGAAAACACATGTTTTTCAAGCAGGGAAATGTTTATTTAAAAAGGGTAAATGAAATTCTGGTATATAATGTTTGGTTGTCTGCAGTAAAAAGAGAAAAGCAATACTTCATTATTTAGTTACGGTTAAGCCTGTTTTATTTAATCACATTCAAAATTATCCAAATTTTAATGTTGAATGTATTGAATACATATGAAGATTGAAAAAAAAAAGAGAACACAACTACATCTACTCTCTGTGGATACTTGTGATTGGGGCACAGGATAATGTTTAATGTGTTTAGGGGGCAGGTTCGTCTCCTGCTTGGAACCGAAGAGTGGCCACCTAAATGTAAATGTAGCCGTACTTGTAAAGCGCACTGATACTCCTGAGTGTCCTGGCGCTGTACTCATACCGCTAGGGAACCCTTCCTGGTTTTTCCCCGTGAAATGTCCACTCCTGGGCATCTCCAGGGTGCAACCAGGCATCCCTAGCGCTGTAGGGGGCCGTTGTGGAGACTAAGCAAGCTATTGCCCAGAGTTGCAGCCTGGGACCCATGCTTAGAGTAGGCACCGAGGCGAGAAATCAGGTCCGAGGAATTATGAGCCCAAGATCCGCCGAGACAGCCAAGGCAGGAATTGAACCCTGGTCCCGGGCCAGACCTCTGCATCAGGGTCTGCCGCTCTAACCATTGAGCCACACTTCTCCACCTAATATCCCTTGAGCACTGTTTGAACGTAATGTTCCTAAATATTTGATACAATTGTGCGCAGAAGTTACCTAGCCACATCATTGTTGTAATTGCCTGTTTTAATTTAAATTCCAATGAAAAAGAACTGTTAAAAAATGGAAAATTAAAAATAGCATGTTTGCTTTTTATTTTTTAATCTGTTGAAAAGAGAGATTGTTGAAATTGCTGACTTCAAGGTGTAGCTAATAGTGAGCACTGATTACAGCTAGAATGTCTGTGTTCTGTTTGCCTCTCATGAATAGTTTCTGTTAAAATAATAAACAATGGTCAGGACAGTGGAATTATATAATTCTGTGGTATTTACTGAATAATTACAGATTCAGTAATTATGGATTGCTCCAGGGCTGGGCCCGCCCTTGGCGTCTTTAATAATATTGCAAACTACATGGTTGTCTGTTAGAAACTTAAGTCTGTCTTCTCTACCTTGAGTCTCAACACCTCCCTAGTGCTCTCTGCTAAGAAAGTCTCTCCCCAGTGCCTGGTTTAGCTGCTGCTCCCTGACACTCTTATTAAGATCTCCTTCAGAGATACTGGTATTGTGTTGCAACATTTATATAGCGCGTATATACTTCCCCAATGTGGGGCACTGAGTTGCATGTAGTGGCGGTTTCTACCTGGAAGCAGCAGTGGGGCAGGGGGGGAGGCGAGGGTGGCTTGAATAAGGGCCGGACTGGATACGCAAACCAGCCCTGGCAATTACGTGCGCCAGTCCTCTAACCCCCCTCCCCCCAGGGGGAGGGCATCGGGCTGGCGGGAACACTGCTGCTGCACTTTTGTTACAAGGGGACGATTTTGCACTGCTGCAAAATCAGCCCCCTGTAACAAAACCAGCCCCCACCTGTCCAAAATCGGCCCACCGGGGAAATGCCCGGTGCCCGCTATGGCCAGTCCAGTCCTGTATTGGGTTAAAAAAAATCACTTACCTCTCGCCATCCGCCTCTCCTGCGTCCTCTATCTGGTGTCTTGGGGGAAACAGGAAGGAGGAAGCACCAAGGCTCCCACGCTCCCCGCAGCCAATCACAACACTGCAGTATAGCGTTGTGATTGGTCTGAGCGACGTGGCACGGCACTCAGCCATGGGCTGGAGGGGAGAGCATGTTCTCCACTAGGCTGTAATGCAGCCTGCATGGAGAACATGCTATGTGCGCATCTCAGGCCGACCAGTCACTAATGCTCACAAAGGGAGTGCAAACCACTCCTCCCCGTGCTCTGAGAGCCGCCCCGCACCAAGACGCCTCAATAGGAAAAAAAATATAAAACCCTCAAGTTATCATTTTATTTTCATTTTTTTACACTGCATAAAGCACCTTGGCGAAGGAGCCACCACTGGTTGCATGCCCCATGTGTAGGCTGTGTGATTGGAAATGTGTTGACTTTCTTGTGACCGTTTGAGGGAAGTGTTTCCTTGATGTGCGTGATGACCACCCAGGGGCGACGCGTTATTGTGCTATAGGACCCAGAGTTTAGCAGTGGGACGGGTGAAGAAGCGTGAAAGCCAGGCGTACATTACGCCCCATCCGACCCTTCCCCTCGCACGTGCACCTCACAGCCAGTGGGTAGGCTGTTTATGCTAAAAATAAGCCTCTGACTGCAAAGCAGCGAGGCCTGCTCCGCGTTAGCCGCAAGCAGCTGTCCTCCCTCACCTAAAGACTGACTAATTCCGCCCCCTCGCGCTCAGTTTGTGTGGTTATAAATATTTCATTTCTGGCCTCCGCTCCTTAAAGCTGTTTACCGCGCAGAGAGCCTTGTCTTAATACCGCGCAGCAGGCCTGGAGCTGCACTGCGGGAGGGCGCCGCCCACGCCGGATTTCGAGGCAGCGGGGGTGCTGGCACGGGATGGACAGGCTGTTGGAAGGTGGCACTGGGGACAGTTTTTCAATGCAGCTAGGACGAGACGAACCTGACGGCACCGAGGTGGCCCGGCTGTACTTGTGCCTAAGAGGAAAAGAGAATGTGGGAGTGAAGTCGGGGTCTGCTGCTTTAGAGACTGCAAGGGTGACTGCAAGGGTAACTACCAGGACCTGATGCCCGTATTCTTTCATGGTATCTGTTCTCGTTGGTAATGCGGAAATCAGTGGCGAATATCTGTGTCCTACATCTACCCTATAATGCGCACTGATACCCGCAAGGGTCTTGTTCGCGCTATACAAAACCTTCAAAATAAATAAATAAATGTTATTTTGTATTTCACCCCGCAAGAAGGGGTGGGGAGGGGTGGTTCGAAAGTTTACCTGTTGGTAAGGTTACTGGTGATTTAATGTTCTTACGGCCATCCAGGGCTTTACGTGGTATTAAAAAGGTGTGTGTGTGGGGGGGGGGGGGGTCTCTAAAAGGGGTTTAACCAAAAAAAGGTGAAACTAGGAATCTTTTGCGACAGCAGTTGCCTTTTTAATTATGTGGACAAAAACATGTGAAGTAATATCTGGTATGGCACACCGCGTGCCCACCTGGCCAGAATATGTGCCTCCCTAAGTTAGTGCATCCGGACATATTCCATAGCAATAAAGAAACACATGCCTCAGACATGTCAAACGTGTTGGCTTTGCCAATGCTTTTTAATAGTATCAGATAAAAATAAGAATAATTTTGTTGTGAATAATTATATTTGAAAATGTTTCAGTACAACAAATATGAGATACGCATTTTAATGTAATGACGTGGAAGCGGCAGTGGTCTTTCTGAAAATGTCCATCTGCCTATGTCACACACCACCTCCTTCCTCTTCTGTTACTGTCCTCTCCTGTGTTCTTCTGCGTGTGGACCCCGGGTCACCTCCTCTTCGCCACGCGCTCTCTCATAATTGCACATCCATGGCTTGTTTCTCACTTGTAAACTTAGCATTTTGGTTTCCTTCGTCGCAATCACTATTCCAACAGCTGTGCCTACTTCCTTTCACACTTTCACGCAAAAAGGCGTTTACAATTTGCATGTATGTAACCATCATTACCCTGTGCGCTCTACAGAGAGGCCAATGATTGGATGAGCATATAGTCTGGACACCTGCTTGACCCCCTAGCACTCACTGTGAAAAACTCTCACTGCCTTCAGCATCAACTCTGGAGCTCTTAATCGTGCCCTCTCATGAACGCCCGATGACCTCACTCAGACACCCAGGCCCTCATTACAAATTAAGGGATCATAATGTGTTCATGGATTAGAATTACGAGTTATGTCATAATTGCCACACCGTCACAGTTGGATCCCCTGAGAGATTCAGGTATGCCAAACCTGCTGAAATTCATCAGGGAAAAAGGAAAAAATCTGATCTGGAATAGTGCAATTGTGGTGCGCCAGAACCACACATCCCACGGTGCATCGGGGTGAATGAGCAGGTCTGGAGCTCGGTGCACCTGTGGGCATGGCGCCCGGTGTCGTCACCTGCCTCTTGCTAAATGCATTATTGTGACAGGTCCCAGTGGTGCACGTGCCTCGCGGTTATCTGCTGGCTCTGATTGCGGAATGCGGTACCAGGAGAGGAGGGTTAATCATTGACGGGCGCGGGTCAAGTTTCGCGAGTTTATCTGGACAGCACGGAGTGATATGAACCCATCGCGTCACCAGGCGCAGGTCGACGTTTGTTTTAGGAAGGCCTCGTGCACCCTGGCAACGCGCACGTGAACGGGCACACTTCTGCTCGGCTTTGAACCTGTTTTCCCAGCCCTGGCCTCATCCTGCGCCGAGGCTGTGGGAGTAGAGCGCTCTCCTGTCACTTCCGGGTGAGAGTCTCGAGAAGGGACGGCAGCGTCCGCAGGTCCAGAGTGCTGCACAGTGACGACGACGACTCTGCCCTGGGACTGACTTGCATGGCAACTTATCTGCCCAGCTCCGCGTGAGACCCTCGGGATCCTGAACGCGCCTCCGGGGGGCGCCTGTGTCACCCGCGGAAATGATCCACTCCACCAAGCGCGGCCCAGGTAAGCTGCGAGGGTTCGGGTGCCAGGAGGTAGCTGCCACGGGGTGAGGTGTGGTCTGTGCCAGGAGTGAGCAGCGACGGGGCGAGGCGTGGTCTGCGGGAGGCGCACCGAAGGGTTCAGGTGCCAGGCGCGCACCGAGTATGCACATACCGCGCCCTGTCCGATATTAGCCAGGCTGAGAGTAGGAACACCCTGCAGTGCTTACCATGTCGCTCCTTTTCCTTACATAGGCACGGATGCTCCTGTATGCCTTTACTGCGCATTTACAAAGCAAGAGGGCCATAGGCTCGAAGGATGAGGCTTTCTTTATATGTGAACCACCGCCCCTGCCGCAGAAGGGACTGCAGTTTCCATGTTCAGGACTTACTGACGATGCCTCGAGTGTACGTACAGTGCGTGCATCTAAAATGTTGGGCTTGTGGGGCCTCTGACGTAAAATGGCAGCGTAAGTACTCGCGTCCCCTGGTATCAATGACCAGGTTGCTGTTCAGGCTCGAACTGGGACATTGAATATGCCCGAGCCATAAACAAAAGTGACCCTGTAAGTGAATTTCAAAGCTAAAAGAGTGACCCAAAAATTGTACACGTGTTTTGCAAGGTGGGAACACTGCATGCGCCTGAGCTTGTTGCAGACAGTGCATGTTTAATATCAGGGAAATCAACTCTAAAATCAGGCCCAGGCCGCGATAAATCAGTCCTACAAACAGCCAAAAAAAACAGGCCCAGACACTGACATGAAAGAATAGCCCATCGGGCACTGCCCGGGTACCCTATAAGCCAGTCCGACCCTGGCCACTGAATTACTGCAACAACCTGCGCCGAATGTATGGTCCTGTATTGAAGTTTGAGAATTTTGTAACTTGACGCTTTTGTCTTTGTGAAGTGCAGTGTAAGATGTACATTTTCGGTTTATAGGGAGAAAAGCAAGTATCTGCACTGCGCACATTTATAAAAGGTTTTTCACAAACATGAGTTCGGTGGCATAGTTGTAAAATCTTTTCCTTCATAATGTATCTGTTTATGCATCTTTAAAAACATGAGGTAGCTTTTCACCGAATATTGGTTCTGTTATTCTGTATCAGCGCTGGTCATCTGCTTACTGAACCTCCGGGCATGGACCGTCCCACAAACATACATCAAACCATAGGCTGGCAGGCAGGAATATATGATTATACCACGATTTCAATTACCACGCATGGCTTTACCACGCGAATTTTACATCGCAAGTGGCTTTACCACGCTGGTATTTACAACGTAGGATTTTACTACGCCTAGAAACGTCTTACCTGCACGTCTTTCTCTACGAGCCCTTACTTCCATCCTCCATTGAAACAAGCGTCAAAACACGTATACCAAAATAAAAAAGGACTGTTTTTTTGACGTACACGGCACGTCTTTGGGGGAGGCTCTTTCCTTTTTCTTTTAAAATTATGTTCGGTTTTTTTTTTAAAGTAAACTGCTTGTTATTTTTTGGGGGGGAGACCCCCCCCAGCCCCCCTCTGCCCCCCGCTTGTTATTTTTGGGGGGGGAGACCCCCCCCAGCCCCCCTCTGCCCCCCAAGCCCACGCAGAACGACTCGAAGGAATACCACATCTCCCCCCCAGCCCGTGGTAAAGACGTCGTGGAAGGCACCCTGCGTGGAAGGCACCCTGCGTGGTAAGTGTCACGTGGTAAATGTTAGTAGTGGTAATGCCTTCGTGGTAAATGATGTTTCCCGGCAGGCAGAGCCCCAGCTGACTAACCGGTACACCTCGTTTTCCCGCATTCCTTTTGTCTCTTGGAAAGAAACAAGCGTTGTTGACTCCCGGGAGCAGCAGCGGAGTAGTCCCTGTCGCTGTTGTGGGTAAATCGTGCAGTCGACTCCAAAGCGTAAGCGACATTCACGGAAATGACGCGCCAGCGCGAGCCGATGGGCCTCGGCCGCCTCGTTCAGAAAGAAGTCGCACGTTCCCCATTTTAACTATTGTGGGTGTGTCAAAGGTGGGTATTTACTTGATGTACGAGTCAATTGGAGAACCATTCTGATATGTAACAATGACGCTATTGTGGCGTTTTCATTCTGTTTTAAGTTGAATAAAGAGATTAACAAAAAAGAGATGGTAAAATAAGAAGTCACAGGCACCCGGGTTTGTGAAGATTTACAACTCTTTGACCAGTACGCTGAACCTTAAACTGTACATGTGACGTCTCTGAGTTTGTCAGTGTGTGCCGTTCACTGGATGTGAGCGAGCAAGCCGCAAATTAACAGGGAGAGCCCAGCCAAGGGTCAGGTGCAGGACCTGAGAGAGTATTTGGTGCGTAAATTGTACAACAAACGTAATTTAAAAATAAAATCTCTTCAAAATTACAAAAAAAAAGTTTTTTTAAAGTGCTGAAGTGTTTCACCTTAGTACAGCAGATGATATCACTGCACTGAGAGAAATTTATTACAGTGATTGTTTTTAAATATGAATTTAGAAACATTCTAACCACCCTGACAGTAATGCAACTCGTAAATTAAGAAGCAAGTCATTTGTCATTCTAATTAGAATGCCCCAACATTACAGCCTGTCAAATGAAACACAAGGTTTTTGTACAGCACTCTCATCTGTAGTGTTGGAGAAAAAGGAAACTCAGCAAAAGGAAATATTGTCCAAGTATCACACAATTTGCGCAACCAGGGAAGCCACGATTTCAGATTGTGCAACTCATAAACTGTAAGGGTATCTCTTGTTCTTTGATTTACCTCAGGGTTAATGTTTTGTCTTTAGTTCTTGGGGCGTGAGGTGAGAGTGGGTGGCAGGCAAAAGCTCTTTTTGTGCTTGCAGGTCCAAGAGGACCCTGTACTCAGCAAGCATCTGCCACGAGCATCCTCTGCTCGCCCACCTCCAGTATTCACATTCATTCCTAGCACAGCTCTGGTTTTTGAAGATACATCTTGTGAGTCTGGTTAACAGATATTGTACCATGAGAATGAGACGTTTGAAACATCTTTTGTACACATAGGTGTTATTGTCCTCTTACCCACGCTTAATGGACCTCTTGCACCGGGATCATTGGGGTGTACGTAGAAAAGAACAAGAGCAAACCTGCAAATTATATAGTGTGAGGTCCTATGCAAGGATCCGAAACAATAAACACAAGTTCGGAGCAACCATCCACAGAGAGACAGTCTCAGTCCATCGGGTACATTTTAGTAATTTTTATTCAAATTTCTCTGTTTTTTATACATATTATGAAAATAGATGCAAATTCCATTTATATTGATTTGTTAAAACACATAACATAGTCTTCAATACAATAGGTCCCACAAAATATCTTTCACTCTATCTAACCACACATTCAGATCATACATACAATCTCAATCACGGCTATACATTTGATCATACAGGGATATAAGCGCCACACGATGAGTTGACCATGGGTTGGGAACAGATGTCCTAAATGTACACGGGTGAGCCAGAGAAGATTATGAGGGCTGTGGAAACTATGCACAGTCCTATGGCCCACAAGCACAATACCATGGTGCTTGTGGGCCATAGGACTGTGCATAGTTTCCACAGCCCTCATAATGTTATGTGTTTTAACAAATCAATATAAAAAGAATTTGCACCTATTTTCATAATATGTATAAAAAAACGATACATTTGAATAAAAATTACTAAAATGTACACGATGGACTGAGACTGTCTCTCTGTGGATGGTTGCTCTGAACTTGTGTTTATTGTTTCGGATCCTTGCATAGGACCTCACACTATATAAATTAGCAGGTTTGCTCTTGTTCTTTTCTAGTTTCTCTATTTTCCCCTTTCAACCTGCTTATATCCGTACTAGGGGGTCCCCTTCTGTCTAATCATTGGGGTGTACGGTCTCATCTCCCTCTGGTCACTCCCTGAATGTGATGTAAGGCGCGAGGCATAGGCTCTAAAGATGGAGCATCGGCCTGTGTTGTCGGTTAGGAATGGTCATCTGAACAATGGGGATGGGTGATGGCAGTGTGCAGTGTCTCGGGTGCAGGGTCCACAACAATTAATGTTTTACTACATTCTCCTAGATTTCAGCAGGTCAGAAACAGTGTAAACGTCCCCTCAAAGACCACAGACACCAGTACTGTGTGCCAAGCTCCTTTATTGGGTGTTTAGGTGAAGGGGCACTTGTTACACAGCTGCAGGGACATTAGGGACATACATACTCAGTTTTTCAACAACTAGTCTTTGGTCAAAAACACATATAACCACTCACACTGACACTCTTTAATGACACTGCCGGCTCTAATGGCCGTACATAGAAGGGCTGCGATGGTGGAGTAAAGCGACCCTCTGCGTGCTGTCTTATGCTTCACACAGGGCTCGCAGAATAGTCTGTACCTGGATCCTGTGACTTCCTCTAGAGTCTCCTTTCCATTTGGGGTGGAAGGTGGGGGTGTGGAGGGTGGAGTGGAGGTGGAGGTGGACTCAGCCATTCGGCCTTCCTTGGTCAAAACGAGTGTCTTTATCACTTGGGTAATATTGATAGTATATAAAATATTATGTTAATGGACTTTGAATAAATGCACAATTTAAACATCATATTATCATTATTACTATTAGTATGGTTGGTGAGACTGTTGTGCTTGTCCAGCATGTCTATCCACCCACTCATGTTCATCCAGAAACAGACTGCCATGTTGCTGCTTGGTGTAGACCTCACCATCTCTTGAAGTTGTGCAGAGCCAGACCAACATCGGGAACGCCCTCTAATGTCTCGTGCTTGACTTTATGCCTGCTTGTCCTCCTTTTGGGCTAGTGACTGGGTCCCGTCTTAGTCCCTTGTGGGGCTCCTGCTAGACGGTGGTCCTCAGGGGAGCACATCTCAGGTAGGGTTAAGCGCTTTTACCTCCCAGTATGGGTAAACTGGATGACATGAGATTGTTTGATATGTGGCACCATAGAAGAATGTACACGCGATGACATCATTCTGTGTTGCCGGATGAACAGCTGTGGCATATAGGGACATAATGCATATTTGTCATTTGTACTGAGCCATGTCTTTTCACTTTTGTTTGAAGAATGTCAATAGAACAATTACCAAAAAGTACTTAACTCCCAGTAGGCGGCTTCTTCTGCTGGCGCTCAAACACACAACTCTCTCTTCGCCAAGAGTATTCTGGCCAGGAGGAATTATTCAAAAATGCCCACCTGGACAATCATTCTTAGCGTGTATTGTCTTGCTGCCGGGGCATACCCATGCAGTCGTTCAAACCAGACCACTGTCACTAGAAGGAACTTCCAGTTGTCTCATGCTGGTAGGCTGAGTACAGCTGCCACCTCAAGGGGCTCGCAGGCCATTCAACTTCTAAATGATGACGCTCACACCAATGATATATTCACTGCATGCACGAAAGCAGTCAATCTTGACGAGGGAATTCCTAAGCAGTTGTCGGTGTGAAAGTGCAGCTAGTGTGGGAATTGCTTTGGGAATGTGGGTGAATGCTCACACCTTTATGACTGTAGAAGTTGTCTTCAGTTTCATTGTATTTTTCAGACCAACCGGACCCCATGTGATGCCCCAGTGAGAAAACCCTGCTATATGGGCCCTTTATGAATGTAGAACATCAACAGATGTAGGGTAATTTCCCCATGTGCAATTACTCTGCATACAAAACCGACTCTGGGAATCAGAAGTGTGCTTGCAGAATTTGAAACTACTTTCCATGAGCAGGACTGACACCCAGATTTAAACAAGCATTGGCAGAGCCAATAGCTCTCGCCTTTGGAACCTTATAAGTATTTAGTTATGCAATACAATATCCTTGGTCAACAACATCAACTGTTGCATGGCTGAACACCTATAAGGTCCCAAAGGCGAGACCTATTGGCTATGCCAATGCTTGTTTGTTCTTTTCTGGAGCGCAATAACACCATTTCGCACAACAGGAACCCACCGGGCACATTTCACATGATTTAATAAATGTTTTGAGAGCTTGCATAAATAAATAAACTTACACACATCACTTTCACTCACCAACAACAAAAGTAATTACAGGAACTGTTTAAGAGCCTGTGGGCACACTGAAATATTATTACAAGTAAAACACTTTAAAAAGTTTGATACACATTGCTAAGCCAATAAGTTAAATAAAGTAAAGCGGATAGTTAGATTATAAATATAAAGTTTATACCTGTGGAAAATTTGCTTTCAAAGCAAAGTAAATGAAGACATAAGTACAGTTCTATAACAAGAAAACATTTCCCACAAAGCTGTTCAGCTAGAAACGACCTGTGGAATAGAGTTTGACAACTTAAAAAAATAAAGCAAAGATCCCATGAAATACGTTAAGAACAGTCAATATACGTGCTGGGCGTGACAGAAGGGTCTACCGTTATTGGAAAATACTATTGCTTACATTTGGTCCAATACTGCAGTTGGAAACGGCAGTTTTGTAAAAAATAAATAAAAATGTCAGCACAAGCAGGAGTGACTATTCCATATTTTATAAAGACACAGAAGCCAGTGTAGGTATGGAGTAACACCAGAGGAGTTTCGGAGTGGGCTGGTGCTGGGGTTGAGGCGTTCCTTAAGAAAGGAGGCTGCTAAAGGATGGGTGGGGTTTTGAGTGTTGAAACGGGGCGAGAGCATTAATGAGAGATCGGGTTAAGTGTGGCAGCGGGGACTGAAAGAGAGTACAAAAACAAAGTTGCCATTTAGATATAATGCTCTCTCGCCTTTGACAAAAACGTTCGCATGTCCCCTAGTTTTACCTCCTCGGTTGAAAAATATTTGTCGCTTCACTGCAAGTCAAATGGATAATAAAAGTCATGCACTTCCTGCCTTAAGATCTCTTTTCTGTGGGGACTGTAGCCATAGTATATTTGTGGGGGGTGGGGATATTCATCGGTTTGAAAATGAATCTCAGTTCTAATGTGTAGTGCGCGAGCGCCTGATGAGTGCTTACTAAAACTGCTGAAAGTTAGTCCTGGGACACAGTTTGTTGGGGAGGAGGGGTGCTGGCGTAAGGCGGATGCTGAAGGAAGCTGTGGAGAAGTGCATAAAAAAAAACGAAGGCAGCTGAAATAACTGAGGATAGCGACAAAACAACAGTTTATTTTAAGAAGAAAGCGGAGCTGAACAGGCGAAACTAAGTTGGGCCTGCTGGATTAAAGGATTGAAATTTAAAAGCAAGCGGGTCCTTGGTGGAGTAGGGCATACTGGAATGGGGATTCAAAAAGGAATAAGTAGATTTGTGAATGTTACACAACACGAGAGGTAGTAGTATTCCCTTATACAAAAATAAGGGATGGAATCGCACATCAAACAAACAGTTTACAGTGTATATAGAAATAGCGCTAGTCAATCAAACATTCAGTTACTGTTGTCGGAGTGCTATTTTAATCCTTCCGGTACCCACTACCCAAAGAGTACCAATGGTTGCAACAAAAGAGTTGTAAACACAAAATTAGGACAGTTAGAAAGAAATGTGCAGCACACCCGTAGATTTGTGAACACGGTCAATGTTAAGACCTTAGTTATATGACCTCAATTCTTCATGTATTCATTTGAATTTTCACAGTTTTTCTTTCCAATGTTTGCAAAGTTCGAATAGAAAAGCAGAGTCCACATCAATGGATATCTTCCAATGATACTTAATCCTTTATTGTTCTTGTTTCTTATCTTTTTTTTAGTATTCAATCAAGACAAAATATTATTTCCAATTCAGACAAAAACTGCCACATTTCTTCCTAACTGTCCTAGATTTGTGAATGTTGGGGTTGTGGGCTGAAGTAAAAGGATTTAGCGCGCTGAAAGCACTCGTGCATGTACGGCAGCTATCTTGCAGCGCCATCTGTTTCCAATTAACATGCGCGTCACGCGCACGATAGTTGGAAACGCATGCGAAGCTGCTCGCTCCCGCAAGGTGGATGCCTTACATGCACGAGCGCCCATTGGAAACAGAGCAGTACATGCACTAGTTTTCCAAAAACTGCTGACTGATTACAAGAGGTCACTCCTAAGCAGCGCTTGCGCGCTGTTTAGGCGAGACTTAAAAAAGCTTTGTGGACCACCGAAGAAACCAGAAAATTTGGCAGAAAAAATGTGTTGCTGCCCCCCATGATTTTGCTTTTTCCATAAACAGTGCTGGAGATATCGATGAACTGAGATGCAGGGAAGTCCATGCGGGTTTAGAACTTTGGACCTAGTGATAAATGTCCCTTGCGCGCCTCTTCCAGGGTCTAACCAACGAGTGCACAAACCCATGTCACATTTGCATTCCTCCCTAATCTTGGTCATTTATCTTTATTTTATAAAGTATTTGGCAGGATGCAAGGAATGTAATAAAAGCAAATTGCTAGATGATTAAAAAGAAAGTGGTAATCTGGACATCAAATATTTGAGGTACCGGCTAATGTACCATGTGGAGAAACAACGAATTCCGAACACAGAAAATTACCACCTCATTTTTTATTTTTAGAATATAGATTATACATGTCTTAATTAGGCATTTCACATTGGGGGCTTGACTAGGGTTCAATGGCACATTGGTGGCTTCCTTGTGTGTGTGTTTGTGTGTGTGTGTGTATTACTCATGTAGCTCCAGTCTACCTCGGAGCAAGGGACGCCTTCACATTGAGGCTTCACGGCGGGAGAACTGGACAGGCCACAATTCAAGATCAAGTACATAGCCTGAAATGTGGCCATGGTCGGGAGGGACACTTTCACCCAGGGTGGAAGGTGGATTAGATGCATCTGGAGACATGTGTATCAGATCTTTTTTGAACTTCGGAAGTAATGGGGCAACCCTGGCACTCTGCCGATGTAGGGCTCTATTTGGGGATGTTGATGGTGAAGTCGTGTTTCTACAATATTTCTTTTGCAGTTCCTCATCTCCAGTCGGGTGAGGTGCATATCTGTAGTGGAGGGCTGTCTTAGTATGACGGCGTGCACATTGTTACCCAGGGCCGGCGCTAGGCATGGGCAGCGTGGGCAGCTGCCCAGCTGCCCAGGGCCTCACACTCAGCCCACCAGCATGGGGCCACGCACTGGTGGTGTGTCCTGTTGTTTCCCTGGCGATCCATTTCAGTGAAAGGTGTCGCCTTGCAATTAAGGTCCTTCAGAGGGGCCCCAGGCCTCTCAGGGATGGTGTCTTGAGGCCTAGGGGAGGGAGACGCTCCCTTCAATTGCAAGGACACCCATTCAAAGACACCGTGGGAGGCCCATTGTCCAGCATTTTGGCACCCCCATAGTTTTAACTTTTAGCCCACAAGCAATTCTCACACCTGTCGGACTGAAGGTTTGAGAAATGCTTGTGGTCTGAAAGTTAAAACTGTGGGGGGCCAAAATGCTGGACAATGGGCCTCCACAGTGTCTGTGAATGGTCTCCTAAAGGGGCCACTTATCTAAATTAGAGGGGCCTCGCACATTCCATTTTACTCCAGGGCCTCGCAAATCCTAGAACCGGCCCTGTTGGTACCTACCTGTCAGCAAAGCAACCGTTAAATGAATTTAGCAGGGAAAAGTATGAATAATACCGCTCTTTCCACATCACTCAACCAGAAGAACGCCTTTGTTGATTTTTCCTAAGTCTCTCTAGGACAGTTTGATATTACCTATGTGACAGTCTTTATTATTCATCTTTCAGCATATGACCATAGCATCCAAAGCTATTCATAAACTGACCAACAAACGCAACTGTATAAAACATACAAATAACATTTGGCAATTATCACCGTTTTGGAAAAATTGCAGAACTAAAGCATAACTAAAGTGTAGCACCGATAAACAAATCTTCTTCTGCCCCTTGGACAACCACCCAGCTGCCTTAATTAAGAATGTGGCATTGGCGCTCGTCCTACCCGTCATAGTCACAATTAGCAGCTCGTCCACAGAGGACGCTGTGCCTGCTAAACCACTCTTGACCATCCTCAGTTTATATAAGAGTACCCTTTTTGCGCCAGTGATCAACGAATGAGCAATGAAGGAACATATTGAGAACTGTAACTACCCCACTATGCTCCTATGATATTTATTATCTGGGGGTCTGGATCAGCTTCTGGAGTGGTAAATGAGAAGGCAACATCGACGTGGAGCAGAGAGGATGCTCACATTAGCCCTTCATGCAGCCTTAGGAACCTTCACAAAGTGTTCAATGTTCTAAAAGCAAAAATTATCCCAAGGTTGCTTACTAGTTTAAAGCAAATTTGTTTGTATAAATGATGAAAAATGTATATTGTGTAAATAGGATGTGTGAGAGACTCTAGTGAGTCTGGATGAATGTTTGTTTGGCAGGTGTGAAAGGAGAGAATAAATGTTAGTTTTGATATGTTTGTATTTTCTGTAGATTGTATTGAAATAGTAAAAATCAAGAAATTTATATAAATGTGGTGATGTTATGAAAATAATGAAAATGTGTTTTTGAAAAACAAAAAACAAAAATATAAAGATTTACATCAGACAGAAAAGGAAGTCTTGTAAATATGGTGTTTTGTTTCACTATGTTACTTTATTGATCCCTGAGTAAAATTGCAGTACTGGTAATTGTTTTGTGATATAGCTAAGTGAGGCTTGACCTTACTGCATTGAGCCCAAACCCTTCCTTTGGTTTCAAACTTAATTAAGAATGTGGCATTGGCGCTCGTCCTACCCGTCATAGTCAAAATTAGCAGCTCGTCCACAGAGGACGCTGTGCCTGCTAAACCACTCTTGACCATCCTCAGTTTATATAAGAGTACCCTTTTTGCCCCAGTGATCAACGAATGTGCAATGCAGGAATATATTGAGAACGGTAACTACCCCACTATGCTCCTATGATATTTATTATCTGGGGGTCTGGATCAGCTTCTGGAGTGGTAAATGAGAAGGCAACATCGACGTGGAGCAGAGAGGAGGCTCACATTAGAAGCATTAAAGTATACACAAAATGATGTATGGAATGAATGCCTGAATTAATCTCAGCCACTGGTAATTACTCAGGCCACATCGCAGACATAAGATGCATTAAAGTATACAAAAAAGTGAGTAGTGTAGGGGCACACATGCATTTGTGAAAAAATGTAAACTGTATTGGTGCTATCATTAGAAGTATTGCAGGGATTGACATAGGATAGATACTCATTTTCAGTTTTTTAAACTGATGCTGTAGCGTTTGGGAGTCAGGATTAAGATATTGTGAATTCTTTGTGCGAAAAAGATGAGCTCTGGGACAGTCTCACGGCGCAGTCCATGGCTGACTTTATATAATGTGTTACTATAAAGGTGATTATCCTAAAAACGCCCAGCGGTACTTGCCCAGCTTTAGCTAGCCTCGCTAAAGTGCATTGTTAGAAGATGTTGTGTTTATATTGTTGCCTAGAAGCACTGGGTGAGGTGTCTCAGGGCTAAAGGTATGCTCCGTCTTGTCACTTAGGACCTTGCTCTTGACATATGCATTCACGTGATACATATGAGTGAAACTTTGGTAGGGTAACACTTCCTAGTACATACCTTCTCCAGTCAAAATGGCTGACAGTCACTGTACCAGAAATTTGCATATTCATGAAACAAACTTGTTTTAGATTGTGGAATTATAGTGGTTAGGTGAATATCATATTGCGGCAGTAAGAACCATATCTTATTTGCTCTTCTGAGCAGATGAAAATGGGGTTTCTAATTCACAATGGGATTGGGTTTCAAACATTTCGGGTACCCACGTCCATCATATGTGGTCCCTTTACAGGCAGAGACAATTCCATACTTCTCCTTGATCCATCCAGTCATGAGACCGTGGAGGGTCCCCATGTGTGAGGACTCTCCCTGCACGGCAACATGAAGCCCCGTAGCATCTTGAGTCGTCCTATGCGTGGCAGATCTAGGCCCCCCCTCTTACTGATCTTGGCTGTATGGGAGTCAAATCAAGTTCTACCACCAAAACTTGAATCCATTCTAAGCGTACCGGTCCTCGAATGGGCAGACCACAGCATAACCCCTACAATGTGCAGGAAAAGGTTCCTTCATCTGTGTTAGATTTGATAGAAGTATTTGATACAAGTCATTTATTTAACCAAACCCTGAACAAAAGCTGCATCTATGCAAATGCACTTTGTGTATGATTTTTAACGGTATCAGCTGCAGGCTGGATGGATGGCCACCTCCATTGTGAATCAGTGCCAATCCTCGTCCTCGGTTGGACCCACACTTTTCCCTCATCTCCTTCTCAGCGCCCGGAACTGTCGGCTGATTACTTTGTATATCCTTATGATGCTCTGTTTGGGCCCCAGTTGACATCTGGGTATGGGCCTTAATGATGGCATATATCGAATATTCAGATTTTGACAATTGAGACTCCACGCTGAGTTCCTAGTTTACCCAATTAAATTACCCAGTTTCGACTTCCCTTTCCTATTCCAGGCTCTTATCGCTTCACAGGCCTATGTCCTCCCGACCCTGCCTCCTGCCCACAGGGTGGTTTTCCTTGTAGATTTAGTCAACCATCTCACATGCATAATAGCTGGGACCCAGGATCTAATGAACGCAGCAGTCGCATATGGCAGCTTCTCAACTTCCTAACCAAAAGGCAATGGTCTACTTCCCACTGTCCATCTATACATTTTAATCAGTGTCTTTTCCAGGAGCGCACTTGACCATTCCTCCACAATAATTTCATCAGCTCTTGACCACGGCCAGTACCCTTCGAAACATGCAAAAGAGTATCTTTCATTCTGATTCATTATTATTGATTGGGCAGTCTTCAGTGAGTCAACTGTTTCAATCAAATTCATTTATTTCCTAGAGGTTTGTCATAACAGAATGTGAATAGATATTAAATACGAGTTTTGAATGCATAGGAAAATAATTCATATATCATTGCACTCCTTTAAAACTTCTATTTTCCTCCTATTATCTGTCTACGTGTCCTGATTTATTTTGCTCTCCTTTCTAAAAGAGTGATATAAAATATGAACAATTTTCACGTCTGAAAAGTACATACTAGCGGAATGTGGCGCCATGTGTTTTCGCACGTGACACCACTCTACATAAATGCAAGGGGGATGTGCACACTGAGTTCGAATTGTGCCAAAACTGGACCTTGTTAGGTGAAAGGCTCTCACAAGGGTCAGTGAGTGAGTATATATGCGAGGAACAGGATCCATCCTGTTTCTTGGTGCCGCATACCGTGTTCAAAATGTGAACGTTGAGCAAAAGCGCATTTTTTTCTAAATGAGCAGATATCCACAAGGGTTCATGTGAGTTGCTTTCATTTCGTTTCAAAAACTTTTATTTCGGTCACTAGGACCATAAAAAGTAAACACAGACACAAAAAAATACATTAATAAGTACAACATACCATGATTAAAAAACGCTCCATGAGTAATACAAATTCCAATTTTGAATCAAATGCAGAAATTTTACCAAACAGCTAGGGGGGAAGGAAGGGAGGCATTGCATTAAAGCAGCGGAAAGGAATTATATCAATGAATTAATGTGATGCGGTCGGCAAGCAACTAGAGTTGCCTATCTGCGGGTTTGCAGAAGCTTTGGTGAGGCTGGGAACCAAACACTGTGCATGGCCCTTACTGGTTTTCCATCCAAGTTGCAGTAGTCATTTTAAGAAATAAGTACTCCGAGGAAAGAAAGGGAAACCAATCTGTTTGGCGCCACCTAATGGTACTGCCGCCTCAGCTGCACCAGGAACGAACAGGCCTGCTTTTACTTTATTTAAAAACGTTGTAGTGTATTGTAACATTTACACAGCGCTTAATACCCTTCTGTGGGGTGTTGGCGCGCTTGAATGTTATTACACGAGGGTAGGCCCCCCACTAAGCAAAGATCCCCAAATGCCTTCCCTCTGTGAAGGTCCTGTCCATCAGTGACATTTCCAGGTCACTTTAACTTGAGCAGTTCACGGGATGTCACAGGGACTATCTCGATTGCCTAAATGCCGCAAGTACTGCAAAATGACCTGCTTTCTGAGGGTCCCTGGAAAAATTACTTAGTCTGAGGGGCACAAAACTACTTGAAGTGCGCTCTCAAAATTCAGTCTACATGTCTGGTGGTTACTTGTTGAAGTAAGATTTCCCCAAGAGACTGTACCACCGCTCAAATTAATTTCATATTTCCCTATACTAGTTCACCACTAATCCTGTTTGGGTTCCGGAGTAGCGTGCCACTCACTGAAAAGCACTCTGGCGTCTGATCAGGGGTAGCAAGGGCTATGTAAATACAAACACTTCCCTCTTCTTTCCTTCCACTATTCTATTTCAATCCAATGTCCACCGTCCAATTGTATTTCATAATTTCCTGTACTAATTCATCACTAATCCTTTTGGGTTCTGGAGTAGCAAACTCCCCGAAAAGGCTTTGACACCTCGTCTGGGGTAGTAAGCTATATAAATAGGTTAACGATCCGTCCGTAAATTTCACGGACTGCCCGTAATTTAGGCCTCTTGTCCTTGAAGAATTCTTTCATGGACACCTTTTGTCCGTAATTTCGGACTTTAGAGGGAGATGCCCTCTGCAAGCAGCCTGAGAGTTCTGTAACTCACACTGCAGGGGGCAGCTCGCGCTCGTGCTGTGATCAGTGGCCTGCAGCAGCCCTTCCCCGACCTGGCACAGGCTGTTATTGGCCCATTATCATTCTGTATGATGGCCTAATTATCACATACAGAATGGTGATGGGCCAGTGACAGCATTTGCTGTGCCTCCTCCTGCAGGAGCCCAGGGCATGGCAAACTGGGCTCCTGGTACAGGGGCTAAGCTCTGGGGTGGGTGGGTTGGGGCGGTGGAGGCTTCATTTTGGCTCATGTTACCTAGGTGCATCCACTATGCAAACGCAGGTATATAAGTTTTGCTCTGGCACACAACGGGTGCAGTGCAAGGTTCTCTCAACGTAATATAAACTTATTTTGACTTGTGCTTCTGTTAGTTGTCTATTTCCTTATGTAATATTGCGCGATATCCTCTGATGTGTCTGTAAAGTACCTTTTGTCCCGAATTTTTGTCCTGAATTCTGACCTTCTGAACTGAATTTTGACCCTTTGTCCTGGATTTTTACACTCACTTGACTGAATTTGCATCCATGCCAGTTGGTCACCCTATATATAAATGCAATTACAATTACGTCCTCCAGAATTCAGCTGGACACTACCGATTTGTCAAGGCCGGTCCTAGCGCCCCAATATTTGTAGTTTTTGTCCCGGTTTTGAGAGAAGGTCGGGTGAGCGCATACTTTATTCACAGTGCTTTGCAGTCTCATGTTTCATCACACCAGGGACATTTACACATACATACATACATACACCTGCACGGCATCGCCTCACTAAAGCCTCACAGGTGTGTGTGAACATGTTCAGTGTAGTCCGCGACCATGGCCGGCGCCAACATTCCACGCGTGTCTGTGGCCGTCCCGCGTTGTGATTCTGAACATCTGGCCACTGTGCCTCAGCGCTAACCGTACAGAGCTCATAGTTACACGGTCTCCTCACTGTTTCTAACAGTAAACACATGCTAAGGACACACGGCCATAGTCTTTCGCAGAGGCGGTGAGAATCGGAGCTCAGACCTCTTCTTCTTTGACAAATAACACACCACACTTCGTACGTCCTCGCAATGCACATCTATGTGAGCAGACAACCTAAACATTTTTTGAACGGGACATCCTCCTGGCACGCAGGAACCACGGCAGGGCATTCACACGGTGGGCTTCTGTGAGCGTGTGATTGACACATTCCTAGGCTGCAGGTAGACATACCGTGGTCAGTGGTCACACCGGCATTTTACCACCTTAAAGCCCATGTCCTTGTAAATCTCCAAAGATGGACGCTACGGCCCGGATTCTCGAAGGTATGCGGGCACCGTGCCCTGAATAGGGAGGGGCTCCTTCATGAAGGTACCATCTGACTCGCGAGTGACGGAGTGAGATCGAGACTGATAACATGGTACTCTCGGAAAGGGTTACACAATGCCGACAAACCTCCAGTATGGGGGCGGAGAAGGTTGTAGGTTGGTGGCCCGTCCTGTTTTTCTGTGAAGACCTTCAGACTATAATTTCTTTGCAGATTTCACAACTTCAGACGCACATTTTACTCCTGTCAGAGGCAGAATTTATGAATTAAGCTTTACATTTCTAGGCGACCCTCCGTAGGATTTTAGGGGGCGGTTCCTTACTATTACTGCTTGTCAATCTGGTTTTTATTAATCATTAGGCCCGTGTCATAGTAATGTTGCCATGGTCCCTCAGGCAAGCCAAGAAAATCGTCCCCTACCCAATTTCTTTTGTATAAATAGGCATAATTGCGGCCTGGCAGGCCCTTCAGCCTGGTGCCACTGCACCTGCTGCACTATTGATAGTTCTCTATCACAAAAAAGGAATAGCACTTACCTGCAAGTCGCCGCCACCGCCAAGAGTCAACTAGAGGCAACCAGGCATCCGGAAGCACGCCGCCACCGCCAGGAGTCAAACCGCAGCTGACTACACGCGCCGCCGCTCCGGGACCACAACTCCCGGCAGCCTACGCGGCGGCGCGCTTTCTGACACCGCGAGAGCGCCAGTAGGCGCACATTAGCGGCACAGTGACCGGCAGAGCGGGGGAGATCACAAAAAAGGAATAGCACTTACCTGCAAGTCGCCGCCACCGCCAAGAGTCAACTAGAGGCAACCAGGCATCCGGAAGCACGCCGCCACCGCCAGGAGTCAAACCGCAGCTGACTACACGCGCCGCCGCTCCGGGACCACAACTCCCGGCAGCCTACGCGGCGGCGCGCTTTCTGACACCGCGAGAGCGCCAGGAGGCGCACATAAGCGGCACAGTGACCCGCTTCGTGGGACGCGAGCGGGACGCCCGGGGCTAAGCCCGGGCAAAGGGCGGGCCCTCTACGGCCCTCTACGGCCCTCATCGGCACGAAGAGGCAGGGGCAGGGCTTAGAACTCTGTGCAAAAATACCCAAGTAAGTTCTCCCACACCCTATTGTATGTGCCTGTGATACCACATTGACGTAACACCCCACGGACCTGCATAGTTGTATCCTGGTAAAGCTGTTAGGAAAATGTCTAAACTCAAATCTTCGACAGTTTCCATCAACACCATAGACAATTACATGGTCCAGAAAGTTGCCAAAATTAATTATGATAGGAGATCATCCCTGGGATTGAGTTATTCGCCAGACTTGCTTATCGATAACACGCCTTTATCTACTCCTGCTCTTGATATCAGTAATGAGGTGTTTCAGATCCCGGATAACAATCCACTGACCCAGCTTCTAGAAGCCATCTCTGAACCAGCACCGAGAGTGTGCAAGATATTGACATTATTGCTCTAGAAGAGGAGCCCTCTATACCGGTCCCAGCCCCAAGAGTAACAAAGGGGGGGGGGGAAAGAACATACCTAAACGGGGTGGCCTTCGATCAAGTAAAAAGCGCCCCGATGCTTCCCCTCAGGGAAATAGTGGAGATGATATAAGGGGCAATGCAGGAGGAAAGATCCACCTGGATGAAGATCAATTTAAGAAGTTGCAGAACGCCGTGGATAACAAGATTAAATCTATAACCAAACCGCTCTTAAGCAAAATAAACCAGCTCACAGAAGAGGTTAACAGACTGGGGGTACTTTTGCAAAAATCATTAGAGGAAACATCGAAAACCCCTCTGTTACAATCACCTAGAGTTGATCCAAAAATTACCCAAATTGTTCCTGGGTCAGACTTACTTGTAAACACTCCCCGAAATATCATGAGGAGACCAGTCCAAGGGGGGGGGGGGATTTGAGAGACCCAGATCCAGATATTAATAATGGGGACTTTGCAGGGCCGAGCTCTAGAGGTACTAAAGAAGATGACAACTCAGAGAAGGGGCCAGTTGAATTAATCGTGGAAGCCTCCCCACTAATATTGGTCCTAGCAAATGTCCCTCAACTGGAACCAGGGCAAGTAGAGAACATTCCTTCTTTGATAAACAAATCACTTCATTGGTTATCTAAGAACATGGCTTTTAAACCGGGTGGCAGGGACCAGCTGGCACAGGAAGTAGTTAAAGCTAGAAGAGTCGAATGGATTGGGGGTGGCAGTAAAAAATTTAAGGGGGATTGTGTGGTGCTACATTTCTCAGACCCAGAAGTTTTGCCAAATATTCTAGCTAATATATACCCCCCTCAGCATAGATCTACTGAAATAGTGCCACTTACGTTGGATTTCTTTTATATAAAAAAAGGTAACATCTTAAACCCAACAATGCTGAAAACGAAGTGGAACCCTGTATTTAGAAAAGTCAAAATCCCAGAAAATAGAAATAATTGGGGTATTTTGACCGATAATAGGTTCTCGGCCCTTTCGGGTCTAAGCCAATGTGATTGACTGGAAGAATCGTGGAGCATAGGAAAATTTAAGGTTGTAGAGGTTAACCACAGATTCAATAACACTCTAATGAAGCCAGAAACAGATTGTTGTGAGGGTAAGATTCCCGACCATACAGATTATACTCCTAGCTTGGTAGTGTATAGCCCACCAGCTATTCATACCATTATCAATAACGAGGAAATTATTTCTCTATCCCCCTTGCTCCCCTTTAATCAGAGCATATTTTCACAAGAGGGGAATATTGAATTGAAAGGTAGTATCAAGTTCATTTCATGGAACATAGCGGGTATCCACCACAAATTAGAGACTCCCGAATGGTGCGAGTTCATTGACCATCATGATGTCATCATGCTACAGGAAACATGGTCAGTGGCACCAGTTTTTCGTCAGGGCTTCTTAAATTTTTATGTACCTGCGAAAAAGAACACTAAGGGGCGGCCTTCTGGGGGTCTTATTATATGGATACGGCAATCCCTGCAATGCTCCATCAAGCAGAGTCATATTATTAACAGTGACTTACTCTCAACAGTGCTCACCTGGGCTGATGGTTATAACCTGGCAATATATAACATCTATGCCAGGGGAACCCAAGGGGGCACAGTTTCTGATGTGATAGGAGCATTAGATAATGACCTAGAGATTCTACCAACGCAGTATACTATCCTGGTGGGGGGAGACCTGAACACAACATTTGAACCTCTTGGATGCGAGGATAACGACCTGGCACAAGAGGAAGACACTAAATGGGGAATTCCCCAATTAGACCTCCCGCTGGTAAAAAAGTGGACAGAAGTGGCAATACAGGCTAAAAGTTTATGCCTATCCAGAGGACTGAGGGCAGTAAACGGCCGCACCTCATCTGACTTACAGGGTAAGCACACCTTTGACAATTTAAGATCAAGTAGTAGGATAGATTATATCCTCATAGATGTCAGAGGTTGGCATAAAGTGGTCGATATGCAGGTGATTCCAAGATTGGAGAGCGACCACAATCCTTTGTGCCTGCTCTTCAACCTGGAACAAGGTGTAAACTCAACAAACCCGGTTAGGGATCTTACGTCATTAGACGTTGTTGCATCTAACAATCTCCGACACATCAAATGGACAACTTTGGTAGACAAACCCGGGGATATGCAGGCCCTAGAGGGGATAGTTACTGAAGAGGTAACCAGACTACAGACCCTTATTAATGAAATACATTTTAAACAATTGATTGAAGAGTCACAGCCAAAGTTTTTTGCTAATATACAGAAGTTATTCTTTAAAAAAACTAAGCAGAGGAAGGGAGCTAGACTACCAATAAAAAGAGGATGGTGTGACCATTCCTGTAGATTAGCGCGACAAAATCTTAGTGTAGCGCTGAGATCTCTAACAGGAGTTTTAAAGGCCAGGGATGAATACAGAAAAATACAAATTAAGGCAAAAAAATTGTGGGATGAGAATATATGGTTAGACCTGAAGAAAGCATGTGTCGATAAACATCAGAAAGAGTTTTGGGCCATTTTAAAGTGGGGCTCTGGGGGAGCAGCCGATTGCCCGAAAAATCATGTAGCCAAGGAGGCTTGGGTGGACTTTTTTAAACCGCAATATGCAGACAATTTGGTACTACAAATTGAACCCCTTCCAGTAAGGGTATTTTATACCCATGAACTATTTACATTGAAAGACGTGAATGAGGCAATGGATGGAGTAACCAGAGGAAGGGCGCCAGGAATTGATGGAATACCGGCGGATGTGTTTTTATGGGACAGGGCTAATTGGTGCAAATACTTTGCATGGCTTGGTAATGCCATCGCACAAGGAGCAAAGATTCCAGCAACATGGAAAGGAGCGGAAATAATACCTGTTTACAAAAAAGGGGACAAGGCTTTACCAAACAACTATAGGCCCATTAGCCTTATCGACTGTGCACAAAAACTGATGGGCAGGATGGTACAAAACAAAATACAAGCCTGGATAGATGATAAGGATATCCTCTCCCCGTATCAAGCTGGTTTCCGCCCTTTAACCAGCTCTGTCGACCAGGTATTCCATTTTTTAACTATGTACTGGAAAAACGTAACCTTGCTAAATGGTCCACTATTTGCTGTTTTCGTTGACTTGAAGTCAGCGTTTGATTTAGTTCCCCGACAAAAGTTATGGGTTGTCTTGCGGGATCTCGGAATAAGCCCTGAACTATTGACTTTGCTTGTAAGGATGCACGAGAACAACTATGCCCGGATTAGATGGGGTGCACAGGGAGATGTCACGGAACTCTTCCCTGTGGACAGAGGAGTGAGGCAGGGTTGTGTTCTGGCCCCCACTTTATTCTCCCTCTATATTAATGGCATAGTTGACTTTTTGAAGCAATCTCCGACAGATGCCCCATTATTAGATGGGGAGCGAGTTCCAGTATTAATGTTTGCAGATGACACCTTGCTGGTCTCGCGGACCCCTAGCGGATTACAAAAGTCAATAAACGCTTTTGGTGACTTCTGTCGGATTCGGGGCTTGGAAATAAACACATCAAAGACTAAATTTATGAACTTGAATCCCGCAAAGAAATTCAAGGGGAAAATGAACTACAATGGGTCCTCACTGGAGGAAGTGAATGCTTTTACCTACCTAGGCATCTCCTTAAATGCTAACATGAACTGGAAATCCCACATGGACTCTGTGGTGCTAAAATTTAATCAGCTGGCAGGGGCAATAGCCCAAAAACACAAATCTTCATTTACAAGACCTATCCAGCCAATAATGGAGATTTACAGCATGAAAGTGTTGGGCGCCTGTCTTTATGGATCAGAATTATGGGGTTTCACCAACTTGAATTCATTAGTAGTTGCAGAAAATAAATTTCTTCGCCGAATAATTGGTGTCCCCCAGAGCACCCCCTCGACCCCGCTTCAATATGATCTCGGGAGGAAAAAGATCGAGGATACGGTCAGACTGCGTCCCCTCCTTTATTGGAGGCGTGTAAAAACGACTCCTGAATTGAGTCACTACGCAGCTGCCCTTTTGGATGTTGTTAATTCTGACAGGTTCCATAAAGTACCGTGCCTCAAAGAAGTAAGGAAATTACTTCAAAAATTGCACCTTGAGCATCTGTGGACTGCAGTAGACCCACATGTTTTTCCATCTAAGATTTTATTGAAAAAAATGTATTGGGACATGATAAATAATACTGTATTGATTTCCAATCAACCATCTGTGTTGACATCCCAGTTTCTGGAATTTAAAACTACTCCAAAATTTGAACAGTACTGGGATTTGATTGCTAAGCCTCTAGACAGGAAATTGTATTTTCAGCTTAGAATTGGCTCTTTACCCCTTAATGCTTTCACGGCCAAATGGTCTTCCGGTAATGTAAATACTTGCTTTTATTGTAAAGCACATGTAGAAGACATCCCACATTTTCTGTTTGTTTGCCCATTATATGCTGCCCCAAGAAGTAGATGGTTAAAGCCGGCTTGCAGGAATTCGGGGACAAGGAAATATATAGAGGCGCTAAGGATTTTAAAATCAAATTGTGCCCCCAATCTTGCAATCGCTGTAGCCAAATATATGGGGTGGGCTTGGATAATACGTACGCGCACTTTAAAACTGTAATTAATTATCTACAATGACAAAATTTATTCCCCTAAGATCTCGTGCTGTGACCTGATTTTACAAATGTATAATTTTACTGAGTTATTCGTCAACAGAGTACAAAATTTAATATGTATTTTAATTTGTTCTTAAAAATTTAGCGTAGTATTTATTCTGTTTAGTCTAGGGATATATGCTTTTATGACAAAGTTGTCGAATAAAGTATTTAAACTTGACTTGATAGTTCTCCTCCTCCATTTGGATATGTCATGGAAACGTAATTAGGTGTGAAAACTATTGTCTAAAATCCCCATCAAGCTTTGATTTCCAGTTAGGCATCTTCTAAGGCCATCTTAAAATAAATACCGTACTGGGGGTGCCACAATTAAGTAATCGTCTTGGGTGCCACTTAATCATGATCTAGAAAAAAATCTGATTTCTTTGGAACACATGCTGAAATGCTCTCATTGAAGTACTATATCCTCTTACTGCGTTATAACAAAATGTTTACCTTTTCTCTATATGAACTGAGTGAAATTATGTTTAGTGTGTGCTTCTACCAACACTTCTCGTGAGTACATGTTCAAAATGTACATTAGGGACATCTCTAGCACATATTTGTTCAAAAATGAAACTTGCTGGCCCTATGGTGGCTGCCTGTGTACCATGAATCAGTATGTCATATTTTCCTTTCTGTTATAAATTGATAAAAATGGGAAATGTAGTGTGTGAAATGTATTTGTATAGCACCCTATTTGATGTGCCCTATTTTGTAGATATGTGATTCTTAACCTTTTCAATTCTGTAAATCCCCCACTTTATAATTATTAGAACTTGGGTACCCCCACCCAACCATTTTTGGACTCAGGATCTCTACTGAGTCAATTAATGGAAGCCGGAGACCCCTGCCCAAGCAATTTCGAATTTTCAAACTCGTTAAAAATGCACAAAAAATACTGCAACAAGCAGTCATCAAAAATTACACAAAATGACTGTTTGCTCCTGAGGCTTTTGCGTGCAGCTGACCCCTGGAAATGTCCCTGACTGTTTTGCGGCCTTCATAGAGCTGGGACCGGGGTTTCGAGTGAGGAGGGCGGCCGGCCTCGACTGCGACAACAGCGGCCTCTGGTGGAGGTGGGGAGTCGGCCGGAGGGCACCGGAGATCTGATGGGACGATGGTGGCGGTGCCGACCCAATCTATCTAGCGGAGTGCCTTGTGGGATGTGCGGTACAGCAGGGTCGAGGGGAGTGCACGATACTTGGCCCCCTTTCCAGTGTTATGTCCGGGCCTGACTAATGGCTTCCTCCATACTCGGCGGGCGGCTCCCGGGGAGTGGCGGGGATTTTGTTTAGCCTTCTGGTGGCCCTTCGTTGAGAAGCCTGCCTTGACCTGCGGGGCCCCCGTTGTGAATCCTGTTAGCGCCTTAACGTGGGGCCCGGCCCGAGGTAAGGTGGAGAGGGAAGAGGCCGGATCAGCTAAGATGGCGGATGGCGCCCTTTTGCGCGGACCACATCCTGGCAGAGAAGCCGCTGTGAGGGAGAGTCCTGGGGTCTGGCGACACGAAACGGAGCCCACGTCCAGAGATATACTGGCTGCGCTAACAACCCTGCATACGACCCTGCTCCGGGACGCCCGGGATCTGGGAAGAAGGATGGCCGCCATTGTTGTCCCACCGTTCCACACGGGATTAGTTCGATCTCAAGGAAGCGCCGATATGCCCGCCTCTGCGTCAGTGTTGAGTGCTCCAGCTACGCCTCTGTTCGTGGAGACGCTAGACGACCTGATTCATGGGATCGATTTCAACGGCTCTGTTGTACATGTGAGTGACTCGTCGAGGCCCTTTTCTCTTCGGAGGCTGGGGAGACTACGTCGATCTATGGTTGGGACTGCCCTGGCGGCGTTTCAGCGCTTATCGGATGGTGTGACTCTCTTTCCCTGGCTGGTACGACTGTGTTCGGACTGGAGGATGTTTTTGGGGTCGCTACTGACACGGGCGGATTTCCGCCATACATCCTCGACTGTGTTTTGGTGGCTGAAGTTCCATGGAGTGACGACACTGCCCCGGCTGCCCAGATCACTTGGACCCTCCATGCTGCTCTGTATGCCGATTGATGAGTGGACACATGTTGTTGCTACTGATAGAAAGGGCCAGGGGCGAGCCCGTCTAGGGCATAGTCGAACTTATTGTTGGCTGACGATGATTTGGGAGACACCCGGCGGGGCTGTTATTGATTGGGCTATCGGTGATTAATGTTTTCCACGGCTATTCTGCTCTTGCTTTTGGGATGTTTACTGTCGCGGTGGTGGGGGCGGGGGGGCGGGTGACCAGATCGATGGCCCTTCCCCACATTTTTTCATTTTTCTTCCCTTTCTCTTCTCTATATTTCGGGTCTCCTATTTAGGGCGACAGGCACGCTGCTGGGGGGGTTAGGCCGTAGCCTTCTGCAGGGATGCAGGGTGGGGGGTAGGGGGATGGGGTTTGTTCATTTGTCCTTTCTTTGTTTCTATGGCCCTTTGTCTTTCTTCCTTTTTGGTGTTGTTTTTCATGTTTCCTACTGTATGTTTAATTTTGAGGGGTGGGGTGCAGCTTTGCTACGAAACGTATTTGTTTTGATGTTTATCCTGATTCGTACGCCTTAACCCCAATATTTCCAACGTATTTGCATTAATTGCGGATTTCCTGCTTCGTGCTTGCTATTGTAGGACCATGTATGACCGTATGGCATTGATTCTGATTTTTCTTTATTATAAAATGAACCTTCTCGAATCCTGGATCTTGTATAGTACTCTTGAATACGAGGTATATCCTGAACGTTTATTAGACCCCGATTTTCAGGCTGCTGTAATTTTTACACTGATCGCTGTACTTATGACTTGATTAGCGGCCGTCCGGGGAGGTTGTAGGCCCTTGCTTGTATTTACTTGATGTGACAATAAAGGCTCTCAAAAAAAAAAAAAAATTACACAAATGATTAAATAAATTAATATTTCACAAACAAATAAAAAAAATCTTAGTTGTAATGCGAAGGGTGGAGCATTTCTAAATTCAATTGAGGTAATTAATTGTTCATACTATATTCTGTTTCATAAACTTTCTCTGCTCCCGTGAATCAATCTGAGGATACTAAGTTAACTTTTAGCCCCTAATTTCAAATTCCTTCACATTTACAGAATATTTTAATATTTTAATTTGTAAATGTTTCTTCTTTATTTATATACACTTTATTAATGTGTTAATATTAGAGTTTCTAAGTAGTCGTGGACTCCCTGAGTTGGCCTCAGAGTCCTCCAGGGGTCCAACTGGGGGCCATTGATTCACCCTTTGGTTGTCGGTGGGTTGTTTCCCTCTCAACAGATCTGTAGTTTTAATTAATAATTCAGGCTCAACACTCAGTGGACAATCTCACCGACTGTTGGAGTGCGGCCGCGGCCATTCATAGGCGCTGAGGAGCCCACGCCCCCTTACCTTTTGTCCCTCAAGAAGAGTGTCGGTCAGGCTGAGCAAAGGTCAGCCTGACAGGCCTCTTCATTTTCAGGTCAGGCAGCCAGGAGCTAGACATGCGCTAAATGCGAAGGCTCCTGGCTGCCTGAACTGAAGTGGGCTAGGCTGGGCTGGGCTGAGGATGTCACAGCGCTGGTGGGGGTGACCTACTCAGCTCTGCAAAGGTCCTCAAGGTCACCCCCTAATGACGAAGGAAAGCGTCACTCGTTGCCTCGGAACTGGACCTTCAGGCCCGGACTGGCCATAGCGGGCACCGGGCAATCCCCCGGTGCGCCGCACGGGTGGGGGCCGGTTTTGGGCCCCTGGGGGCCATTTTTGTTACAGGGTCGTTTTTGCAGCATAGCTGCAAAATCGGCCCTGTAACAAAATCGGCCGAAAACCGGCCCCGGCAAAGTGCTCGGCCTCACCCCCCACCCCGAGTGGGGACGGGGGGCCGTCCGAGCACTTTGCCAGGGCCGGTTGTGGTTCCCAGTCCGGCCCTGTGGATCTTCCATTTTAAGCTCTGAGGTGCCCCGGGCCGAGTGTCAAGCAGGGACGCTCGTCACAGAGTGGAGTGAGGTCAGCAGTCTCACTGACCCCATTCCACTCTGCGACAAGGTTAGGACTGCTGTCTTCCCTCATTGAAGGCAGCAGTCCCAACCCTCATGCAACCGCCAACGCTTGGGACTGACGCTTTCCCTCATTAGCTGACCTAAGGTCAAACAATGAGGGAAAGCTGCAGTCTCAACCCCCTGTGACGGAGCTGCAGGTAAGTGATTTTTTAAATTTTTATGAATGATTGGTGCATGTGTGTATGTTTGAATATTTGGTAATTAGTTATGAATGAATGTGTATGTGCACGCGCACGTGTGAATTGATGGGTGTGAGTGTGTAGGTGTGCATGTGTGTCCCATCTGCCCCCGCTCCTAAAATTACTGCCCGCCACTGTTGTAGTGGAAGGTCACAGGTTCTGTTTGTGGTATTTCTAAAACAACTAAAAAATAAGGCCCAGGCAGTGACACAAACACAGTAAATGCAAAAAGTCGTAATCATGCTAGTGGTATTTCCATCACATTGAGTCTACAGAAAGTGTGGATTTTGAAGAGGTCCATGGAATATTTTGTAATTACTAAATTTAAGCCTCGCTTCTTTGTGGGCCTTGTTGTGGGACTTTAACTACTTCGGTGCTCATGGCGGCTCCCGGCCGTCATGAGTCACAGTAGACCTGTGCTCATGACGGCCGTCAGAATGTTGCCACTCGGCCCACGTGCGTTTGATTCCCTGCCTGTGTGGGAAAATTAATCAGTGGGCAGAGTTCTGACGGCTCCCGGCCGCCATGAGCACACGCCCACCGTGATTTATGACAGCCGGGAGCCGCGATATATACGGGAGCGCCACGCCCAACCCCGCCCCCCCTCGCACCACAGCAAAATTCGCACCGCTGCAAAGGGGTTAATAGCAGAGGACCACTCCACTCAAGCCTTAAGCTTACTTGCATTTGTTGTACTTTCCACTTTTTAAAAAGAACATGGGTTCTCGTTTATCCGTCTGTGCATCAAGAGTTGAAAATGAGCCTTTTGGCATTTTGAAAAAAAAAACATTAATTCAAGCAGGTTTATGGTCTTGTTTTTTCTTTGTATCTTAAAATGTATTCTACTTCCTGTTCCTCATGTTACTGGAGGAAGTATCAGATCTCAACTGTATCTTTACAAGGCCACTTCCTCTGGCTAGCGCAGGTTGTTTGTCATTTTAAAGAAGCCTTTGTCCTCTGTAGTACTGCATAATACAGGATTTTTCATTAGTATTAGAGAAACAGTCATTTTCATTGTGATGTGCTTTCTGTTTTACCATTGGATATTGTAATGTGTCATTTGTTTCAAACTATGCTCACAGTGCGATTCCTCTGTTTAAAAATATATGTTACATGATGTGTTTTGGGACGTTTGCCAAAACTTTTTTTTGCTCTCTTTGGAGGTAAGCTTTGTCGGTACTCTATTGCCCTCTAGAGATCTTACGGACTTTCCTTGTCTTTTGAGATGAGCAGTTGAGCCTGTCCTCTTGCTAATGCAGTGCTTTGCCTTGCGCTAGACTGTATCTGGTCTTAGCTATGTAACTAAAATAAAGATGATCCTTATACTGATTCTCATTTATTTTGCATTTTGATAATTTATTGACATTTTATCTGAATTGACTATTTTTGCCTTCTGTAACGATTTTAAATTCAAATACACCTTTGTGGTTTTGACTTTGAACCTTGTCTGGTGTAAGTCTGATTTTGACTTAGTTTATCTCTGTGTTGTGGGTCATCGTCCTCTAGGACTCACAATGTCCCCGATCCTGAAAATGAGCACCTAAGAGTAATAATTTAGTGTCAACAATTTAATAGAGAAAATAGTGTTGAAACAGCCACCTCTGGAACTTGCTGCTGGACATCTTACAAACCCTAAATCACCTCTTGTCTTTGAGCAAAAATTAAAAAGTGTGCCTATAACGAAAATACACATCCAATTGGCGCCCTACCAGCACAGAGATGCCTCTAAGTTTATCGTGTTATAAGTGCAGTGGTGAAGATGAACCAGATCTAGAAGCACACTCAGTGATCTTCAAGACTGAATATCCAGGCTCAGCATGGAGTTCCAACTGCAAAGAGACATGTGATAGAATTATATATTGGTAATGGACATATCAACCCCAGCCAGTCCCCCTGAACATGTCAGGCATATTTGGTGCAACTGATCACATGACTAACGAGTAGACTTAGATTACCACCTACTTAGCATCAGAGGACTTAACTCCTAACCAACCATTAAGTCTTCTCCCCTTTACCGATTGGCCCAGCGTTATGTTCAATCTGGAGAGTGCCAATATTTTGCTTCTGTATTTCAGTGGGCGTGAGAGAGAACCATCATTCACAGCCACTCGTAAACTGATACGCAGATCGGTCTCCCTGCCTGCAGGTTTAGAGGCAGTCATTCTTGTTCAAATAACGGATCCGTTTGCTGTGCAATGGGGTACATTTTGCAGCAGATTAATGGAATTCGCTCATAGTCCAAGATAGATGTTTGAAGCTCTTTGGTAGTTAGCAGCAGTGTGACATAGAGATGCAGTTTGTGATTACATTACCTCTTAGTAGTGTGATGACCAGTTTAAACGACATTGGTCCATGCTTCCGTGTCCACTTTACATCACTAGCAAATCCTTCATAGAGAGAGCTTCTAATTTCACCCCTAAAGGATAGCACGGAGATTATCACTGTATATTCTGGTCTGTAAGTTGCTTTTAGATCGTAATAGACCACCTTCTGTGATTTTTACTGAGGCTCTGGGTGCATGTCCATATGGCCTTGGTGGGGCACAAAATGTTGTGTTCAAGGACTGGATTTTTGCAGTGTTTGTTTACAATTGTTGCACCGGTCTTCTCCTTAGAGGCAAAGCTCATGGAAAGTCTGTTTACTAGATGTAAGTCATGCTAGTTTGCTCTAGCATCTTCAGGTGAAATTTGTCTATGTAACGCTGTGGGTTTGCACTTGATGCATTTAGAATTCCTTGCCACCTATCCAAGAACTACCGCTGTCAGGGTAATTTAGACTCTGGTAGGCAGCCTGCTCCCCCCTACCAAAGGACTGTCCACTGCATCGTGAGATCCCTCACCACCATGTCTGGGAACTCGCTGACCTCTGTGTGTCTGCCTGTGTAGTGCTTACACAGAAAGCAAATACGTTTATTGGGAGGGTTCCAGGATGTTTCAGCCCCGCTTGACAATATATATATATATATATATTTTTAAACAAACCCACAAAACAACGTTTTCTTTCTAGAAAAACAAAATATGAATGACTGACGTGCTGGGAGTTTTCTCCCTGCACATTTGGGTAAATTACGCTTTTTGCTGTTAAGAACAGGCAGGCAAATACGTATGTCGGAAGGACCAGTGATCACGTTTCCAATGGTGGAGCTAGCTGAGGCCCCGCTGCTCTGCTGTCAGAAACCTGGCACTTCACCCAGCTCTAGATGAGGTGGAGAACCCAAAACACTATATGAGGCCATATGTTATGCAAACAATTGACTCTGTAAGGCTAACTTTTTGAATGTTCTATGTTCCCATTTCTATAATCTCTTCCCCCAGTTGATTCCATTCGATCTCTCCATAATGTCTTTTTGAACAATTGGATGGCTATTAATTAGTCAGTGAACATACCCTCTTGAAGCGAAGGTAGTTGCGTCATAAGAATAAGACTGCATCCTATCACAACTCTAACATACACATTAACCTATGCACTCATTAATTAGTACAGCGATTGTGGGAGTGGCAATTGTTGCCATTGGCCTATGTGTACATATTTATTCGTTAGGTAAAATCAATTTTTGTCTCGTATATTAATCCTTTGCAATTTCATAACACCCCTTCAGGGTCTTGAAACGCTAAGAATGTCAGATTCTGTAAAGTTGCAGGAGACTTCTTTTGATAAATAATGGAAAATATTTAATGAGTTTTGTCCAAAACCGATCAAAGCCATGTATGTGAATGTTGTCCTTAAATAATACATTCATATAAAATGATCACCATGCGGCATGACTCGAAGGTGAGACTTCTAATGGAAAACCAGTGTAGCAAGGGGAAACGGACTCTGCAAGAATCCAGTCCTTGATATTGATATGTTTGACACTGTGGATGAATGACTTGACCAGATCTACTATTTGGCAACAAAGCAAGTGCAAGAAAAAACATTTGTATAGAAGACATAAGAGAGCTCACTTGTAAGGGTGAGGTAGATCACAACCATTCATAAACAAAAAGGCAGAATCTGGATACCATATTCTGCAGCTGAGTTATACATTTTTTGGGATAATTTAATAGTTGAGTGTAATCTGGATCTGGAAAAAGTAGGTCAGAAATGATGTCTCTTGGTATCTGCTGCTGTCAAAAAGAAGTAAACATCAAGAGATGATACAAATGAAATTTCGAAATCAAGTTTCTAATTCAGTAGATAACATAATTCTGTTTCTCTATTCTATGACCCTGTGTTAATGAGAACAATGTGTGTTTTGTTTTGATTTGTAGGCAACAGTATTGTCTGTCCACCTTTTCTCCTATCTTCTAAATCTCTATCCTCGAGCAAAACCTTATTGGTGGATCAGACATCAAGTAAAGCATGCAATGAAGACCCTCGTGCTCTAAATGGAAAAGCTGTGGTTAAGAAGGGGTCATGCCAATCTCCAAGTCCAAAACCTAAAGGTAATTCCACATGTTTCTGATACATTTGGGTGGTAGTTTCTTTCAGTGAATAGTAGTCTCTCCTCTGCATGCTGCAAGCTTGTTAAAAATATATATAATGCTTGATCACTTTCCATAAAGCTCTCTACGTGCATTTGTTGGGGTGTGTTTGCTTCATTGTAATCGAAATGTATATACTTATGTATGCATGTATGTTTTAGTAAATGCCTACCTCAAATCTAGCTAGATTGCAGCAGAGTCCCGTTGAGAAGTAATCCAAGATGCTCTTCATCAAGTGGTGAACCTTGAGGTGAAGTGGAGGCAGGCGGGCAACTAGAGCCAAATTTCGGGGGTGGGGGGGCTGAAAAATATTTCGGGGGGGGGGCTAATTCTTCCACCATAGACAGAGTGGCTGTAAGAAGGGGTCAGCACACAACAAAAGCCTCATTTGCAAGTAAATGGTCTTTTAAAGACCTGTCAAGTACTCAGATGCGGCTGCAATAAGATGTTCGCCAGCCCGCGAAGCTGTCTCTGCCCGGGCTGACGGACACGACGGGGGGGGTGCTGAAGCCCTGTGAGCCCAGTGGGTGTTGTGTGCCTGAGTGGAGGAGTGTCTCTGTGGTGGGCAGTGTCAGCCCAAAGACGTTCACCAATTACCAATGAAGTTCTTTTAAATTGATTTATCTTAAGCTCTGATCTGAACTCTAAGTCAGACCGACATGCTTGTTATGCTAAGGTGCATTCTTCCATATTCTAAGTGCATAGCTATAGAAGGGTTTATTTTGTTCTTTTTCTTTCTTATGTTTCTTGGCAGGTAGCTTCCGGCTTATTGTATTGTCCTTAAAGAAATGTTCATTTTTTCGCTGGTATGATGCATCACTGATGATCGCTCACTGATTCGCTAGCCATGAAATGATGCACACAGTGTAGATTGATCTGGGTGGGAGAGGTGTGAAATGTTTAGGTGTTTGACAAGAAGTTTAGCAGTATGGAGTAGTTGCTTCATAGAGTGGCACTCAGGCATGTTGATGAGCCGGGATCCTCATCCTCCAGGTAAAGAAGGGCTAGTCTTGGATGGTGGTTCTAAAGATCACTTTGGGAATTTAAGGCTTGATTCACAATAGGAATTGTTGCCAGGTTCTCTATATTGTTATGCCAAAATGTTTTGGAGTTTAAAAGATGTTTTGTTTACTGTGTGTTGTTGTGCCATTCTTTTCTCTTGCATGTTGGAGAGCCAGTTCTGCATCTGACATTGTCTGATTCTGTTAATGACACCTCGAGCAGGCTCAACTGCACAGCATTCAGTCCATACGTTTGTAAAGCACTAATGTTCAGACTTGGATGTTGGACAGGATTTCATGGTGGGGCAGACAGCATCAAGAAGTGCATGTAGAATTCTATGTAGACCCACAGCATGTCTGATATAGATTCACTTACTACCAACCCACCTTCTCCTGTAAATAAAACATACTACAAAGGTTGAGCTGATTTCATGAAGTGATTTGGCAAATAATCGAAGGATTGTGGAAAATCAAAGAGGATTGTGGAGTTTGTCAACATTGCAATATTACAATCGTAACCACTAGACATGCAACGTTAATCAAATGGATCATTTAGGTGATCCAAGTTGATGTATTGGTAAACTGGAAACTGACCCTCTCCATTGACCTTCAAAATAGACATTAGTCGGCTATGTTTTCACCTCGTCCTTGATTACCCTATCTCACAGGTTCTCCTTCGTAAATACCCAAATACCAATACAGCATCCTTCCTCATATTCATAAAATTGGCAGAGCAGTCAGTTAACCAGCTTTGTGTCCGCTCTTACAAAGAATAGCCAAAGGCTTGTTAGTAGCAGGGCAAGCCACATTATGTCCAACCTCCACATCACACCCCCATTATATGGTATTTTTAGTAGAATGTTTCTTCAAACCCACTATGTAAATATAATTTGCAAGAGTGGTACAGCATTCCTATACCCACAACAGAAGTACCATTGTAATATCGAGTACTCATGACTACCTAATTACTCCTTCTATCTACCCTTCCTCTCCAGGCACTCCTACTGTCACCCTCCCCCACTTACTATCCCAGGCTCACTTGCTTTCCCCTTTCCACTGTTACTGATGCCATCCCCTCTGCAGGCCACCTTATTCACTGCCGTCAATCTACACCTGGTCCTGTGAAAACCAGTTGGGTTCATACACACCAGAAGGGGTGAAGAGACTCGAAAGACATGTAACACCACAAAACAGAGAAAATATAACTGTTTTGGAAATACTGCCCTCACTCACACACCGAAGTGTGTGACATGCTTCATCATCGGGTCTGCTTACATTACCGCCAGGTGTAGCCACACTCAGGACGGAGCATAAGGGAGGGGATAAACATAAAAGATCAAAGGACACAAAACATAACAAAACAACATATATATTAATATATTTATATCCCAACAACACGGGAAACAAAAACAAGTTTATCCTAGTCGTAATGTGGAAAAGTAAATTTTGCCATGTTCTGTGTCCCTACGCCTCATCCATCATATGTTATGTATGCATGACCAATATGCATATGTTATTCCCCATTTCTGATTAAAGACGCAATTACAGTTGTGTCCACCTCTGGTATGCTATTTTCCAGTCCTCGTGAATACTACGAATATCAGGCCTATGTAAGTAATGTTGCCACGTTTCTCAGTGTGCACGTTATTCAATTATAAAGTCCCCGTTTCTAGGCCTCAAAAGGGCCCGGACCACAGATTCAGCTCCTGTCTCCTGAAAAGCCTCGCTGAGGAGCGATACAGCCCCCACCTGTATCCTCGACCCTTCACTTACTTCCTGCCTAGCAGTGCCCGGTGCAGCCCGGCTCTGCCTCTGAGTCTGCCAAAAGTATGTTATAAGTTCCTGCTATCAGTTCAGTCCTCCTCTTCTGCATTCCTAAGCTACTGAACTGCATCAATAGTTTCCGTCATTGTCTAGCCTTCTCGGCTCCACGTTAGAGAAATACTGTATTTAATGGTCATTTAATATTCTTCATGCACTACATGTAGAATAATGCATGGTCCAGTCTTAGAATCAGGTTAGCTTTTCCCCTCATGACTTCTAGTTTATATCAACATGTTCCCTAAACATTAGATACCAGATAGGGTTTAGGTACATGTCGCTCCGACCCTCCAGACTCTAGTCTCTGCTCCTAGCACAGAGTTCGTAGCCCCAACTTCTCCTAGTAACACGTCATTGCCAGTTTTCGCGCACCATTAGGTTAGAGGTCCCGACTCCTTAGGTAGCCCCCTCCTATGTTTCCGCCCATTCATGACATATTCTGTTACGTTTGCATCACATGTCTATGTAAACTCCCAGTTACACCCACTTTTACTGTTATCTCTCGCGACTGTTACACGTCACGCCTTCTATTCCACCCACTGTCACGCCTACTGCAATGTAATGCTATGTGTTTGCGCTATGTATATATATATCAATGTTATGTTATTGAATGCTAGCGCGCTCATCCCAGACCAAGCCCCAGCAGCTGCTGGGCATCTTTTTCCCCTACTGGGTCCCAGTTGTCCTGCTGGGCCCTGTCGTTCTGCTCATCCTATGCAGGTTGTCCTGATCCTGTCCTTATGCTGTAATAAACCTGCAAAACTCCTACTACCTCGAATCTTGACTCTTATTTATTGAGCTATCTGTTATTTATTCATTCATGCACTCAAAAATAGGGTATTATTTATTTATTTACCACATAATGGCGCCCGAACAGGGACTTGCCCTTTCCCCACGCGTCGGTGAAGCCACGCCGACCCCCTGACCCCCTGCAGTCGTGACGGAACTCTTCTGGCCAAGTGCAGATATTTCTGCTTCAAGTATCCCTCAGGCCCACGGAGGAGACGGAGGAGGCGGTCCAGCATCCGAACGAGACGGTGGAGGAACGCGGCGAGTCCCGACCAGAGCCCAAGCCGAGAGTCCAAGGTCCGAGGTATCCGGAGGTCCACCCGTAACTGAAGTCCGAGGTCCGAAGTTCGTCGTCGTAGTCCAGTCCCGTCCGAGGCCTTCCGTTCCGTGCTGCCCGGTGAGTACCATTGCTGGGGTAGTGTCTAGACAGGGTCAGTCTAAATTGACTCTGGTCCGTGGGTTGGTGGTACCCAAGCCCGCAAACGAAGTGTTCACCTAGGTGGATACGGGTCTTGATGTGTTCCTTTATGGGACCGGTATGTTCCGTACTGTTACAGCAGTGCATCCAGTAACTCTAGTCTGTTCCGTTCTCGAGAATTCTGTTCTGTTTCTGTTTTCAGTATTTTTCAGGTAGTATTCTGTTCGAACTGTTATTTATGATGTTGTTTAATGTATTTTCAATGTCGTGGTATACCTGAATTGTTTTCCCAATTGTTATTGTTTTTCGTGTATTGTATTGTGTTCCGATTTAAGTTTAGAATGCCGCTCTTTTCAAAGTTACGTCAGTTAAAAACTAGAAAGGGTCTGCTGGAAGCAGCAGTTCCTGTTCCGCCAAGGGACAGTCCAGGTCACTTTATGTATCAGAAACATGGCATAAGCGCCATATTGTATTTAGATTTATGGGTAGAGTATACCAAACAGTTAGAAGAAGAGTATAGATGGCCCGTATCGGGTACATGGGATGCCGAATGTATCATGCGAGTAGAAGAAGCATTATGGAAAAAGAAAGCCAGACAGTCACAGAAAGATGCCATCGAGTTATGGCGTAAGGAAGCGCATAGAAGAACGGAAAAGGAAGTCAGAAAGTCAGAGTTAAGTAGAGAATCCCAAGAACGAGCCCAAGAAAGAGAATTAATCGAGATAGGTGAACAAGTCAAAGCCGAACAGTCAGACAGACAGAGGCATGCCCTTATTAAGGGTATGTATCCTCTTCTTGCCGAAGGTGTGCCAAAAGCGACCCCGGAGGCATCCAGTAATTTCCCGCCACCATTAGTTCCGACCAAGCTACGTCACAAACCGACCGCAGCTGATATTTTCATTTCGTCCTATTTGGATGACACAGTCCCAGAATATGCAAATCCAGTTCGCGCTCCACCTGTCCCTGTAAATCAGGCACTTCCCGCTCTTCCAGGCACCGGAGTACCTGTTACGGTACCCCCGGGTCAGCCCGCCATACAAGTTCAGCCCACGTTACAATTACCGACCCTGCAAGCACGAAGAATGTCAGTTGACGATTCTAGTCTAGGGGCCGCAGGAGGAGGTCCTCCTCAAACCCCGCCGCCACACAAGCGTTTATCAGTACTCGAATTACATGCTCAAGCATCACAGCGTACTCCCAAGAGTAATAAGTCTGTCGCAGAAATCAGGCAAGCCCTTAACGAATGTAGTTATGATCCAGTTCCAGGCGAAAATACTATGGTTTTATATTCCTTGCGTGTAAGAAGAGTGACCGAGTATCTAGTCACCTTGCCGAATATGAAAGAAGATCTAGACAGAATATATCGTTTCATCCGTACAGGGGATGATCCAGAAAGTATTGGCGAGATTATGTCCCAAAGGAAAGCCGAGATTCAGCTCATGATATTAAAGTTCCTGATCAATTGTCTAATAAGAGAACAAGATTACCCGACTAAAGATCCCGCCGACATGAGAATCCTAACAAGGTGGAGTGATAATATAGCCGAGGGTAAGCACAAGACCATTAGTGCCATGGAAAGTATGTACAAGAAAATTCGTAAAGAAATAATAAAGTTACACGAACAGCGTAAAGCAGCACAAGTAAGCGAGAAAGAAAGTGCCTCTGATCCTGAAGAGGAAGACGAGAATCCCGTCAGAATAGCGTATGTAGGAAAATCCAGATTTCCAGATCGCCATTTACGTCCAGAACCTAAGTCTATTTTTCATCATCCAGCACGAGAGCCGCGCTCTCTAGAACAAGTATTTCAAGCTACCGATCACATTCTGAAATCACGAGTCGGTTATAGCGAACTAAGTACTATGCACGAACAAGAACTAGCCCGATCAGCAGTCCGATGGATTACTGATTCTACCACTTTTCCAGACGAAATAGTGGCACAAATGTTTCTGAAACTGCCCCCAGCCGAGCAACGACTGGTGGGTATGTATATGATCCAGCACCTCATTACCCTGTATGAGGGTCAACATTCTGATCCAGGTCCGTTACATGATATCCTGAACGAGTTACTCCAGTATAGATGGAGAGGTCTAGGTACCGATTTAATTAGTGTCATTCTAGAACAGCGCCACAAGTATAGAACGTTCCTGAACCCGCATTTTGTTCATGTCTCACCCCCAGAAAGTAAACCGTTTTACATAGACAGACAGAATCCGTTACGAGAAGTCCACCCAGTCCAAGGGGCGGGTGGCGACATGCAACGAGTGTTTGTATACACTCCGATATCAAAGATGGAACTCCTCGAGATGAAGAAATTAATTCCCTGTCATGACAAAGATCCAGCAGGGTTCCATCGAGAATTAAAAGACATGCTCCGTATGGGAGAATACACCTACCCAGATATCATTAAAATGTTAAAGGTTCTGCTACCCGCAGGGGTGTATGAAAAGTTAAAGGAAAAAGAATGGGAGGTGGGAGAGAAAAAGATCGATTGGACAGCTCTAGAAGCTGAAGACAAGGCACGAGTACCAGGTACCGGTCTTGGAGATAAATGTAAAGAATTACCAGAATTATTGATTCAAGTTTTACCCAGATTATTGACAACTAGGAAAGAAGACTGGGATGCAATCTCAGCCTGCAAACAGAAACAAGAAGAAGATATTAGTGATTTTTATTCTAGATTCGAGAAATGTTTCAGTATTAACAGTGGTCTCAAGACAAGTAGTGAGTCATACCCTCATCTTTTCGTTACCAAATTGGTCGAGAATTCAAGTCCACAGATTAAAAACCGAGTTTTGAAAGTCGAAAGCACCTGGCAAGCAAATAGTCCGTCCCAGATGCTCCAGATGCTCCAGTACCACCAGAATAGAATCAGAGAAGAGCAAGAACACGAGAGAAAACGTATGAAAGACACGAAAATGAAAGTGCTAGTTGCACAATCTATTCCCCAAGACAGTCAGAAGAGGGGTCCGAATCAAGCCAGTCATCCTGCAGCTCCCGTTAAAGGGAACTGCAATTATTGTAAACAGCCAGGTCATTTTATAAACGAGTGTGCAGTTCTGAAGCACAACATAGCTACTGGTAAGACTAAAGAAAGACCACGTCCGCCTAGACAAGAACAAGTTTCACAGGCTCCTCAGTCACAGAATGCACCACAGACAGTTACAGTACCGCAGCCTATTGCTGCAACACAGTACGTTACATCGCAGATGTACCAGTATGCACAGTCTGAGTATCCAGAGTACCAGTCATATTCATGAAACAGCCTAGAGAGGGAGGTAGGCTTGCCTCTCATCGAGATACCTGTAGACCAAGAAGGTCCCTATGTTCATAGTCAAGTATTAGGGAAAGACAGAAAATTTCTGATCGATACAGGGGCAAGTAGGACCACAATTAGTCATGCCGAAGTTCCAGGGGCTCCGCTCTCAGGCTCAAGAAATGTTTCCCTTGGATTTTCAGGAAAACCCATAGTTAATGAAATATCTCAGCCAGTTACTCTAGAAGTAGGTCCATTGTCCCGTACTACTGATCTGTTACTTACTAAGTCATGTCCAGAAAATCTATTGGGTATTAAGACATTGAAAGAATTAGGTGCAATTATTTGTTGTTCCCCAGAGGGAATACGTCTGTTCCTACGTGACTTTAAGGGTCACTATGTATTACGAGATTTTGATTCAAGATTGTCTA
The DNA here is from genome assembly GCF_964261635.1 of Lissotriton helveticus. Taxonomy (NCBI): domain Eukaryota; kingdom Metazoa; phylum Chordata; class Amphibia; order Caudata; family Salamandridae; genus Lissotriton; species Lissotriton helveticus. The sequence continues at coordinate 429,437,976 of NC_136057.1, forward strand.
ATGTTCCGCAGCAGTTATGGGCGCAAGGTCCAACTGATGTAGGTTACATGCAAATCACACCCTATCGTGTGACTCTCAAACCAGGTGTAGTGTTACCCCGAATCAGACAGTACAGATTGCCACCTGAGGCTGTAGCAGCCTTATCCAAAATTATTGACGAGCTCATGGCTCAAGGGGTAGTTGTAGAAACTGACTCCAATGTATGCAATTCTCCGATCATTCCAGTCATGAAACGTACTGATCCGAATGCACCCCCAGTATATCGATTAGTGATTGATTTACGAGAGCTTAACAAATGTATTATTCCTCAGTACCCAGTTGTTCCAGACATTTCTTCTCTGTTAACTGCCATTGATTCCGAAGCCATGTTTTTCACTGTTATTGACCTCAAGAATGCATTTTTTAGTGTTCCAATTCATCCAGACAGCCAGTTTCTTTTCGGATTTTGTTTAAACGGAAGGAGCTATATGTTTACACGCGCTCCTCAAGGTTTCACAGAAAGCCCTAGTATTTACAGTCAAGCACTCAAGAGACAACTAGACAACATTCACATGCCAACTGACACTGCCCTGCTCCAGTATGTCGATGATCTACTGATCACAGCCCGTTCTGAACGTGCTTGCGAGCGAGCATCACTTACAGTTTTGTATTTCCTAGCCGAGATGGGGCACAAGGTGTCACCTTCGAAGCTTCAATTCTGTGTCCAGCAAGTGGTATACTTAGGACACTTGCTGTCCAAGAGGGGTAGGCAGTTGACACCCGACCGTATCCAGTTAATAGCGAGTCTTCCCCAGCCCAGAACCCAGAAGGAGGTACGTGCCTTTATCGGCCTTACTTCCTATTGTAGACAATGGATTCCCCAGTATGCATTTCTAGCCAAGCCATTGATACAGTTAACGACACAGGAGGCAGCCGTATCGACTGTCCTCCCTTGGACATCTGAACATACACTTAGTTTCAACGAGTTAAAGAAAGCCCTATGTCAAGCTCCAGTTCTAGCTACACCGAACTACAGTAAGCCTTTTACACTTTTCGTTACAGAACGCGAAGGTACAGCATTATCTGTTCTCACACAAGATCAAGCAGGTCAATACAAGCCCTGTGCTTATTTTTCGAGCACATTAGATCCAGTCGCCCAGGCGTTGCCTGCGTGCCTCAAGTCAGTTGCAGCCACAGCACTAGCTATCAGACAAAGTGATTCCATAGTTTTAGGACATTCCCTGACAGTACAAGTTCCACATTCAGTAGAAGTTCTTTTAAACCGAACACAGACTCAGCACTTGACAATTGCACGTTTAACAGGTTATGAACTGACACTGTTCCAGCCACACATAGAAATTAGACGCTGCAACGTCCTGAATCCTGCTACACTGTTACCATCAGTCAATTCAAATCCAGACCCACATGATTGTGTGGAAGTAGTTAACATTACGACAAAGCCCAGACAAGACCTGACAGACATTCCGTTACTAGATCCTGACCTGACACTTTATGTGGATGGTTCATGTATGAGAACTAGTACAGGAGAACTAGTCGCCGCGTATGCAGTGACTACTGACACTGAAGTTATTGAAACACACCGTATTGATACTCTGTCCGCTCAAGCAGCAGAGCTAGTTGCTCTGACACAAGCCTGTATACATGCCAAGAACCTGAAGGTTAATGTCTACACAGATTCACGTTACGCATTCGGAGTTGTACACGACTTCGGAGTGCTCTGGCAGGAGAGAGGTTTTATGACTTCTCATGGAACCAAGATTCAGCATGGTCTCCTTATTCAAGCCCTGTTAGATGCCATACATTTACCGACATCTATTGCTATCATGAAGTGCAAAGCACATACGAAAGTTACTGACATTATTTCCCAAGGTAATGATCTAGCAGACCGCACAGCCAAGCTTACAGCACAGACTCCAGACATTCCAGTTAATCAAACACATACTCCAGATCTGATTACATGCATGACAGTTAAGGACCCTACACAAGATGTCATAGATATCCAGTTACATGCTACTCCCGATGAAATCAAGAAATGGTCTGTACAAGGAGGGGTCCAGACAGATCAAGGATGGTTAACGAAGGGTAGAGCCACATGGTTTCTCCCCGATTCTATGGTTCAAGTCATTATCAATACCGCACATAGTCCAGCACATTTAGGAGAAAAAGCTATGTTAGACAGTATCCAGAACATTTGGTTCAACAAGCATTTACGAGCTGCAGCCAAGCAGAAAGTCCGTACCTGTATGATATGTTGTCAGTTCAATCCAGGTAAAAGTGTCCCGGTGGAACAAGGTGGTTTCCAGCCCCCTGACCACCCTTTTGAGGTCCTCCAGATGGATTATATTCAGATGGAGCGATGTCGAGGTTTCAAGTATGTCCTTGTAGTAGTATGCGCTTTGTCCAGGTGGACAGAAGCATATCCAGTCCCAGATTACACAGCCGCGACCACTGCCAAACAGTTGGTTCGTGAATTTTTCCCTAGATACGGACTCCCTAGAGTCGTATATTCTGATAACGGTCAGCCATTCTCATCCGAACTCATGAGACACGTTTCCCTGTTGTTAGGGTACCAGTGGAAGTTCCATTGTGTACGCCATCCAGAAGCAGCTGGACTAGTAGAAAGACATAATCAGACTCTGAAAATCCGTATAGCAAAAATCTGTAAAGACAAGGGTGTGGACTGGTTAGTAGCTTTGCCAGTCGCTCTGTTTTACATGCGTATGGTCGCACATTCCAGATCAGGTCTGTCCCCGTATGAGGTCGTTTTCGGCCGCCCCCCTAACATGTGGGGTACTCCTAGACCCCGATGTATTACCGATGTTTCATGTAATATGCTGACAGATTACCTAGCTTCCTTGATGTCTGCCCTCAACTCATGTCGTTCACAGGTTGCCGCCGCATTTCCAGACAATACCGAGGTGGCACCGCACGAGATCGTTCCAGGGTCGTTGGTGATGATCCGCAACTTTGACAGATCAAGTCCGCTGGAACCACGTTGGAAAGAGCCACGTCAAGTCCTCTTGACCACCCGAACTGCCGTCAAGTTAGAAGGCAGGAAGGGGTGGGTCCACCTTTCTCATGTAAAACTTTTTAAAGGACCAAAGCCAGTCGTCAAAGACATTGCCAAGAACATTTCCCAGGATTCGAAGGATTGCCAGAACATTGTTTTAAAGGACTGTCCCGCACCAGACTTTGTTACAACCCCTCCCTTGTTAGAGAAAACTCCGCAACAGGAGTATAAGTTAAAGCTCAGGTCTAATAAGTCAGCCAGTTTGATTGTATAAGTCCTCCCCTAGGTGAAACGGTTAGACTGTTTCTGACATGTATAAAATAGACCCCCATAGTGAGAGAGTCAGTCGCAGTTCACTACAATGCATCGTTTTTCTGAGTTTCATATTATTTCTCAGCCTAATGATTTCCTGCACCAGCTACGCATTTTTTCTGTATTTACCAGTTCCTCATGTAAATATGTCTGCTAATGCTACAGTAGAGCACACGTTTAGTGATCTGCCTCCTCACGAATATGCATACCGCCTTGCCATGCGTAATAACACATTCATCCGTATGTTACATTATTCACACCAGACCAGCAATGCCACTAATTGTTGGGTGTGTGGTCGACTCCCCCCTTTCCAGACATCGAAGGGAGTTCTGCCACTCTTTCCTTATCCATTCTCACACAATGGTTCGTGTGGAGCATGGTCCACGTTAACGTCATCCTCAACAGATATGTCTTTTCTTAACAGTACATGTTTTCCAGACAAGCAAGGTTTTCCCCACAGAACAGGTTTAGATTTAGAAAATGAGGTATATAATTTAGGAAATTATTCGTCGAATTTCATGGTTCTGAATGTTCAGTCTGATACTACTCCAGACTTACCTGCTATTTCAGTACTACCAGTCAAAGGCGAATTATGTATCCGTAGTTATGGTTCTGTACATATAGGTCATAGTGAATGTACTACTGTTGTCAAGTATGGTGACAGTGGGAAATCTATTTTCAAAGCTTCACGTCATTCTTATTTTATTTGTGGTCAAGCCGCATATGTTCGTCTGCCCCTCGATTGGGAGGGAACCTGTTACATTGCCTTCCTACTGCCACCTGTTTTTCTAGCCCCACCTGATTATCATAGGAATTCTTTCTTAGTACACATTAGACATAGAAGGGAGTCCCCAATTGTCGATTATACTGAAACTGCTCTAGAACAGTATACAGATTTCAATAAAGGTTTCTTTTTCTTTATAGGACCTGTCCAGAATAGTAAACTAATCCGTAGGTTAACAAGAACCCTTGAAGCTGTAGTAAATGAGACTGCCTCTGCTCTAGGTAACCTAACCGAAGAACAATCTGCTATGAGATTTGTCGTTTTGCAAAATCGTCTCGTCCTTGACGTCATACTGGCCGATAGGGGCGGGGCCTGTAGAATTCTCGGATCTAGTTGTTGCATTTTCATTCCAAATAACGCGCCGTCTGTTTATTCAGCTATAACCAGACTTCATAAAATTGCCCATCTGTTACATCAAGATCCAGGCACCTGGACATGGTCCGGTTGGTTCTGGAATATAATTTCCGCATGGGGATGGAAAGTCCTGTCCTTCCTAGGTATTGCAGTAGCGATCATATTTAGCTGCTGCCTCTGTATACAATGTGGCCCTGCGATTTGCAGCATGTGTGCTACCTCTTGTATTCCTAGTCCCAAGCCCCGTTCTAAATCCCGTTCCAAGACAATTCGAGACGAGCAAATGGTACTGTATGAAATGATAGACGGTATCATGAATATTGATGTTTCCTGATGGAAACGTAGTGACAAGGAGGGAATGTGGAAAAGTAAATTTTGCCATGTTCTGTGTCCCTACGCCTCATCCATCATATGTTATGTATGCATGACCAATATGCATATGTTATTCCCCATTTCTGATTAAAGACGCAATTACAGTTGTGTCCACCTCTGGTATGCTATTTTCCAGTCCTCGTGAATACTACGAATATCAGGCCTATGTAAGTAATGTTGCCACGTTTCTCAGTGTGCACGTTATTCAATTATAAAGTCCCCGTTTCTAGGCCTCAAAAGGGCCCGGACCACAGATTCAGCTCCTGTCTCCTGAAAAGCCTCGCTGAGGAGCGATACAGCCCCCACCTGTATCCTCGACCCTTCACTTACTTCCTGCCTAGCAGTGCCCGGTGCAGCCCGGCTCTGCCTCTGAGTCTGCCAAAAGTATGTTATAAGTTCCTGCTATCAGTTCAGTCCTCCTCTTCTGCATTCCTAAGCTACTGAACTGCATCAATAGTTTCCGTCATTGTCTAGCCTTCTCGGCTCCACGTTAGAGAAATACTGTATTTAATGGTCATTTAATATTCTTCATGCACTACATGTAGAATAATGCATGGTCCAGTCTTAGAATCAGGTTAGCTTTTCCCCTCATGACTTCTAGTTTATATCAACATGTTCCCTAAACATTAGATACCAGATAGGGTTTAGGTACATGTCGCTCCGACCCTCCAGACTCTAGTCTCTGCTCCTAGCACAGAGTTCGTAGCCCCAACTTCTCCTAGTAACACGTCATTGCCAGTTTTCGCGCACCATTAGGTTAGAGGTCCCGACTCCTTAGGTAGCCCCCTCCTATGTTTCCGCCCATTCATGACATATTCTGTTACGTTTGCATCACATGTCTATGTAAACTCCCAGTTACACCCACTTTTACTGTTATCTCTCGCGACTGTTACACGTCACGCCTTCTATTCCACCCACTGTCACGCCTACTGCAATGTAATGCTATGTGTTTGCGCTATGTATATATATATCAATGTTATGTTATTGAATGCTAGCGCGCTCATCCCAGACCAAGCCCCAGCAGCTGCTGGGCATCTTTTTCCCCTACTGGGTCCCAGTTGTCCTGCTGGGCCCTGTCGTTCTGCTCATCCTATGCAGGTTGTCCTGATCCTGTCCTTATGCTGTAATAAACCTGCAAAACTCCTACTACCTCGAATCTTGACTCTTATTTATTGAGCTATCTGTTATTTATTCATTCATGCACTCAAAAATAGGGTATTATTTATTTATTTACCACAGTAAACTCGCCATGGTGCAGTCACGCGGCGATCCGTAAGCAGGCAGCTGTGCGAGGTCTTTCCCTTGGAACAGATGTGTTCTTGGGACACCTTCCTGCAGGGCGCCATGTCGAGTTTACGACTAGAATAAACTTGTTTTTGTTTCCCGTGTTGTTGGGATCCCCTCCACACGTGGTGATTCAATTGGAATATTGTGTGATCAGCCATTTGGTACTTTGACCGAACTACGTTTAGGCCAACATCAGGACTGGTAACGACATACGTCCTGAAGAAGACCGGGGTGACCTTTAAGGCCAGTAAGTCGGTCGAAACATGTTGACACAAGCGTTATTAGGAGGGTTGTTTTGAGAACTCGAACTTGCTCTTTGAAACACTACCCATCCTTTTTTCTCTTTTTAATCCTGGTTGTAGAACCTATTAATAAAGGTTTATTTGGTATCCTCAAACCAGTTTTAAAGCACTTCCTCATTAACTGCACTTGTCGCACACCAGTTCTAGTCACATGGTGACATTGACTGATCACTTCCTTTTGTATATATATATATATATATATATTCACTGAAAAAACCATAGGTTAGAGACCATATATAGTTAGCTGGACATTTTATTGACATAAAACCAATGAAATTCCATATATAGTTAGTTGCACTAACTATATATCGCGCACCCGCAATCCACTGCTGATGATGTCACATATTACATCATTCATGACATGGTCAGTGACATCACTGATGACATCTCAAATGACATCACTGATGACATCACTGATGACTTCTCAAATGACATCACTGATGACATCATCTAGTGTCTGTGTGTTTTTGTAAAGTTTAAATATGATTTACATATTGAAGAATGAGTGGATGTATGGAAGACTGAGTGTGTGTGTGGCTGGCTGGGAGGTGTGTGACTCTGTGCATATCAATGTGTACTTGTATCAGTGATTGTATAAGAGAGTAAGTATGTGTTAGTATATGTGTGAAAAGTATGGTGTTCTGTGTTTAACTGTATAGATGAGGAAATCGAAGTGTGATTGATTCTTCACAGGACTGACTAGGTGTATGAGTGCATATGATAGTGTTGTAATAATGAGTGACTGTATGTATGAGTGATTGTATGGGTGAATGAGTGAATGTGTGTGTAGACGTAGGAATCAGTGAGTGCGTATGTAGTAACTGGTATTGGTGTGTCATGATGTCATCAGTGATGTCATTTGAGATGTCATCAGTGATGTCATTTGAGATGTCATCAGTGATGTCATCAGTGATGTCACTGAAGTATGGTGTTCTGTGTTTAACTGTATAGATGAGGAAATGGAAGTGTGATTGATTCTTTACAGGACTGACTAGGTGTGTGAGTAACTCCATGGATGAGTGGCAGTGTGTGAGTGTCTGCATAGGTGTATGAGTGCATATGATAGTGTTGTAATAATGAGTGACTGTATGTATGAGTGATTGTATGGGTGAATGAGTGAATGTGTGTGTAGACGTAGGAATCAGTGAGTGCGTATGTAGTAACTGGTATTGGTGTGTCATGATGTCATCAGTGATGTCATTTGAGATGTCATCAGTGATGTCATCAGTGATGTCATGTGAGATGTCATCAGTGATGTCATCAGTGATGTCACTGACCATGTCATGAATGATGTAATATGTGACATCATCAGCAGTGGATTGCGGGTGCGCGATATATAGTTAGTGCAACTAACTATATATGGAATTTCATTGGTTTTATGTCAATAAAATGTCCAGCTAACTATATATGGTCTCTAACCTATGGTTTTTTCAGTGAATTTTCAAGGTTTTGTAAATGCTAATTCCTAACTATATATGGTCTATAACCTATGGTTTTTTCAGTGAATATATATATATATATATATATATATATATATTACCTACTGGCGATAGCCAGTAGGTATATATAGTTAGGATTTTTTTCCTATGGGAACTATATATGGTCTATAACCTACGGTTTTTTCAGTGAATTTCATTGGTTTTTTAAAAGCTAATATCTATAGCTGTAAAATATATTCTTTATTACGTGACGTATCACGTAGCCACGTAAGACGCCTCATGACGCGTCGCATAACCGTGACGTATCGGCTCTGCGGCGCAAACAAAACCCGTAACGTAAGCGTGCCGGAGCACGCTTACAGATATATATCTTTTTTTTAACCTTAATTAGACAAAATCTACACGTGCACATATCTTGAGGCCTTGCAAAGGCACATCAAACAAACAGTCCCTACAATTTTGCCAAGTTTGCTGGAAATCTATTCCCTTAATTTTTTTTTTACTGTTTCTCTTGGTTTTCCCCTTGTTACGCTTACCGGGACGCTACCCGGTACGCGAACCGGACGCTCCAAAAACACAAGATGGCGGACTCCCGTTACGCTGCCGGTTAGCTGCCCGGTTCGCGTACCGGGAAGCACCTCTACCGCGAAAAATCGCGGGGGACTTTAATATCCCCCTCATCAATCCTAGGGGGTCAGGAGGGGTTTACCTTGCCCCCTTTCCTTCATTTCCCCCTTCTTTTTTCACCACATCTTGTCTCTCGAACCTACCGAGAGACAAGATGGCGGCCGCTCCGGACGGTTTACAATGTTGACAGCTACGCTGCCGGTTAGCTGCCCGGTTAGCTGCCCGGTGAGCTGCCGGTTAGCTGCCCGGTTCGCGTACCGGGAAGCGCCTCTACCGCGAAAAATCGCGGGGGATTTTAATATCCCCCTCATCAATCCTATGGGGTCAGGAGTGGTCTACCTTGCCCACTTTCCTTCATTTCCCCCTTCGTTTTTCACCACATCTTGTCTCTCGATCGTACCGAGAGACAAGATGGCGGCCGCTCCGGACTGTTTAGAATGTTGACAGACACCGGAGAGCCAATCAGCTTCGCTTCGCGAAGTTCCGTTACGCGTCAGGTACGCGAACCGGGGCGCTAACCGAAGCGCTGTCACAGATATATATATTTTTTTAAACGTTAATTTCTCAAAATCCACTGGAGCACATATATTGAGACATAGCAAAGGCACGTCGGGCAAACCATATCTACAATTTTGCCAAGTTTCATGTAAATCTATTCAGCCGTTCGAGCTAAAAGTGAGTCCAACCGCCCTATGAAAAAATGAATGGGAAAAACGCGTTTTGGGACCCCCCTTTTTTCTCGGCCCCCCCTTGACGAAACCCCCCCCAAATTTTCAGGGGCTGCTCAGAAACAAAATGTGCCATTTTCCTGAAAATTTCAGCCAATTCCGTCCACAAACGCCAAAGTTATTAGACATAGAATTTTCAGAAATCCCATAGAGAAAAAATCCTAACTATATATACCCACTGGCTATCGCCAGTAGGTAATATACATATATAAACATATATAATCTGCATATCTATATAAATATAAATGCATGCATACATATACATATATGCATACATATGCATGTTATTTACATGAAAGTTTTAAAAACACTAATAAAAGCAAAGCTAAAAAGCCACCTCATTACAAACAGAATGGCTTTAACTTAAACGAGGGCGAGATCTATTGCATTTTCAATGCTTGTTTACTTTGGTTCTATTAAGAAGGCATTCAGATGTGTCACACATTTGCCATAAATTCTGAATGTTAGCACTCTAGTTGCTCATTAGATCACTGTAGTAAAGCTAGTGCTCACCAGGGAAGTCTGCTGCTAATCATGGGTTGCAGCCATTTTCCCGCATTTTTTATCCCGCAGACTTTCAGTCCGCATACCATTATCCCGCAAGGTCATTGACCTCGCATACCATTATCCCGCATTTTTTCAAAACGCATGTGCATTTATCGCGCATGCCTTTACAAAGAATTACGTTTTAAAGGCATGTATGGTAAATGCATTTGCGTTGTGAAAACCACGATGACGAGAGAGGTAAGTGGGTTTGTGTTAATTTTTTCGTGGGTTAGTGATTGTGTAGTGTAGTGTAGTGTTGTGTAGTGTAGTGTTGTGTTAGTGTAGTGTAGAGTTGTGGTGGTTGTTTAGTGTAGGGTCATGCTGGGGGTAGTGTTTTAGGGTTTAGGGTTGTGTTGTAGTGTTTGCGTAGTGTAGGGTCATGCTGGGGGTAGTGTTTTAGGGTTTAGGGTAGTGTTGTAGTGTCTGCGTAGTGTAGGGTCATGCTGGGGGTAGTGTTTTAGGGTTTAGGGTTGTGTTGTAGTGTTTGCGTAGTGTAGGGTCATGCTGGGGCTAGTGTTTTAGGGTTTAGGGTAGTGTTGTAGTGTTTGCGTAGTGTAGGGTCATGCTGGGCGTAGTGTTTTAGGGTTTAGGATAGTGTTGTAGTGTTTGCGTAGTGTAGGGTCATGCTGGGGGTAGTGTTTTAGGGTTTTGGGTAGTGTTGTAGTGTTTGCATAGTGTAGGGTCATGCTGGGGTGTAGTATTTTAGGGTTTAGGGTAGTGTTGTAGTGTTTGCGTAGTGTAGGGTCATGCTGGGGGTAGTGTTTTAGGGTTTTGGGTAGTGTTGTAGTGTTTGCCTAGTGTAGGGTCATGCTTGGGGTAGTGTTTTAGGGTTTTGGGTAGTGTTGTAGTGTTGTAGTGTTTGCGTAGTGTGGGGTCATGCTGGGGTGTAGTGTTTTAGGGTTTTGGGTAGTGTTGTAGTGTTTGCGTAGTGTAGGGTCATGCTGGGGTGTAGTGTTTTAAGGTTTTGGGTAGTGTTGTAGTGTTTGCGTAGTGTAGGGTCATGCTAGGGGTAGTGTTTTAGGGTTTTGGGTAGTGTTGTAGTGTTTGCGTAGTGTAGGGTCATGCTGGGGGGTAGTGTTTTAGGGTTTTGGGTAGTGTTGTAGTGTTTGCGTAGTGTAGGGTCATGCTGGGGGGTAGTGTTTTAGGGTTTTGGGTAGTGTTGTAGTGTTTGCGTAGTGTAGGGTCATGCTGGGGGTAGTGTTTTAGGGTTTAGGGTAGTGTTGTAGTGTTTGCGTAGTGTAGGGTCATGCTGGGGGTAGTGTTTTAGGGTTTAGGGTAGTGTTGTAGTGTTTGCGTAGTGTAGGGTCATGCTGGGGGTAGTGTTTTAGGGTTTAGGGTAGTGTTGTAGTGTTTGCGTAGTGTAGGGTCATGCTGGGGGTAGTGTTTTAGGGTTTAGGGTAGTGTTGTAGTGTTTGCGTAGTGTAGGGTCATGCTGGGGGTAGTGTTTTAGGGTTTAGGGTAGTGTTGTAGTGTTTGCGTAGTGTAGGGTCATGCTGGGGTGTAGTGTTTTAGGGTTTTGGGTAGTGTTGTAGTGTTTGCGTAGTGTAGGGTCATGCTGGGGGTAGTGTTTTAGGGTTTAGGGTAGTGTTGTAGTGTTTGCGTAGTGTAGGGTCATGCTGGGGTGTAGTGTTTTAGGGTTTTGGGTAGTGTTGTAGTGTTTGCGTAGTGTAGGGTCATGCTGGGGGTAGTGTTTTAGGGTTTAGGGTAGTGTTGTAGTGTTTGCGTAGTGTAGGGTCATGCTGGGGGTAGTGTTTTAGGGTTTAGGGTTGTGTTGTAGTGTTTGCGTAGTGTAGGGTCATGCTGGGGGTAGTGTTTTAGGGTTTAGGGTAGTGTTGTAGTGTTTGCGTAGTGTAGGGTCATGCTGGGGTGTAGTGTTTTAGGGTTTTGGGTAGTGTTGTAGTGTTTGCGTAGTGTAGGGTCATGCTGGGGGTAGTGTTTTAGGGTTTAGGGTAGTATTGTAGTGTTTGTGTAGTGTAGGGTCATGCTGGGGGTAGTGTTTTAGGGTTTAGGGTAGTGTTGTACTGTTTGTGTAGTGTAGGGTCATGCTGGGGGTAGTGTTTTAGGGTTTAGGGTAGTTTAGTTGTTTAGTGTATGCTAAAGGCATATTCGTTCTAAAAGTTTTCGTTATTTTAATTTGCGGCCTAATAGTACATGCGGGATTTTTTTTGCGGACTGATGGTATGCGGGATTTCGTCATATATTCGCTAATCATACTTTCTATGGCAAAATGAACCCCCTCATTTTGTTCCTTTTTAAATTAAATGTATTAAGAGTTACCACTTTATTCCAATCAAGATGGCTTCAGGTGTGCCATACCTTTGTAATAAGTAGGACTGTTAGCACTCTAGTTGTTCTTTAGAACACTCTGGGACATTCTGTCATTGGGCTATAGTTGGGCTACATCTGGCTGATATTTGGGCTACATTTGGTTTTTTTTTGTCTCTGGTGGCCATCTTTGGGCTACATTGGGCTACATTGGGCTACATTTGGGCTCCAACATATATATAGCCCAATGTAGCCCAATATATATTTTTCAAAGTTAATTTTCGTAAAAACCACTGGAGCCTATATCTTGAGACATAGCAAAGGCACATCTGGCTACCAGTCCCTACAATTTTGCCAAGTTTGGTGTAAATCCATTCAGCCGTTCAGGCTAAAAGTGAGGCCAACCGCCCTATGGAAAATTGCATGGGAAAAACACGTTTTGGGACCCCCCTTTTTTCTCGGCCCCCCCTTGACGAAACCCCCCCAAATTTTCAGGGGCTGCTCAGAAACAAAATGTTCCATTTTCCTGAAAATTTCAGCCAATTCTGTCCTCAAACGCCAAAGTTATTCGACATAGAATTTTCAAAAATCCCATAGGAAAAAAATCCTAACTATATATACCTACTGGCTATCGCCAGTAGGTAATATATATATATATATATATATATATATATATATATATATATATATATATATATATATATATATATATATATATATATATATATATATATATATATATATATATATATATATATATATATATATATATATATATATATATATATATATATATATATATTAATATATATGTTGTTTGGTTTTGATTTGTGTCCTTTGGTCTTTTATGTTTATCCCCTCCCTTATGCTCCGTCCTGAGTGTGGCTACCCTTGGTCGTATTGTAAGCAGACCCGATGATGAAGCATGTCACACACTTCGGTGTGTGAGTGAGGGCAGTATTTCCAAAACAGTTATATTTTCTCTGTTTTGTGTTGTTACATGTCTTTCGAGTCTCTCCAACCCTTCTTGTGTGTATGAATGTGACTTAGGGGGTTCGGGTTGGTAGAGTTGTAGATACGGTTGACCCTCTCCCCTTACCTGTGTTGAATGAAAACCAGTTGGGTATCAGCGACGTGGAGCTGGCTGGCTTTGTGCCAGAGTGAGAGGCTGTCCAGAGCAGCAGCAGAATGTAAATATGTAAGAAAATGTCACGTCTTGATGTGTAGGTGCATCGCTGCTTGTATAAATATGTTTGGGGGTATACATAACCATATATTGTGAGAGTGTGTGTGCGTGCATGCGTATTTTAGAAAGGTATTGTAAAATGTTATTGTATAAGAATGATTACAATCATAACAAGAATGACCATCAGAATTAAAATCAAAACAAACACCTATAATTAACCTCATAGCTGCTATGGAACGTCCAGCTTTCGTGCTGGACGTTCCATTGCGCAGGTGCAGTTCGAACGTTCAACGGCCGACGGCAGCACTACGGAGGTAGTGGTGCCGTCGGCCGCTGAACGTGCGCAGCGCTTAAGGGGCTAATTCAAGATTTACAATTCCACCTTTAAAATTCATATTATGGTAGTCTTAAGGCTAGTATTAGGAGGTGATTGCCCATCTGCTGGCTTGTAACCATTGATTAAAAGTTTCTCAGTATTATATCGAAATATTTCCCATATCTGGCCAGACTGTTACATCAGTAGAGTTGAAGTACAATAATAGTGACTCCTTACAAGTATGTATTCCATGTGCTAAAAATACTTAGAAGCATCCGACAAGCAGTCCCAAATTGAGGGGGAGCACAATAGAAGATTGTGGAATGCGCTCTAGTCTATGCGCGTATACGCGATGACGCGGCACGCGCTAGACTAGAGCGGATAGGCGGCGCATGCGCAGTGGAGGGGGAAACAAAGGCGCGAATGCTAGGAACGGCAGTTGGCGACCGGAGCTTGGCAGAGTTAGACGCTCGGCGCCCTTAGCTCGCAATATATTAAATGTGATTTAAATAAACCTGAGTTATACAGCTAACCTGCCTCTGTGTGTCCTGTGGGATAACTACCAACATTACAGTGGCGACGAGGCTGGGACCCGGACACCACCAGGTGCAGTGGACGACAGCAAACACCCCCACAGCCACACTCACGAGTCAGCAAGGCAAATCACCTGCAAGGAAGAGCAAAGGGCGTGGCAGCAGCGCAGCAGCACGGCACGAAACCGAACACCAACCTTACAAGCCAGGTTAGTGTGGCCCAAGACTCCAGGAGCCCCCAGGCAGCAACCTGGCAACCAAGGGAGACTCCCCCAAGCCAGAGGACGGGGGGGGGAGTGCACAGACTGCGCACAGTGCGAGGGACAATACCCCAGGGAGCCCAAGGGGCCAAGGTGACACGGCAGAGAGCGTAGGAGCGTCTGGTGAACCCACCCAATGGAGGGCCCAGGAAGGCGAACCTAGAGGTGAAGAAAAAATGGCGAATCAAGCGTCAGCCCTGATGGCACCAGTCCCGTTCCTACCTAGACCAGGTGAACCCCAACTAAAATGGGAAGACTGGAAAGATTATTTCCTCAATTACATTGAGGCTCTCGGAGATGAGAGTGAAGGTGAATACACGCCGGAAAGGAAAAAGAGACTGTTGCTCCACAACTTAGGCCCGGAAGGGGTGAGGGTGTTTAAGAACCTGGTGCCCAAGGAGAGGGGTGCAACGGAGACGGATGTTTTTGTGAATGCCCTGGACGACCTGGACAGCCATTACCGCCCAGCGGTTTGCGTCTCGATAGACCGCTATAACTTCCAACAGCGAAAACAGGAGGCGGGAGAGTCCATTGATGACTATGTGGCAGCCCTCCGTCGGCTAGCGATCACGTGTAGGTATGGGAACCTGCAGGATGAATACATCAAGGACCAAATTGTAATGCACACCACCAGCAGAGCGGTTCAAGACAAGCTATGGGCAATGAACGAGACAACCCTGAAAGAAGTTGTGGCGATGGTCAAAAAGGCGGAAATGTCGAAGAGAGGCGCAGACGCGGCGAAAAGGGAAAGTGGGCCGAGACAGATGATCAACAAGATTGATGAGGCACCACAATCCAGCAAACCCAAGAGCAATTACGGAGACCCGAGGAAGGATATAAGAGGGTCTGGGAAACAGATGGCTCGCTCCGGCCCGGGAACAAAATTCGCGTGCTACAGATGCGGCAGTGCAGCACACGCGGCCCAGGACAGGCGTTGTCCCGCGTTCCGCGCCAGGTGCTCGTTCTGTGGGTTGACGGGTCACTTCGAAAAGGTCTGCCGGAAGAAAGGGACGAAGTCCACTGTTAAGTGCATCGATGCGGCCACGGCCAACGTAAGTGAGGAAGACGATTTGGATGAGGATGATCTGGTCCTGTGCATAGAGGATCAAGTGCTGGACGTGTCCGGGAAGCGAAGAGATAAGCCCCGCACCGACATGCTCATCGGGGGCGTCAAAGTACATGTGGCCGTGGATTCAGGGTCCCCCTGGACCATTGTACAAAGGTCGATATGGGAAGAGGACTTCGCGCCAGTCATAGGACCTGACCTAATGCCGCCGGACATCAGACCCATCTCGTATACCGAGAATGCCATCCCCCTGGTTGGGTGCAGGGACCTGGAGTTCGAATTCAGAGGACGGTCAGCCACGTGCACCCTGTATGTAGCAGAAAAAGGCCCGTCGGTACTGGGATGGAGAGATGCAGGTGATCTCGGCATCATACTCAATCCTGGGGGGAAGGAACAGATTTTGCTAACAGACGAATGGCCCCTCTCGAAGGAGGAAGACTGGAAGGCAGCATACCCCAAGGTCTTTGAGGGCACGGTTGGCAAACTGGACAAATTCGTGCATAAGATGGTCCTCAAGGAGGGAGCAGTACCAGTGGTGCATAAGGTCCGGAACATACCGATGTCCACGAGTGAGGCGGTGCGCCAAGAACTACTGAAGCTAGAGGAGCAAGACATCATCGAGCCAGTGGACAGTGCGGAATGGCTATCGCCTTTGGTAGTGGTCAAGAAGCCCAATGGCAAGGTCAGACTCTGCGTGGACCTAAGGGAGCTCAACAAAAACCTCATAGTGGAGAGGTTCCCGCTCCCTAGAATAGATGAGCTGCTGGCTAGGACAAAAGGCATCACCCACTTCTCCACCATAGACCTGACGTCTGCGTATTACCAGATAGAACTGCATCCGTCGAGTAGGAAGTACACAGCCTTCATAACGCCCTTTGGATGCTACCAATTCAGGAGAATGCCGTTCGGCCTAGCATCCGCTGCGGCTGTGTTCCAAAAGCTTATGCACAGGTTGTTTAAGGACATCTCGGGAGTGCAATACTTCCAAGACGACATCCTAGTGATGGGCTCCGACAAAAGTGAGCACGATAAGAAACTACATCGAGTGCTGGGAGTGCTGCAAGGCAAAGGATTGACGGCGGAATGGAGCAAGTGTAGAATAGGGTCCCGCTCTGTGACCTACCTGGGGCACGAGATAGGGACGCATGGCATATCGCCGAAAGAGCAAAATGTGAAAGCAATAAAGGACGCCAAGGCCCCAACTACCAAAGAGGAAGTGCGGTCATTTCTCGGAATGGCCGAGTATTACAGCCGGTTTGTCAGACATTTTGCCACTAGAACGTACAGGATGAGACAACTAATCAGAAACAATGCAAAATTCGAATGGGACGCAGAAGCCCAATCCGAATTCGAGTCCATTAAAGACTGTATCAGCCATGCCATCCCATTGCAAGGGTATGTCCCCACCGGCAAGACTGTGGTGACAACAGACGCAAGCGACAAGGGCTTGGGGGCTGTCTTGGCGCAAGAAAGGGAAGATGGAGCCAAGGAAACGATCAGTTTTGCATCCCGAGCGCTGTCCCCGACGGAACAAAGGTACAGCGTGATTGAAAAGGAGATGCTGGCGGTCACGTGGGCGTTGAGCAAGTTTCGCCAGTTCATATGGGGCACGAGATTCAGACTTCAAACGGATCACAAGCCACTCATCAAAGTGTTGACATCATCGGGCCATGACACCGCCACCCCGAGAATAGCGAAAATGACCTTGAAGTTGCTAGACTATACATATGATGTAGAATATCTTCCAGGAACGCAGAACAAGGTAGCTGATTACCTCAGCCGGGCAGCCGCAATGGAGGAGGCGCCGGGTGAGACCCCGGACACAGAGGAGATGGTTGCCAGCATGGAGGATCACGAAATGTCAATCAGTGCACAGGAATGGCAGGCGGCTTACGAGCTCGATGAGGAAAAGATGGAAGTAAGGAAACACCTTACCGTGGGGTGGCCGGACAAGAAGAAGCTCAAGGAGGGTGTGCGACGATTCTATGAAATAAGAGAAGAATTGTCCCTGAGTGACTCGGGGATATTCTTGTACAGAGGAGAGAAAGTGGTGCCCCCAGTGACACTGATACCTAGGCTGCTGAAATTGCTCCATGAGGGGCATTTGGGCATCGTAAAAACCAAGGCGCTGGTCAAGCAGATGTATTGGTGGCCAGGAATGGATACCCACATTGAGAGGCAAGTGAGGGAGTGCGAACAGTGCCAAGGAGCAGATAAAGTGCTTCGCCCACTCAGACCAGCTCTGGGGAAGTTCGACACCCCGCAAGGCCCCTGGGAAGAGGTGGCCATTGACATTCTGGGGCCTGTGCTGGACAGCAGAGGTGTGAATAAGTACATCTGTGTGATAATTGACAAGTATTCCAAATGGCCGGATGTGGACATACAAGAGTCGATGGACACGGAGACGATCCTTAAGTTCCTAACCTCGGTGTTCCTCAGAGAGGGAATACCCAAATCCATCCTCAGTGACAATGGACCGCAATTTGTGTCGGACAAGTGGAGGAGATACATGAAGAGGAATGGGATCGAGGCGAAACACACGGCTGTGTACCATCCAGCTTGCAACGGCCAGGTCGAAAGGTTTAACAGGGTGCTCATGGGCTCCATTCAGGCAGCCATATCGCAAGGAAAAGACTGGGAGGTGGAAGTGATGAACATGCTGTGGGCCTACCGGATAACGCCCTCGGTGGTGGGGTATAGTCCGTTCCAAGTGCTTAGGGGACGTTATCCCTTCACCCGGGACAATGTAGCATGGAGGGAGAAGACCATCACCAGCAAGTGGTCCCCAGCGGTGGTGCAACACAATCTGGAGAAGGCCCAGAAGATCTATGCAGCCCACTATGACAAGCGACGCAGCACGAAGGACACGGCGTTGGAAGAAGGGGAGTGGGTTAGGATCAAACTCCCCACTCTGCAAAAAAAAGGCGAAAGTAAATTTAGCCAGCCGCTACAAGTCAAGGAGGTGCGTGGTAGGGCGGCTCTCCTCAGTGACGGAAAGGTCTGGTCGCAAGACCGCATGGCCAGAGTCAACAAAATATTAGTCTGGCCCAAGGCTGAGGAGGGAGAGAGTGGCATGAATCACCAGGAGGCCAGAGCCCTCTCGGAGCACGGCACAGACAACCACGAAGAAGGTGCAGGTGATGACAGTGAAGCGGAAGTCCGGGGAGCCAGGATCTCCGACGGCGGTGATGTACAGGCGAATGCAGAACAGAGAGCAGATGCGAGAGAAGCTGGGGTGTCCCGAGGAGAGACAGAAGAGGGAGAGAACATGCCGGTAAGACACACCCGCAGCGGAAGGGCAGTTATCGTGCCCTCTCGTTATAGAGACTTTGAGATGGAAGGACACTAGCTTGTTGCTGCCCCCCTGGGTGCTCCACCAAGACACTTTCACAGTTGGAGGACACTCAACCTTTTGGGGGGGAACGTCTTAACCTTGTTTTCATTAAAGGGGGGAGATATGTGGTATGCGCTCTAGTCTATGCGCGTATACGCGATGACGCGGCACGCGCTAGACTAGAGCGGATAGGCGGCGCATGCGCAGTGGAGGGGGAAGCAAAGGCGCGAATGCTAGGAACGGCAGTTGGCGACCGGAGCTTGGCAGAGTTAGACGCTCGGCGCCCTTAGCTCGCAATATATTAAATGTGATTTAAATAAACCTGAGTTATACAGCTAACCTGCCTCTGTGTGTCCTGTGGGATAACTACCAACATTACAAAGATGTATTAAGAATTTTTTTTACATATGCAAATTAGGCAATTTAGGGTAGTGCTGATTCTGTTGCTCCGATTTAGTCATAGTCAGTAATATTAAAAACCTGTCAAGCAATATATTTCTCCTACACTCCCGACTCAAGCCTTCTTTAAGGTAGTACTAAAGACGCAGGGCATTGAAGGATGGAAAAATACCCCTGTACGGTTCTTGTGTGCATAGTGATTCTTTATCTGTTAATCTAGATCTTTCTGTCACCTGTTTTTTCAATATTGCTTTCAGAGCTGTGTATGAGATGCTACTTCTTCTAAGGATATCTGGATTCATCTCTAAATCGACACTAGCTTTGCTTAAATATCTTGCCCACCTATTTATTTATTTATTTGAAAAGTTTTATAAAGCGCAAAAAAGACCCAGACGGGTATCAGAGCGCTGTACAAAGAGGAAAATTTAAGTTGACGTGCAGAGACAGTACAAGTACAATACAATAAAGCAACATAAGAGGAACCTTAAGCATAAAGTAAATGAGGGTGCTAGGGGAAGAAGAGTACAAGAGAGGTAAGAGAACAAACAGGTAAAAGGGCACCTAGATGGGGCCAAGCAGTTTCAGCATCAAATTGCTTCCAGAGAACTACGAAATACATTTTAAACACCAAGTAAAGATGATTGTCAAGCACATATTTCAAACACAAAGTGAAAATAATTGTCAAGCATACATTTCAACACACAAAGTAAAGAGGATTGTCAGGTACGAAAGGGTAAGTGTCTAGCAAATGATAGAGAGGCTATTGCTGATGAAGTTCTTCCAACAGTAGCCAACAGTAGCCATTTGACCTGTTTTTAGGTCTCGGCTAGCCACGCGAAGCGCGTCTCCGCCGAGAACCTTTTGTCGGCGTGTGAGCTTCCCAGCAGACAATCCTGGCCGCGCGCATCGCCTTGGAGGCGATTTCAAACTGACACGCGCACGAGCGCTGTGGCCAGGCGCTGTCTCCTGGGAAGCACACACGCTTGCGCATACACACACACAAGCGCACAAAGGTTTTGTCACCGCTCTGTGCACCTCACTGTTGCTTTCTTTTCTGTGCATTTCCCCTCTCGTTCTCTATGCCCGTCTCCGTCTTCCGACACACTCTTTCGCTGTCAATCTGAAGTTCTCTCTTTTTTACCCATTATTTGTGTCACCGTCAAACTCACTCGCTCTCTTTCTCTGGTCGTCTCTGAAATACTCATCTTTCCTTCATTCTCTCCGTTTCTCTGCCGACACTAACTCCCTCGGCGCTCTCTTCCCTCACCAAACTTTACCGCCCCCCCTTCCCCTAATTACCATCATATCAACAGCGTAGGCTTTTAAACGCCAAACAGGAGCAGTCCTCTCAGGCCAGTCTTTCCTATTTTAATTGCTTCTCGACAACTTTCCTAGTTACTCGCAATATAAGTGCGATTCTCTCCTATAATTCTTGGCTGTTGCCTCTGTTTGGAAGGGGCACGTTACCAACGAGACGACTTTCAAACTGGGGCAAAGTTGCAGGGACAATGCTGCATGTGCGTTTCAATGTTTTGACTTACGAAACAAACACGAAAAAAGCAGCGACTGAGGGAGTAAGTAAAGCTGTTAGCTCTCGTTGTTCACACCGCATCTTACACCGAAGATTAACAGCAACGTGAACAATTACACCGTGTTTAACCCGGATGAATGATATTGCATTAATGATTACCAGATGGCTTTTGGAAAGAGGCGCCCCTCGCAAAGCCACTGCAGTGGGTACAGTGGAAACGACCGCTTTCTCTCTCGCAATGTTATTCAACTGGTACAAACTCCGTCTTAACCTCTCTTGGGCGCGAGAGCGTACAGTACAGAGGGCACCCGTAAAAGCCATAAACACCCCAAAAGCGCACCTCATCCTCACCCCGTACTACCTAGGCCGACAATCAGAAAGTATTAAGTTGGCCAGAACGAAGGTAGGGTGCACAGACCACTCCCCAGATGTGAGCGAGGCGCACATGACGTAGGAGGGGCAGGAGGTGCACGCGAGGATGTCCAGTCTAGGCGGGAAGGGGTGCGCTGCCTCACCTGGTGGCCCAGACGAAAGGTCTCCCGTCTGTGCTTCATCCGCCGCGAAGCCCACAAGCTCATGGCTCCGAGCGTGCTCCCCCCAGGTCAAGGACTCCGCTCTACTTCTGGCGTCGCGAGACGCTTTCACTCCGCCTGCCTTCTTTTCCGGTGCAGACGCAGCCCCGCCCCCGTCACAGGCGACTTTGCCTGACTTCCGGAGACATCGCGGAAGCATATATATATATATATATATATATATATATATATATATATAATAACTTTATTTGTTTGCTGACAACATCTGAAATATAACCACGCCCAACACAGGCAGCAGCCCGCATATGTGGTTCTCTCACCATGAACCCTTCCATGAACTCCGGCCAGCTACCTGAACCTCAAATGACAAACGACCTGTCCCGAACCATGACTCCAAGCCCCTAGCACACGTTCATGATTATTCAGAAAACGCTGCCGTAGTAAAATCACATAATTTCTGTAGCCCTGTGCATAGCTCATACTGACTGACAGATCTCGGATGGTTGTGGTGGAACTAGCAGAAACCCGAAATGCGGAAATCCACTCTGGTGAATCTTATATAAATAACCATTTCTACATTGTTTCGGCATGAATCGTGACATCACTAGTTTGTTGAACCAATCTAGCGATCACCTTTTTAATCCAAAAATACGTCGGTATGTTTGTGCTCTCCAATGGCTCACACAGACCTTTTCTTCCCTTTTCTCGCAGCGCCCCCCATTTAAGTCCCACTTTTGTGTGCATTTTTCATTGAAGCTTTTCTGTGCTTCGTTCTATTATTTTTTTTGCACTGACTCCCATGTGAGCCCCACTTTTGTGTGCACATTTCAATACCGCTCTCTTGGTCTCGTTTTGTTAATAGTTCATTGGCGCTTTTCTGGGTTTCGTACTTTTTAAATTTTTTGTTGAAGTGACTCCTGTGTAATCCCCACTTTTCTGTGCACAATTCAATACCGCTTTTCTGTGCCTCGTACATCTTTTTAATTAATTTTTTTGCATTGTCTCCCATTTAATCCCCACTTGTTTGTGCACTTTCATTGCCGCTTTTCTGTGCCTCGTAAATTTTTAACTTTATTTTTTTGTTGCAGTGACTCCCATTTATTCTCCACATATGTGTGTGAATATTTCATTGTCGCTTTTTTGAGTCTTTACATTTTTGTTGTTTTGTTATTGAGGTGACTCCCGGGTAATCGCCACTTTTGTGTGCACATTTCATTGCCACTTTTCTGGGTCTCTTACTTTTTTTTTTATGCAGTGACTCCCATGTATGCCCCACTTCTGTGTGCACTTTCATAGCAGCTTTTCTGGGCCCCGTACTTTTTTAAACTTATTTGTTGTTGTTGCAGTGACTTGTGTAATCCCCAATTTAGTTTTGTGTGCACGTTCACTTCCGCTTTTCTGGGTCTCGTACTTATTTTTTTATTTTTTAAGTGATTCCTGTGTAAGACGCACATTGGTGTGCACATTTCATTCCAACTATTCAGGGCCTCGCACTTTTTTGTTTATTTTTTTGTTACAGTGACTCCCACGTAATACGCAAGTTTGTGTGCACATTTCATTGCCGCTTTTTTGTACCTCATACTTTTTTAATTAATTTTTTTGTTGTAGTGACTCCTGTGTAATCCCCACTTTTGAGTGCACTTTCATTGCCGCCTTGGTTCCTCGTACTTCTGTGATTTATTGTTTCGTTGCAGTGACTCTCGTGTAATCCCCACTTTTGTGTGCACATTTTATTGCGTCTTTTCCGAGCCTCGCTTGCTCTTTACTACCCTCTGACTTGATCTCTTTCCTACCCCTGTTTACCTGCCCATGGAATGACACCCATGCTCCTCCTCTGGTTCCTCTTGGTGTTCTGTATGATGGCACGAGCATCCATTCATGCCTAGATTCCACCTTCTTCACCCCCCTCATCCACACCAATGTTCTTCTCTCCTCCGTCCTTGTATATTGCGGTCCCTTCTCTATGTGTGTTCCAGATCCCGTTTTCATAAGTTACTTCCCTTGGGCTTCTTCTACCAGGTCACGCTGTCCTTTCTTTGTTATTCCTCCACATGACCTTTGTTCCTCCTTCAGGGTTTATTTAGTTATTTATGCGTTTTTATATAGCGCGGACTTTACCCGAAGGCGTCCGAAGATAGGCCGCCATGACCATTTTTTCATCGAATATTCTTCTTTGTAAATTATTTATTCAGTTCAATAGTCGTAATTTACGAATTTTGGTTCATTTTCAATTTTTTGACCGGCTCGAACAAATTGGTAATCAACACAGTTTTTTCATTTACATGAAAAATCGTTACATTCTAATCAAATAGGTATTTTTTCGCATTTTGCCCAGTCCCCAAAGTGAAATTTTGGATATATTGATTCCAAAGGGCTGCATTCTACAATTCGAAAATTTCACCTAGGTCACCCTAGACAACACCCACTTGCATCTGCAATGAGCGGCCATTGCCTACTGAATGGGAAATGATTCTGGGTCAAACCACATATGAAATGGGAGGGGGTTCACACCTTGATCTGCTGGACCTTACACCCTCCAGCTCTCTCACTTGGTGGGGCCCTTGAGTCTAGAGCCTTTTCAACTAGACGGATCTTTCCAACTGGCCACAGCACAGTATGTATCAAACCAGTGTCCATGCCGTTAATGAATACAAAAATAACCTGGCATGGGCTACTAACATTTGCAGTGATCTGTCTGTTGTTCCAAGTTCACATTTTTATTTTGTGTTTTATATAGCGCGAACTAGGCCCGAGCCATCGGGTATCAGGGCGCTTTACATAGTACCAGTTTCATTATAGAAGGATACATTCATGTTTAGGTCTCGGCTCAGTCAGGCTTCCGTCACCTCCACCTGCCCCCCTATCTTTGCTGCTCTTTGACTTACTCAGAGTAATAGGTGTGAAGAGAGGGCGATCTTTGTTTCCCCTGCTTTGCCTTTTTCCATAATCCTTTCCACTAGCCCCTTGGTGCCCAGTGAAGGTCCACAAAGGCCTCCTCTTTGCCAGAAGTTCAGGGTATCCATGTAAAATAAATGTACTTATAGTGTAACCCAGTGAAACTCACCTACTTAAACCATGGCTATCTTATTAATCCGGTGTGAATCTGGCCCTCCTGGACCTATGTTGGACACTCCTGCTATACTAGTTTCCGCCATTACCCTTGGAAGGTAGTATTTTAGGTCAAGGTGGTGCGCTAATTTTCCCTAATCTGAAGAGTTCCGTTTTCTGAGGGATGTCTCCCATCATCTAATCCCACACAGCAAGAAATATTACCTGTAAGTAAGCGTTAATTACGTGAAAGGGCACTCGTCAGGAGGCTACTGTAGTTAGCCATACACATTACGCGACTTTAAGCTATTGGCATTGTAAATGACAATGACTTTTATTTATATTTTTGTTTTTAAAACATAAATAAATGACCTTGTCATTTACAATGTCAAGACCTTAAACTCGCGTTAATTTACAATGCTAATAGCTCTAACTTTTGCAATGCCGAGACCGTTGCATTGTAAATGCTTGTTTTAATGAAGCAGTCGAGGGATTGGCTCTGCTCTCTGTTGGAAGGGCATTCCAAATTCTTGGAGCCAGCCCTGAGAAGCCAGCCCTGAGAAGGTGAAATTGTAAGTTCCTTTTTGGTTGAATTTCAGTGGTTTCAGTAGTAGGGTATTGGAGCGTCTTAAGTTTCGCCTAGATCCGAAGAGCTCGAGTTTTTTTTGCCAGGTAAACAGGGCTATTGAAATGTATAGCTTTATGCATCAGGCAGGCTATCTTGAAGTTGATCTTGCTTCACTGAGTTGCCAGTATCTGGGTTAATAAAAATCTCTATCAGTACCATTTTTAATTAATCCTCCTGGTAGTAGTGTTTGAGAAATTGAGATTTGTAATCTAGGTCTTGTTTTTGTAAGGCGAATTCCAGGCATATCTGTGCACGACTGACATATTGTGGTAGGTGGAATACCCGTCTGTAGACAATGCATTGCATGTTAACTATTAATGCAGACATTTTCCCTTGAATAGTTGGAATTCCGTATGAAATGGTTGGTACCAATTTTGCTTTTATTACCCTTATGAAAGGTTTTGCAGATGGGCTTTATAGCTTTGTGTTTAAATGACAAAGTGCAAATATTAACTTGCAGTTTTTTTCCCAGTAATCTCAGGTGAAATTATGATTTAGTTGTATCAGTTTTCCATATTCCTAAATAGTTGTTAGCATTGGTGTAATCGATCTTAGCCAGACCAAGTGTCCACATTTGCTTGGGTCACCCCTTTAATTTCCTGAACATCATTACTTTTGTTTTATTGGTGTTTGCCTCCAACTTATTGCGCACATTGTATTTATATAGCTCATCCAGAGGACGCCGTAGACCTATTTTCATTTGCTCTAAAAACGTCTTCATATCGTAGGATCGGTATCTTGTGTCATCCTATTCTGGTGAAGAATGAGTTGGCCTTCTTTATTTAAGTCCCTAGATGAGCTGTGTATAGATTAAACTGTAGCAGGGAAAGACTGCAGCCCAGCCCTGTTTTATACCTTAATTAGTAGTGATTTGTTTGTGGTCTTCTTTACTTGACCCAGTTTTATTTGTACCCAGGCGTTTGTGTACAGTGTCATAATTGCATTGAGCAGATTTTGAGGAATACCCCACTCAGCCAGCTTCTTCAGAAATATTTGGCAATCCACCCCATCAGACGCTGCTGAGTAGTCTACAAAGCAGACGTAGAGTGGTGACTGAAAAGGTTTGTTTGTGCGACTGTCCAAGTATGATCAGGCAACAATATTGTCTACAGTCGAGGTTTTGTGTCAGTTTCGTAGTAAGGAATCCAATTTTCTTTCTCTAACCAGTTTTTTAGATCTTTTAAGAGAATACTTGCGTATGCTTCTACACAAAGTAAAGCCATCAGCCGATAGTTTGCTGGGTCCTTCATGCTCCTCTTCTTGTGGATCGGGTGCAGAATTGATCCACATCATGGATCTAGGTCCTGGCTGTACGTAAAAAAGGTCTGATACAAAGGTGTTAAATGTTGGCCCCAAAAATCTGTGTCTGTCCTGAGTAAATGTCTAGGTAGGCCATCTGGTCTTTTTGTCTTAATGGTCTGTTCGACCTCTTTTTTTATTTCAAAACATTGACATTGACATTGAAATTTTTTATTGTATGATTACCTAAAATCTTTTACAAATACAATACATGTTACGTCATAGAAAAAAGTGTTTGATTGGTTAAAAAGTCTAAAAAAAATTTGGAAAAACATCTGAAAGAGAAGGCAAGATACAGCGTAAAAAAGGAGCGAGACTGAAAGGCAGTGGACCGTAGGCTTGCAAACGTGAAATACAATGACATTTACATCATAGATAAATGCATTTTTATGAGTACATCTAAAAAGTAAGACAAGATGCAGAGTGAAAGATGGGCGAAATGTACAGTGATAATAGTTAAGTGATAGTGCAAAAGTGTAGGTACAGTCGTAATACCAAGGCTGCTACCATAGTTGGTGATGTGTGGCTCGTATATTATTTTTCTGTTATCTTCTGTTCTTGCGTTGAGCGTAGAGTCATTCCAGCTACCGCATAGAACTTCCCAATTCGTGCAAGCTCCATCGGCACTGTGGTGGTGTAGATAAACATTAGAGCCTCCTTGCATGATCTTACTCCATTTTGGATGAACATAGTTCTTAGGTATAGGCACCTCGGGCTTAGCCAGACTGGACAGCAGCAGACCTGTTTGACCTCTTTTAATTGATGTGACTTTTGTCACTGTGGCTGGCTCCAGTCAGTTATTGGGCATCTTTATGACTTCCATTGGTGCTTTACCTGTAGTACACAGATATTTTATAGGTGCTGTCCATGTTTTTCGTGATATTCTGTTGCTTATTTTATATGTGGATTAGTTCAATCTGTTTACAAACTGCCAACATTCAGAATACTTATTGGGCCTTGGTAGTGTGTGCACTCTGGTATTAGGGATTCATAATAAACTTTTTTAGCCTCGCAGAGGGCTTTTACAATAGGACCTCTGTTTTGCTCCCCCTATCGGATAATACGAATCTCCCACATGGTAGCTCAAGCACAGCGAGGCAAAACGTAAAACACAATACCTTTAATAAAGGTTTTATGTTACAAAATGCATAGACTCTCTCTTCAGAATAAGGTTTGGGGTTTGTATTTGTGCAATTCTCTCTAACAGATAGGTCTTCCCAGATGCCAAAATGAATCACATTCAAATATCTATAGAGATATATATTTATATTTTTTGAGCAATAATAACACACTTGATAAATGCAACAGTTAAATACATGAATAATACTAATGAATAAACAAGCAGCAAATAATATGAGATAAAACTCAAGCAAATATACTGAACGTCCTGCAAGAGATATATATATATACTATAGATACATCAAATTATTACTTTGGATGAGCACTCTGACTAATTTACACATCGCAAAGAAAACACTTCAAATGATCAAAGCCACTGGCCACACATTACAATGGCAATAATCAAACTCAAACACCTCAAATGACCGCACCCACTGGAACCACTCATCACAATGGTACTAGTCAGAAACAAGTCACCTCACCCATTTTTTTTACTCGACGTCCTTTCCAATGAACGCTGGGGGGGCCCGATCACAGCTGGCTTGGACTCTCGACCGGGACTCATGTTCCATTTGTTTTACAGCAGTATGTCTACTCTGTAAGTGAGCTCCCAACTCAGATGTCAACAAATCTCAGCTTTATAGTCTCAAAACACACACTAAAAGGTTTGAGAGTCTTCCTTCCTGTACAAGGAAACTTACTAGAACTGGCCAGCTTCAAGGCAAGCATTCCACAGCAGAAAGGAGTTCCCATGGCCCTCTACATTCTCGCATGCTCCTTCTCACTAAAGCCTTCCAGGGTATATTAAACAATCTCACACAAAACAATCCTTGAACGTGATTAACCCAAACAACTTGCAAGCGTGTCTGTGTGCGCAGATAAAGCTCAAGCCAGGCAGAGTCAGAATTCAGGATGACATGAGGCCATGTCAAAGCCGATAGTAAGAAATTAATAATTCTTCCCAGTGTACGACACAGTGCACATTTGTGCACCACTGCTTATAGCATCACATACTTGATCTCTCAATGTACAACACTGTGCCCACATATGCACCACTGCTTATAGCATCACATACTTAATCTCTCAATGTACAATACAGTTCACATTTGTGCACCACTGCTCATAACACTGCACTTTGAGACCAAAAAGTACATTCCACACCTCTCTCTCATGCTTTCAAATGCACATCCCACACGTTCTGTTCTTGGCAAGGATGTCCTACTCCGTGACAGCTCCCACTGAAAGACTGCAAGATTACAAAAAGAAACCTTTAAGAGAAACAAGGCATATGCAGGACGTCGTTCATTTAGGGTAGGATAAAATAACAAACCAAAGTCAATTAAAATAATGGTAGTCAAAGGCCATCACAGGGTGTCAGAACACAAGAGTAGCACTACAATCTCCTCGCCATTATTAATTTGTTAGCTTTGTGGGTTTACTGATTTAAATGTGTACATTGTATTTGCTTTCCTTAATGCTACTTTGTTTTTTAAGTTTACCATGGTTTATGCCTCGGGTGGCCGAGCAAAAGGCATTTGCTGTTCTGTTGTCTGATTATCTTATCCGCCAGCGAGTTGTGTGTGAAGGTGATCATTGTTGGCCAGCTTTTAATGTAGTAAGGCCATTGGGCCATGGGTGGTTCAGTGTCTGCTTATTTGAATTCAAGCTGGTGTTGCATAACACGGGCTACAGCTGTACTGTCCCATTGTAGTCTCCTGATTGTCTCACAAATTTCTGAGCCATCTGGGGTACCGATAACTGGTAGAGTTGGAGCTTCCTAGTACATTATCCTGAAGCTGACGATCAAGGGATAGTGAAACCAAAGGGGATGATGGACGGAGTGTTGACCATTGCAAGCACTCAACCCCAGTCAACTGATCTGGGTTTAATTCATCATCATTCTTTAGCTCACTCCGCCACCCCAGTTTAGACATGGCCATATGCAAATCATTCTGACCCTGTGTCTCATGGGAACATTCCAGCGCAAACTGCCAAACCATGTCTTCTCTGGACCGGAAACAAACATCCTGGGACAGGTTTCTGGCTAATCCACCGTCATCAGCCAGGCTAGCTTGAATCTAGTGGCAAAGTGAGCAAGGGACCCACGTCTGGGCATACCCTGCCAACTTAGGGCGAACAAAGCAAAACCAAAGGGGATGATGGACGGAGTGTAGAACATTGCAAGCACTCACCCCCAGTCAACTGATCTGGGTTTAATCCATCATCATTCTTTATCTCAGTGCGCCACCCCAGTTCAGAACAGCGAATAGCGATCACTTTCTGTCAGGGGGCCGGTGATGACATGGGGAACCTGGCATCGTAATCCCCTGCAACTCACGTGAACCAGGTCCTCTTCCTTCACACACAGGCCCCTTACAAGGAGTATCCCTTTAAGAACACGGAGTTCCGCTTCCAAGAAGAGGGCGGTTCAAACTTTCTGATGAAGTCTCAAGAGAGGAGCCAATCAGGAGTAAGAGGGGAGACGACATAAGCAGGAGATAAACAGAGCGAGGATGCCGAGAAGGAGAGAGAAGCTGGAGGAATCGGAGATGAGGACAAGAGGAGACGAACCCGAGGGGGAAGCGAGAAAACGGCAACAACGGCAGACGTGGAAGAAGAGCCCAACGAGAAGCTAAAGCCTGGAGGCCAATGACAACGTGCCACCGCCCTGCCATGCTCCTGGAGGAACGTGGTTGAACCAGGTACGGTTCCGACTGCAGGGGATCACGGGTCACTGGGTGGGAAGAGAAATGAAATAAGAGGGAGGTCACCTAGAACCGGAACTGATAATAGAGCCGGGGAGCACGGTGGCGGTCACAATTACACTGTTTTCTTTGGGCTGAAAGGTGTCACCTCCTACACGGGCCCCTTCCCTATCCTTTGTTTCCAAGTCTCAAACGGTCAACCGTGTATTCTTTATGTTTTCTCCCGAGGGGATCCCAATTCAAGGACTGAAGTAGCCCCTGTAGAAGAAGCGGCAAGGAAGACGTTTTCCAACCCGACCACTACGAAGAATAAGAGACAGACATAAAACGGTTTTTGAAGCCTAAAATACCGTGAACCTAAATATATGAAACCCAAATATATGAATAAAGGAGTGTAAACCTCAACAAAAAGAGAAAGACCTGTCATTATCTTCCTAGTGAGACACCCCTACTCCTTATGAGAAGCTGACAAGTGGTGGAGAATGCGGGCACCCCTCATCTGAAACAAGATGGGAAACGTGGTGCATTAGCTCAAGGAGGGACAGAGCAAACTGGAATGGGCCCTCGAAAGGCATATAAACCAGGCGTAGATAGACTGTGCTGTGTTCTCCTCCACCATACAGACCCAGAGTGAGAACGTATCCAAGTTAGCAGAAGCACATGCTCAAACACTGTCCGGATTGGGGCAAGTAAAGGGTCCTGTTGTCCCAGGAGCAATGGTTCCTTTACAAGTATGTGCCTGGTGAGGACCCTGTGTCTTTCTTTCTTAACTTCGAGAGAGAGCCGCCAGGGCTAATGCCTGGCCCCCTAAACGTGGACTTTTTACCTGACCCCTCTATTAACCGGAGAAGCCCAGGCGGCTTACCAGATTGTCAACCGGGGTGGTACTACTGCCTATTCTCATGTGAAACAGTACTTGATGGATCGCCTAGGGGGAGAATATGAAACCCTCCGCCTAAAGTTCAAAAAAGAAAGAGGAGTCTTTTATAAATTGAAGGACGCTGCGGATCTCTGGCTCAAATCCTTAGAGTCCAGCCGAGAGGAAATAATGGAGAAGATATATCTGGAGCAATACCTATAAGCCTTAGCCTATGCGACCCAGAAGTGGCTACAACAGCATGCAGGCCTAACGCTAGAACATGCAGTAGAAATGGCCATAAAGTATGCCCGAGCTCAGGGTCATAGTTTTCAAACGGAACCGGAAAAACCGCAGAAGGCCTCACTACCATGGAGACCAGAAAAGAAGCCGAATAAGCCACCCTATAAACCGGTTCGCGTCAGAAGTGGGCGACCAAATGTCTCAGATGCCCCCCCCCCCAATCAGGACCCTAATGCTTTGAATGTGGGGAGTGGGGGCACATCGCTAAGTTCTGTCGATGGAGGAAAGAGAAAACGGAAGAAGAACCAATGTATGTCAACAACTTGCCGTGGTCTGTTCTCTATGCTCAAAAGATGGGTCCCATTTTTTACGTAAGTCTTATGCTAAATATTAAAACCATAACGGCTCTGTTGGACTCAGGCTGTTAACAGTCCATAGTCGGAAGCGAGCTGGTATATCCCTCTCAGATCTTACCTCATAAGCGGTTGGGGATTCGCTGTGTACATGGCGACATAAAAGACTATCCTATGGCAAGCATAACACTTAGTAGTGCAGGCTGTCAGGAAATCATAGTAGAAGTTGGAGTCATGCCCTCGCTCCCAGAGCAGCTTATCCTAGGCCTTGACAACCCCTCATTCTCTGATCTCCTGGTGGGGAACCTTGACATGCACAAAACACAACGGGCTACTCACAGCAGAACCCTGGGCCATAGACTTAAACTTTAGGGCAGCCCAATTAAACGAACACACAAATCGATCCTTGAACGTCCTACCCTTGTTTCAGAGAAAAAAAAACTGTCTGCTTAATAGAATACCGAAAGATGGGGAAGAACCCGAGTTGCCAGACCCTTTTGGTTTTCGAGAGATTGTTTTACGCGCATTCCCACTTGTTAGCAGGTCATTGTGGGGCCGAAAAAACGAACCAATCCATATTACAAAACTTCTTTTTGCCGGGCATCTATGCCCAAATAAAAAGATGTTATAGTGAATGTAGTGTCTGTCAGAAGAAGAACCTGTATTTACCACCTAGAGTGCGCTTACAACCCTTGCCAATTATAGGCAAACCTTTTGACAGAATAGGCATGGACCTCATAGGCCTTCTACCTGAGTCATCAAAGGGCTATCAATATGTCCTGGTTATCGTGGACTATACCACCCGGTACCGAGAAGCCCTCCCTTTGAGAGCTGCAACTACTACCGTGATAGCCCAACACTTGATAGAGGTGTTCTCGCGAATGGGATTTCCCCGAGAGATCCTAACTGATCAAGGAACCCCATTTGTGTCCAAACTCATGCAACAGGTTTGCAAGCAGTTGAGGATTTAACACATTACCACCTCAGTCTACCATCCACAGGCAGATGGCCTAGTTGAACGGTACAACGGAAACCTAAAACTCACATTAAAGAAACTGTTATCTGGGGACGGAAGGAAATGGGATCAGCTTCTTCCATTGGCCCTCTTCGTAATATGAAGTCAGGTCCAAAGCAGTCTGGGTGTTTCTCCGTTTTAGCTCTTTTTCGGACGTAAACCAAAAACTCATTTAGAAATCACGAAAGAGAGTTGGGAAAAAACAAGGGGCAGCTGAGGCCAGGGCATTATTGGACTATGCAAATCAGGTGAAGGTACGTCTGGGCAAGTTAAGAGCCACTAGCTCATGACAACCTTGAAAAAAACCAAGAGAAACGACGACACTTTACAATAGAGGCAAGCGCTGGAGAGAGCTACAGATAGGAGATTGGCCTCTTATACTATTACCCTCCTGTACCCACAAGTTAAAAAAAGAGTGGCAAGGACCATATGAAATCAAAAAAAGAATAGGGAAAACCACCTACCTGCTCTCTTTCCCCCTCTAAAACCCAAAAATATCTCATCAACCTTCTAAAAAAAAATGGTTGGGGGGCCCCTCCTAGCACCGTTTAGACAGTCAGGATGGACAAAGATCTCTTTCATACCGTCAATGACACAGTCCTCAACCCACAGCTAGTTGAAAAAAAAGTCAAGAGACCTATGCCCTACGCCCTACTTCACTCGTTCTCTGACATTTTCTCAGACAAACCCGGTAGAACTCACTTGGCTATGCACTCCATACCCACCCAAGAAGGTGTGGTGGTTAGACAAAGGCCCTATAAAGTACCTGAAGCCCGCAGGGTTGCCTTACAAAATGAGATTACCCAAATGTTAAAAACCGGTGTTATTGTTCTATTAAAAAGCAATTGGTGTTCGCCTATTGTCCTTGTCCCCAAACCGCATGGTAGTATCCGTTCCTGCACAGATTTTCGTGCAGTAAACCATGTCTATAAACAAGATGGATACCCCCTTCCGAGGGTGGACAAACTCATTGAACTACTAGGTGAAGCCCAATACTTTAGTACCATAGACCTTACAAAAGGCTGTTGGCAGATACCATTAAACCCAGAAGACCAAGAAAAAACGGCCTTCTCCATTCAAGACGGGTTATATCACTTTACAGTCTTGCCATTCGGATTACATGGCGCCCCAGCCACTTTTCAGAGGCTCATGGATACCCTACTGGGGCAAGTTCAAGTTCAAGTTCAAACATTTGTAAAGCGCACTACTCACCCAGAGGGTCTCAAGGCGCTATGGGAAGGGGTTCATTATTTGTCGAAAAGCCAGGTTTCGAGTTCTTTTCTGAAAGAGATGTGGTTCTGAGTGAGGCGGAGGTGGGTGGGGAGTGAGTTCCAGGTCTTGGCAGCCAGGAAGGAGAAGGATCTGCCACCCATGGTGGATTTCCGGATGCGCGGGACTGCGGCGAGGGCGTGATTGGACGATCTGAGTTGGCGGGTGGGTTTGTAGAAGACAGTCGAGTGTTGAGGCATTCGGGTCCTAGATTGTAGAGGGCTTTGTGTGCGTGGGTGAGAAGGCAGAAAGTAATTCTTTTGTTAACGGGGAGCCAGTGAAGGTTTTTTAGATGTTCGGTGATGTGATCTTGGCGTGGGATGTCTAATATGAGTCTCGCTGACGCGTTTTGGATGCGCTGGAGTTTTTTCTGTAATTTTGCTGTGATTCCGGCGTAGAGTGTGTTGCCATAATCCAATCGACTCGTGACCAGTGCGTGGGTGACAGTCTTTCTTGTCTCGAGGGGGATCCAGCGGAAGATCTTTTTGAGAATGCGAAGTACGTTGAAGCAGGAGGACGATACGGCGTTGACTTGTCTGGACATCGAGAGAGAGGAGTCTAGGATGAAGCCAAGGTTACGTGCATGGTTAGTGGGTGTGGGTGCTGTGCCCAGCGCGGAAGGCCACCAGGAGTCGTCCCAAGCTGAAGGGGAAGATCCTAGGATGAGTACCTCAGTTTTGTCTGAGTTGAGTTTTAAGCGGCTATGTTTCATCCATTCGGCTACTTCTTTCATGCCTTCGTGAAGGTTTGTTTTGGCTGTGTTGGGGTCTTTGGTGAGGGAGAGGATTAACTGGGTGTCGTCGGCGTAAGAGATGATGTTGAGGTTGTGTTGACGCGCGATGGAGGCGAGAGGACTCATGTAGACATTGAAGAGGGTGGGACTGAGTGAGGATCCTTGTGGTACGCCGCAGATGACTTCGGTGGCCTCTGAGTAGAATGGGGGAAGTCGGACTCTTTGAGTTCTCCCCACGAGGAATGAGGTGATCCAGTTCAAGGCTTTTCCTTGTATGCCGATGCTGCTGAGGCGATGTATAAGGGTGCTGTGGCAGACTGTGTCGAAGGCGGCGGATAGGTCGAGTAGGATGAGGGCTACTGTTTCTCCGTTGTCCAGGAGTGTTCGGATGTCGTCGGTCGCTGCAATGAGGGCGGTTTCGGTGCTGTGTTTGGCTCGAAATCCAGATTGAGATGGATCAAGGGAGTTGTTGGATTCAAGGAAGGCGGCGAGCTGGCTGTTGACGGCTTTCTCGATGACTTTGGCCGGGAATGGGAGGAGGGATATGGGTCGGTAGTTTTTAAGTTCAGAGGGGTCTGCTGTGGGTTTCTTCAGAAGGGCGCTGAGTTCGGCGTGTTTCCAGCTTTCTGGAAAGGTGGCAGAGTTGAACGAGCAGTTGATGACCTCACGGAGATGGGGTGCGATGATGGAGTCAGCTTTGTTGAAGATGTGGTGGGGGCAGGGGTCAGTGGGCGACCCAGAGTGGATTGAGTTCATGAGGCGCATGGTGTCTTCAGTGGTAATTGGGTTCCAGGCGCTGAGGTTGCTAATTGGCGGGGTAGGATCTGGGGGGGGTGGGGAGGGTTGATCGCTGGGAGAGTTCTCGAAGCTGTTGTGGATGTCGGCAATTTTGTTGTAGAAGAAGGAGGATAACGCGTCGCAGAGGTCTTGGGAGGGAGTGATGTCGTTAGATGCTGCGGTGGGGTTGGTGAATTCTTTGACGATGTTGAAAAGTTCCTTGCTGTTATGAGTGTTGTTGTCGAGACGGTCCTTGAATGCTGATTTTTTAGCAGATCGAATCAGTTGGTGGTGTTTGCGGGTGGCTGACTTGAGGGAGGCCATGTTGTCTGAGGTTGGGTTATTCCTCCATATCTTCTCAAGAGTGCGGCATAGCTTCTTGGATTTTTTAAGGTCGTCATTGAACCAGGGAGCCTTTTTGCTGGCTGGATTGATCTGGCGCTTTTTCAGGGGTGCTAATTCGTCAGCGCTGTGGGTGATCCATTGCTTGAGTTTGGTGGCCGCTTGGTTTGGGTCCAATGAGAGGGTGGGAGGGTTTTGGTTGAGTGATGTGAGGAGTTGGTCGGAGGTGATTTTGTTCCAGTTTCTCCGAGGAATAGGTTGAGGGCGATTGTGGGTAAGGGAGGTTTTGTAGCTGAAGTGAACACAGCTGTGGTCCGTCCAATGGAGAGCTGTGGTGTGATCGAAGGAGATGTGCTTGCTGGAAGTGAAGATAGGGTCGAGCGTGTGTCCGGCTACATGGGTGGGGGTGTCGACAAGTTGTTTGAGTCCGAGGTTGGCCAGGTTTTCCAGAATGTTGTTGGTGTTGCTGTCGTGTTTATTTTCAAGGTGGTAGTTGAGGTCTCCTAGAAGAATGTAGTTTTCGGAGGCTAGGGCGTGTGGGCTGATGAAGTCCGTGATGTCATCGCTGAATTGGGTGCGGGAGCCTGGAGGCCTGTAGATGAGGGTGCCTCTCAGTGTGGTCCTGGGGTTGGTGTGGATGTGAAAGTGGAGATGTTCGGCGGTTGCTAGATTGTCGTCGGAGTTGGTTGTGATTTTGATGGTGTTCCTGTGGATGATGGCGATGCCTCCTCCTGTTTGCTTGGTGCGGTCTTTGCGGATAATCTTGTAATTGTCCGGTATGGCGATGTCGGGAGCTGATGATGTGTTCATCCATGTTTCAGTAAGGAGGCGATGTCAGGTGACGCTGTGTCGATTAGGTCCCAGAGTTCCGTTGCGTGTCTGTGGACTGAGCGGGGGTGTTAAGCAGGATGCACTTCAGGCGGTTAGAGTCGGAGTTGTGTATGGAGGAGGTGGATTTGGTGAGGGTCCTGAAGCAGTTGAACTTGCAGGAAAGGCCTGCAAAAGGGCCGTGAGTGCGTCCAGGAGTAGCTTCGCAGCAAAGTGGTGTACGTCCAGGATTGAGGGCGAGGAGAGTAGCGGCATCATAAGTGAATCTAGAGGGTTGGGAGCGGCGGGGACCAGGGGGACAGGCGCTGGACGCGGTCCAGACGCGGACGGGCGCAGACGGGCTTACCTTTGGCGCACCTTCGGCGCGCATGGGGTGCGTTCGCTGCGCGTAGACGCTGCGCGTTACGGTTTTTGACTTATATGGAAGATGGAGAAGGGGGAGGGGCGAGGTGGGGTCAGCTGGGAGGCGGGGGCGGGGTGGGAAGAGGGGCTGAGAGGTAGAACAACAAAATGGTGGCAGCAAAAACTCGACCACGAAAACAACAACAGCAACAACACAAGCAGGGCTATGCAGGAATAAACAATTAAGTCTTTACAGTCAGCGCTACGATCAAATGCAGTTACTAAAACAAGTTAAGCAGAGTGGGTACTTAGGAGCAGAGAAGCGCTACGATGTAATCAAGCTGCACTTAAATATTTCTATGCACGAGCAGAGAAGCGCTACGATCAAATCAAGCTGCACTTAAATATTTCTATGCGTGAGCAGAGAAGCGCTACGATGTAATCAAGCTGCAATAACTGAAGGGTCAAAAATACAATTCTAGAGCAGGGAAGCACTACGAGGTCTGAGGAGCACACGTAGTGGAGCGCTACGATACCAGTGCAGGGAGCGACCGCTTCTGAGCCAGTCAGGACGGTCACAGCGCGGGGTCAGGCGGGTCCTGCTAATACTATCCAACATCGTGGATTCTCAGCAGCATATCTAGATGCTATTATAGTCTATAGCAAGACCTGGCCCAAACACCTACACCATTTACAAATCAAACTATACAAGCTCAGGCTTGCCCATCTACACATAAATGCAAAAAAATCTAAATTCGCCTGTCAAGAAATAAAATACTCATAAATAGCACAGTGTTCACGGTTTTATATAACGTTGTTGATTGAAAACGAATAGACAATGTGAGCATTAAAAATAAAAAGAGGCAAAACATCCGACAAGTCTTACGTCTTAGCTGTTCTTTTAAACGGTTTTAACATAGTTTCATGCAGCTGCATACTTGATTGGGTTTAATGCACATAGTGGGCTCTCTGAAATTATTTTTAGAGGGGGCACGCAAGAGCCCACTGATAACACTAGGAGGGCTATAACAGACTAAAGTGTGCATGTCTATCTCCCACTCTTATTTCGCTCCAAATAAGAAAATAAAAAAATGAAGAAAGAATAAAGCAAACTTACCTGGCAGTCACGTCCCAGCCGCCGCATCTCCTCCTTGCAGGAAATACCCAGGCTCCCTAAGCGAATGACCACGCTCAGCGTTGTAATTGGTCAGCGCTCAGAGTGAGACAGGTAGCCTGTGCATGTTCCCCACCAGGCTGTGTAATGCAACCTGGTGGGAAACATGTGAAGTGCACATGAATGCTTGGCCGGCCCAAGCCGGACAGTCAAACCTTCATGTGCATTTTGAGTGTGCTCCCCACTCCTCCCCTGGCCCGGCTCTCCACACCTAGAAAGGAAAGATAAAATAATAATAACGCTTCATTATTATCATTTTATTTTTCCTCTGCACTGCTCGTAGATCAGTAGGACGCCACTCCTCCGCCTTAGCGGAGGAGCCACCCCTGCCTGTGACTTTAAGAAGCGAAGTCTGGTATTGCTAAACTACAGCAGAAGCTGGTTCGACTTCTTCAAGTTTAGTGATCGCCTACGTTAAGTACACTCACTGCCTGGGAGGGATGGGGGCAAGCCAGACCAAGACCAACTTGTGTGTGAAAAAGGCTGCTTTATTGAAGCAGGTGCATATAACACATTTCAAACCTGACAACTGCCTTACAAAACTTAAACCTCGCTATATATTAAATAACAGACCCTGTTCCTCCCCTACCCCTACTATCCCCTCAAAGCTTCCCCCACCCTGCCATTTACATAAACAACAACATTACACAGTATTGCAGTAAAAAATCATTTTTTTTTTTTTTTTATTGAGAATTGACATAATATAAAAAACACAACAAAACAGATATACATTTATAATACATCTATAAAATTTTACAAAATTCATATATCTAAACAACCTGTTGATACATAGCTACATCCTTTAAATTCAGATTTGTTGTTGCCTAACTTTATGAAGGTATAAAAAATAATTAATTACAAATATATATATACCGCTGTTTAAAAAAAGATTTGGCAACATTCAAACTGAAACAGTAATAAATTA
Source organism: Lissotriton helveticus (assembly GCF_964261635.1). NCBI lineage: Eukaryota > Metazoa > Chordata > Amphibia > Caudata > Salamandridae > Lissotriton > Lissotriton helveticus. The sequence continues at coordinate 429,476,816 of NC_136057.1, forward strand.
CATAAAAGCACCATTGATAGACCTACCCTCCCTTTTGCATACAGTGAAAGGGACATTGCATACAGTGAAAACCGCTCAACAAATGGAATGCGGAGCATGATGGCGGCTGTGTGAGGAGCCGCGGAGCAGCAGGGTGTGGTGTGGTGCAACAAACCCCTGGATGCCTCGAACTCTTACCATATGCTGGCGGAATTAAGGGCGGCTAATATACCGCGCGTGAGCCTGTAGCTTCCGACGACCTCATCCCGACTCTACCCCCGATGCAAGGCGGCGGCGTCTCTGACCATGCGAGAGGGAGCTCCGCAGTAGCAGTGGTGGCGGCAGTGGTGGCGGCAGCCCAAAGGAGTCAACGACCGAGGGTGGAGATCGCAGGCGCGCTCTGGCTGGTCTCGGCTATCCTCACGTCCTGGCTGCAGCTGCAGTGCATCCATTCTGTCAAGTCTGCCTCCCGTTACCCGGCCGCCTCTGTGACACGGCGGAGGGTGAGGCTCTGGGTTAATACCCGTGGTTGCGGTTGTGGATTGCTGCGAGGGTATACAAACTCGAAAATGGCCCCGAAAATAGCCGCCGGTATAGCAGCCAAGGCAGCGGCTGCTAAAAAGAAAGCACAGGCTGTAAGGGCTGCCTCACATGCCACTGCTGAGGTGGTGAATTCAACACGCAGAACCGAGGTAGCTGGAGCTGGAGTAGTGCAAGAACCGGGGGCAAAATCGAAATCAGTCGCATCAATACCTGAGCTTTTCGCCCGCAGTGGTCAAAATTTAAAAAACACCATGAACCCAACTCCTCCCGTTACAGATAAGGAGGGGGTATCAGAGGAAGTATTGGAGGGGGCGCTGGAAACTGACTCTGGTGCAAAGACACCCCCAATGGCGACCACGGTGAAAGCGAAAGTATCACAAGCAATTACTCCACCTGATGCGGAAATTGGTATGGTCTCAGCCAACATAAGGGGAGAAGGAGAAGACGAAAGAGAAAGAGTGACACAGCGGACAACAGATTCTCCCCGAATGGAGTTGCTCGACCAGGAGCGACAATTAAACGATGGGGGCAGGAAAGGGGGTAACTCAGACGGGGTAGCAAACATGGGTGTTCTGATCACTCCTGTGTATATGGAGGATCAGATGGTCACTGAACCTGCGAAATCCAGTGCTATCCAGTACATACAGAAAGACACTTTAAAAGTTACCCTAGAAGAACCTGTCACTTTAAAAGAACCTGACTGTAGGAGAAAGGTCAATATATCAGGTCTCTCCGCGGCTACAGTGACCTCGGCAGAAGGAGTGGAAAGCGAACAAGAGAAGGAGAAGGATAGCAGTGAATGCTTCTATTCAGTAACCGAAGAGGCAGGGTGGTCCGATGACGAAAGGAGCTCCTCTCAAGAAGATAGTAACATTGAGTCAGACAGTGATCCCGATTTAACTACTCCTGGCACAGCGAAAAGATTGGATGGTAATGCTAAATTTCACGGTCAGGCGCATAGGGATCTGAGCTGGGATCACTCCTCAACGACACCGCTACAGGGAAGCCAGGAGACCGAGGCCCCTCATCCTCCACTTCTGGATGTTATATATCAGACAATGCTTACGCACAGAGAAGAAGCCAGGCAGGACACGAGGAAGTCGCAAACTGCAATGCGTAAGTTACAAACTGTTGTTAGAAAGCTTTCAAAAGCACATGCTAATGTGGGGGATAGAGTCACGAACTTAGAAGAACGGATTGTAGCGACTGAGTCAGAGGCTGCCTCTGCATCACTCAAAGTTGACTCTCAGGCGGCGCAGGTTGTTGATATCCAGTGGAAGCTGGAAGACATGGAGAATAGGCTGAGACGCAACAACCTGCGCGTCCTAGGGGTCCCGGAGGGGATCGAGGGGTCGGACATGAGGGGTTTCATTATTAACCTTTTTAAAAATGCATTCCCTGAATTGGCAGATTGGAATTGGTCTTCTGAGATCCAAAGAGCCCACCGAACCCCATTTAAGGTACGAGCTGGTGCTACCCCGGAAAGACCAAGGGCAGTCCTTATATTTCTAGGAAATTTCATTCTCAGACAAACTATATCTGATAAAGCCAGACCGGATGCCAAAAGAACAAGCGAGGGCATATCTTTCTTTGTAAGGCCGGACTTTTGCCATGCAACGGTCGAGAGGCGTTGGAGACTCCGTCAATTGATCAAACCTCTCCAGGAAAAACATATGCAGGTCTATCTGGTGAATCCTGCACAACTTAAGGTTGTGAGAGAGGGCAAGACACAATTTTTTACATCTGAGGTCAAGGCAAAAGAGTTCCTACTCACTATAAAAAAAAAAAAAAACTATAAAATAAAATATCCGGTAATAGTGAAGTGGCTTGAAACGCGTCTAGAAAAAGATATATTACAGGTTGATTGTTGTATACACTAGGGTGATAAGTTTAATTGCCCTCTGCTCTCTCTCTTTTAAGAGGGAATAGATTTAGAGGGGAGGCATTTAGGGGGGGTAAAGTTTTGTTTAAATGGAGGTTTTTTTTTGTTGATTCACAAGTGCATCCACACACCACACTGCTGCATCCATCCATCAACGCACAGACCTCGGTCTGAGCGCTTCTAGGGGGGAAGGGTGGGATGGAAGGGGGGGGGGAGGGATGACCCAAGGGAGGGTCATGTACTCTAAGGGTGGTGGAGGGAGCGGGGGGGAAAGCACAGAAACAGAAAAGGGGGAAAAAAAATTGAGAATTGACGTTATAGAAATTACATTTATATGGTATCTATACAGTATGACTAATATTAACAACCAAATTCCAGATTTAAAAAGGAGATGCATAAAAATTGATAATGCTTAGTCTAACTATTTACTCGATCAACATAGGGGGGTTGAACGATTGGCGAAAAAGAGCCAGACTCACAGAATTTGTTAAATGTGAACCTATAGATATCCTGTGTTTACAGGAGACGCATCTCTCGTGGGCTAAAAGGAAGCTGTTAAAATTTGGCGGGTTTGAGATCCTCACATGTTCTACCCAGACCTCAACTATAAGAGGCGTGGCAATTCTGGGAAAGGCAACTTTGGGAGGGGCTAAACGGGCTAAATCAGACCCAGCAGGGAGATGGGCCATTGTAGAATTAGGTTGTGGGTTAACGATTTGTGGAATCTATGGGTCAAACCTTGACGACCCCACAATATTTGAAGTGGTCGAAAGCGAGTTGTCAAGCTGGCCCACACCGATTTTGGTATGTGGAGATTTTAACGTAACAATTGATTTCTCTAGTAATGTTCCTTATAGTGGCAGAAAACCCAGAGTTTCAAGGGCACTCCTATCTATGATGAAATCACATGGTCTGGTCGATATATGGAGCTCAAAATATCCTGACGACCCAGGTTTCACTTATTATTCCTGTCCTCATCAGAAGTATTGCAAACTTGATTATGCTCTAATCTCCTCAGGAGAGATTGGGAAAGTCAATATCAAAAAGCTTCCCAAAATATTATCGGATCATAATCCGTTAATTATAAGTCATAGTGGTTTGGGTCCTAAGAGGAAAAGAAGATCTTGGACATTTGACCGCAAATTATTAGTCGATGCTGCTTTTATTGAATATTTACGAAACTGGACATGCGAGTTTTTTGCCGCAAATCAATACAGTGCCTCCAGAAACTCGGTCTGGGATTCATTTAAAGCAGCATTAAGAGGGGAAGTAATCAGTTACTCAGCTCTGCTTAAGAGAAAACAACAGGACAATAAGAATAGACTCCTGGTCGATCTGGCTAAAGCAGAGGAACAGCATTGTCTGGCATTAACTTCGGGGGAGGAGAGTGCTCAGAGCCAAACTAAGATCTGTCTGATCAAAGCTGAGATACAGAAACAGCTGGCAGATAGGGCATCTTTAGATTACTGGACCCATAGGAAGAAAATGTACGAGACAGGGGAGCAGGCCGGGAGGGCATTAGCCTTAAGAATTAGACAGGATAGGGTTAAAAACGCCATAACATGTATACAGGATGAGGGTCGAGACTACACTGAACCCCAAGAAATTGTATCTGTATTTGAAAAATATTACGAGAATCTATACAGGGAAGATGCAGGGGATACCCCTCCAGATATTTTAGGGAGGCATTACCCAGATGTAGGCCCCAAGTTAAACCCAGATGAAATGGTAAGCCTCGAGGGTGACATAACTAAGGAAGAAATACTAGCAGCACTGTCTCAGCTAGCCGGAGGTAAAGCTGCCGGCTCTGACAGTATACCTTTAGAGATATACAAATATCTGAGGATCGAGATAGCTCCATACTTGCTAGATCTCTTTAACGGCATTATATGCACTGGTATAATACCAGAAACTTGGAGGGATACCAACATTGTGGTATTTCATAAAAAAGGTAAGCCCAAAGAGAACACTGGTTCTTATAGACCAATATCTCTTATCAACTCTGATAATAAATTGTACGCAAAAATCATAGCTACAAGGTTGGGGAGGGTCATTGCTGGCCTCGTCTCCCCATGGCAGCGTGGGTTCATCCCTGGTCGTGGCACAACGGACCATGTGAGAAGAGCTATATCTATATTTGAGGCTCATGCCGGGGGGGAGGGGGTCGCTATGATCCTCCTCGATGCCGAGAAGGCATTCGACCGCGTAAGATGGCAATATCTCTGGGATGTATTACAGGGGAGAGGCTTTGGTCCAAAAATCTTGAAAGCCATCAGGGCCATGTATCGAGATCCAATGGCTCATATACAATTGATGGGTCTAAGCTCGGCTGAGATCAAGATAGAAAGGGGCACCCGCCAAGGCTGCCCCTGCTCACCGATTTTATTTGCCCTGTATATCGATCCATTGATCAGACAGATATTAGTAAACAATAGTATAAAACCAGTTATTACTAATGGGTTCGAGAGCAAAATTCTGGCATACGCGGACGACCTTGCGGTTATGACACCTGATCCGGCAGCGTCCATGCGAATACTAATAGAGATCACCAAACAATTTGGATACCATTCTGGTTATAGGTTAAATGAGGAGAAAACACAGGTGATCTGTTCAAGGAATATAATAAAAATAGATCAACGGTATGTTAATTCTGCCACATATCTGGGGGTTATTATCACGGCAGAGACAGATTCAATTATACAGGATAATTTTAATCGATTGCTTAAGAAAATAGAAAGAGATTTAAAACGTATGGATGCATTACATCTTTCTATTATTGGAAGAACAAATGTTCTGAAAATGACAATGTTGCCCAAACTACTGTATTTATATAGATCTATACCCTTTCTGATTGAGGAACAAATGTTAAAAAAGACGGAATCCATATTTAATAGCTTCCTTTGGCAATATGGCAAGATCAGAAGAGCAGCTAAGTATATGTCTCTTCCCCAGGAGTTCGGAGGTTTGGGTGCCCCAAATATAAGATTCTACCACTGGGCATGTCTATTAACTCAGATGTCTATTTTATTTCAAGCTGGTGGTGGGCAGACTTATACTAGGGATCCAACTGATAATATGTATATTCCTCCCTCAATATATGAGCTCCTTATGGGGCAGGAAGCCGTAGGTGCCCTACTGAGAAAAAATGGCCGCAGATTTTTTAAAAAAACCAGGCTTAAGACTATACTGGGAGCTTGGGATCTTTGGAAAAGAGTTCAGAAATATCTGCAGATTCCCAGAATTAATAGACATTCGCCGTTATGGAAATCAAGCCTTTTTCCGAACCTCAGCATGGATGGGGCATGGAAGATCTGGGAGCAACACGGCATTCAGACGATAGGTGATATCGTCTGCAGTGGTAAATTGATGCCATTTGTAGCTATTCAACAGAAGTATGACATATCTATAGGTCATAGCTTTAAGTACATCCAAATCGCACAAACTTTTAGAGCAGATGTAATTGCGGCTTGCTCACTTTCTCCTAACCCCATCCTTGATTATGTAGTGAACAATGGTGATAGAATAAGGGTAGTATACCAGGAGCTAATGGGCAGGTTGCCTAATGACCTCGAGAAACATGAGGCAGCCTGGGCTATGAAATTACAGGACCCAGATGCAGATTTTGATAAGGCCCTAGCTCTGGATAGGCAGGTACTTAGGTCCTCTAATCTGAAGGCCCAACATTTTATGACTATGTTCAACCTTTACTATACTCCCGATAAGCTACATGAATGGGGGATAAGAGAAGACAGTAAATGTCCCAGATGTCAGCAGGATTCGGCCGATTTGGTTCATATGTTTTCTCTCTGCGAAAAACTAGCGACAATTAAAATGGAGATAGAGAAATTCTTGGAGGGGCTGCTAGGCTTAAACATCAGCCTATCCCCAACTGTTATGATACTTGGGATCGATAGTAAACTAGGGCTGAGTGGAAGGAGAGAGGCGGAGGCTTTAATTTTCTTAGCAGCAGCCGTCTTAAGAATTCTGATATCAGCTGCTTGGAAGGATCCCTCTCCCCCCACTTTCTCAATGTGGATGGCCAGATTTCTCACCATAAATAACATAGAATCTTCTCTGTATTCTTATAAAGGTAAAAAATTGCGGGACTTTGGCCTTGAAATGTGGGCACCTGTGAAGGCATGGAGGGAGGGTAGGTATTGCAGTAAAAAATCATGTGATACAATAGGAACCCAAATCCCATACCTGCCTTTCTGCAACTGTAACTAACAAATGTCTACCCTGAAAGTTAGACTATCTGCCTACCCTTTCCCTGCTCACAAACTTCCAGCGCTTAACCAAAAAACACTGGCAACCCTGTGCAACTTTTCAAAACCCTGCCACCCAGGCAAAAGGAAAGGCAGATCTACTGCCTGCCCCTTTTTTCTGCCCCCTCCCCACCCACTTCCTAGTAGTACTCTATTGTCCTGAGTAACTATGATCATTTTGGGTCCTGGCTAAAACCTCCCTAATTTCTAAGAGGTATGGGTCCATTCCAAACCTTAAAAGGTGGATACCATTCCCTCTGAAAAATTCTACAGTGTCAAAGCAAATTTCTTTATGTATAAACCTAGTCCAGATTCCAAAAACAGCCCGCCCGCTGTTATTTAATCAACGCTAAATCCACCTTCATCCTTCTCATTAACACAATGCCCTTCTCCTTACACAAATAATTTTCTCCCAAGTGTATAACCAAATATCTGAAAACCTATTGCCCAACATCAAGCTGTTCAAGCACAGGATCAATTCCATCCAGTCCATGTCCCCCGTTCCTTACCACAATATGTTTAAAAACTGTTCTTTCAAACCGAGATTCCATCCCAAATAATTCTTGCGGGCTTGAAGGTGAGCCCACTTTCACGAAAGAGTGCCCCACTACACAGATAGCCATCTCCTCCGAAACCGGGGACCAGCCACCGAACCTGAAACGAGAAAAATCTGTGTAAGCATAAACATTGTTAACTGCTGCGCCAAGCCTTCCGACATTGCTTCGCAAGTAACGCTTGTAGCATTCCGATGACCAAAGTCCCAGATGCATGATGATACTCCTTTCCCGCCCTCTATTGTTGGCCTCTAATGCCGCTCCAATCCTGAAATCGTGAGTCGCAAAGTCTGTGCCGTTGATGCCAAGCTCTGATAATGCTTTCTTCATACTGCCAACAGTTGAAAGGCAGTGGCTCTGCTCATATTGGCATGTTTAAACTAATCCCCCATGCCCTTTGGACGCTGCTTGCCAGCACGCTTCCCCAATGCAAAGACAAGTGGGCATAGGAGAAGATGCCTGCAGCGCAACCCATTTTCCTTTTCCCCCATTGATCTGTCTTTTACTTCCTCAACCAAATATGCACCCCCACCTTACGTGGTGCGACATCAACCCGGCTAACCCCCCCCCACCCCTTCTGTCCCCATCTGTCCTCGTTCTCTTGCCCATCCATCCAGCATAAGCGTACCCCATTAAACTGCCAACGGTGCGTAAGCCCTCAGCAGCTTACCCACAAAGGCAATCCCCGCTAATTTCCCTGCAATCGTCACCCTGGATAATCCCTTATCAATCATATCCAGTATGAACTGGATGACATCTTCAACCTGTTATACCTTATCACAACATCGCTTGGCGCCTGAAAGCTGATATTCCTCCCACGCCAAACTGTAAGTGACCCTAGTAGCCTGAGCCAGCGATCCTACAACCAATTGTAGCTTCCTGTGTTGCTTATGTACCACAACAGCTGCAGCGTGGGCGACGGGGCTCTGTCGGCATACTTGGCTAGCCTACGTAATCTCCCCCACTGTAAAACGAGACAAAGCATCCGCTATATCATTGTCCACACCTGGGATGTGCAGTGCCCTGAAAGCTATGTCATGGCGCAAACGACCTAAGACAAACACTCAGAACTACAGCACCTGCCCAACCCTTTCTGACTGGCGGCTCACTATTGCCACAACTGCCAAATTGTCTACTCTGAAGGTTACTTTCCTGTGTGCCAGCTGCGACACCCACCATGTCACTGCCACTCAAGCAGGGAACAACTCTAAAAATGCAATCCTTCTACCTCCAACTCTCCATTGCGCAGGCCACCTCCCTTGCAAAACAGGTCAAAACCTTTACTGCCTGCCGCCTCTGAGCAAACCTGTACATCCAATATCAAATCTTCATCCCTTGCAAGAGGAAGCCCATTAAAAGACTGTGTAAATACCCTCCACATTCTCAAGTACTCCTTTACTCTAGCTGACAGTCTTGCATGGTGATGAGGTGGTCTCTGTCCCACCAATGCCTGTCCCACCTCCTACAGAAAATCCTCCCTACTCTCCCTTTGAAGTTCAAATGACCTAGCAAGACCTGTACCTCCTTGACTGTCACTTTCTCGCGAGCCAGCATAGCATCAAGCAGTTCCAGCATTTTGTGTTTTTTGTCCTCCGGTAAGCATGCCTGCATTACACCTGAATCGATCTCTATTCCTAGAAAAGGCAGTGCCATGCTAGGGCCCATAGTCTTTTCAGTTGCCCGAATGAGGTCGCACACTGCTCGTCCCATCAGCGTGTGACCCCGGAGCATGATGGTCGATGTAGTCGGTATCAGCGGGTGCGCTTCTACCCGAGTGTTGAATCTTGAGGGTGTTCACTGGTGTGCTTGCCATCCCTGGACACGTGTTTCGCGTTCATTAACGCTCACCAGCAGGGATTAAGCGTGTGCACGGGGTTGCTGCGTGGGCTGCCGAAAATATTCGTAGGTCCAGATACCCATCAGTCCGACAAGTACCTACTTGCACCCACCTGGGTGAACCACTCAAGAACTCCATGTACCAGATTCCCGAGGGGCGATCCGGAGGAGGGGCTAGTGGTGTGCGGTCCATTGCGATTGTTCTACAAATTGGCTCCCTTGAGCTTTGAGCCGACTGGCTCCTGGACGACGCACCTGCGTGCCGGTTCGGGCATCGAGGCCTTTGACGGTTGTTTGGCGGCCTTCTCTTCCACCCCTAACTATTTTCTCTACTGATGAGGGAAGTTATCCCGAAACCCGAGCCATGTCTCGGGTGATATCCAAAAACCCGGGACATGTATCGGGTCTAGAGATCATCAGTCCAACAAGTACCTACTTGCACCCACCTGGGTGAACCACTCAGGAACTCCATGTACCAGATTCCCGAGGGGCGGTCCGGAGGAGGGGCTAGTGGTGTGCGGTCCATTGCGATTGTCTTTTCAGTTGCCAACAGCGCACACAATTCCTCCATGAGCTCTTTGAATTTTTCCAGGGCATCCCGGCACTCCATGGAGCCTGCAGAGCCCGCAAAGAAAAATTTCTCCAGATATGTGCAACCTGCTTGTGGTTTGTGCACTTTGTAAACAACCACTGTAGAAAGGTGCTAAAACACACCAATAATGCGCATGACATCAAACAGCCCATTGGTAATGCTTTATCCACGTACCATTTCCCAGTGAAATGTATGCCCAGAAGATCTCAGTCATCTGGATGGACTGGAAGCAAACGGAAATCTGATTTTTTGTTGCATTTTGCCATTTGTGCTATTGCACCCGCGGTCACTACAAGTGACATGGCCACGTAAACCACTGTAGAAAGGTGCGAAGCACTCAAATATTGTGCATGACCTATGACAGCCCATTGGTAATGCTTTCTCTACGTGCCATTTCCCCTTGAAATGGATGTCCAGAAAATACTGATCATCTGGATGGACTGGAAGCAAACAGAAAGCTGATTTTATGTCGCATTTTGCCATTGCGCCCGCCGTCACCACAAGTGACATGGCCACGTCAACCACTGATAGAAAGGTGCTAAAACACTCAAATAATGCGCATGACATAGAACAGCCCATCTGTAATGCTTATCCATGTACCATTTCCCATTGAAATGGATGTCTAGAAGATCCCATTCATCTGGATGGACTGGAAGCAAATGGAAAGCTTATTGTGTGTCGCATTTTGCCATTTGTGCCGTTGCGCCCGCCGTCACCGCAAGTGACATGGCCATGTCAGCTAATGAGTATGAAACATTAGCCTCCTTTTTGTCAATAAAATCCTTTACCGAATTCCCTTCTGGCCATGATAAATGTTGGATGAGACTGAATTTACCTGGCTCCTTCTTCGACACTACCCCAATGGGTAACACCATCACGTTCTCAATATGACCAGTGTTGAAAGGCCCAGCCATTCTCCCTTCCCACACGTCTTTGTCTACCTTTTTCTTGCACTACTTCTCTATGTTATTTAGCTGACTGTAAATTCCCTGCCCACCTTTTGTGCCTTGGTTCCTCATACCCCAAACGGCACCCCATCTGAAACCTTGCCTCAAAATCTCTGCAGCCTTCTGGTCATCCTACTCCTGAAAGTCTTCGTTCAACTTCTTCGGCCTAACCGGAGTATGAGCCCTTTGGCCCAGAACCCTGACCCCCCTAGCTCCCCGCGCCCCTGCACAATGCTGTTGTTGTTGACCCCCTAGCTGGCCCCTTCGTGTTGCCACTGTTGGCCCTCTTGCTGGTGCCATGCAGCGCTCGGGATATTTTTGCAGTCCACACTTACGTAGATCAAAAACACTGTCATCCAATTTTCTATAGTCCAGGGCACTCTCAGCCGCTTGGCCAATTCATACTCTTCCTCTTTAAACCTTCTTTAAAGAGGAAGAGTCAGTATTTCAACATATTCACCCTTCCATTAGCATTCTCTGTTTGTCAGCAGTAAATGCGCCCCCAACGTCTTGGTCACCCCCATGTACGGGAGTTTCTTAATCTTCAACTGTGTACTCTCGAGCTTATCTCTTTTTTTCTTTTTTACAGTCACCCCCTCTTCTTTATGTAAATTCTCTATGCTTTTATTCACTTCCACTTTAATTTTGCTTGTCTTACCTTTCTCTTTGGTGCCCATTCCTATGTCTAGAACGTACCTACCCTTGCTTGACCTACCCTCATTCCCCCCTATTTTGCCCCCCCCCCCCATTTGAATCAACCTCATCACCAGGTTCCCCAGCCCCCCTTTTCCTTTACCTGGCTCTAAGGAGGGTGCCGGTGTTGCTGAAGTCCACCTCGCCAGTGCTGTGGATAATTCAGATTTGTCTGTCCTCTCCAAAGGCCCCAACGCCCTTCTCACCACCTGCAAAGCACTATGAGACACATTACTCTGTCCCCCCATCCCTATTTCTTCATATCTCAATTCACCTTCTCATGGTTCTCCTCATCAAAGACAAGATCCTCGCACCATTCGGCCTGCGAAGCACTCGATGGCCGCAATCGAGCCACCTTTCTCGTGCCCTAGGGGGTAATGATTGCACCCGCCAGTGTTCCCTGAAATCCCTTGAACGTTTAATCCTGTTTTACTTGACCGCTCAGGGCCTATTTATGCCAGCCGCGACGGGGTCCCCCGATGGTAATGGGCACACTGCTCAAGGCTCCGCCCTCCCTTCTCCTCTGCACCAACAAGCCACTTCCAGCTCTGCCAAGTCCAGTCTTCTGTGGTGCTCCTCTGCCTAACAATCAAATGACTGGTCTGGTGTGCTGGGCCTCCGAAACCCTTCTCCCCGTTCCCGTCTTCTTTTCCTGCCTACCTAAAGTACTCTCAGCCCACCTACGCCCGACCTTAAACAGGTCCCCCACCACCTTGTCACTGACACCCCCCATCCGCCACTTCACTCCAGTCCAACTCCTGCAGGTTACTGGTCCTGCCCTGCACCTGGCCCTAAGTCCCCACCACCCTGCTTGACTCCGTCCTCTTGTTGGTCCCTATTACCCTTTCTATCAAGGCTCCTGCCCCTTTCCCCCATACCCTTGGACCCCCCCACCACCGGGCTAAGTGTCCCTTCACCTGCCCTACACTATCCAGGCCTTTCACCTCCTCGTTCCAGGAGGTAAAAATATCAAACCCTTCCCCATACCTGGCTACCCCTGCAGGTTCCTGCTCCCCGGGGACCTTTTCCTCATCCCCCTCTGAAAAGGACCCCTCGCATATCCCCACATCCGGGGCTTACACCAAATTGCTGTCCCAAGGATACCCACCCTCCCCTATTACTACCCTCCCCCCCCCTTTTCAGGGTGAGCCGACCCTGTCCCTGCCTCCAAAAATTGTTCTTGGGCGTGCCCCCCCCCCCAGGAAGAACCCTCCCTCCTACCCTGTATATTTTATATCTGCTTGCGGGCCCCCATTTCCTCCCCCCACTTGGGTTCATTGTTACTTTCAGCCCCCCGCGCTGGGCCTTTGTATCTTCCTTTACCCCCGCGGGCTATTTTGGCCCTTAAGTCATCCTCCGCCGCTCCCGGGGCCTCAGTCTCACTCGCTGCAGGCCCCGCGACAGAAAGGGCCTACCATCACGGTCTGCCAGCCGACACGCTACGGGCTTGCTCGCGACATGCCCTGGCTCCGCCCCCACGCATAATAGCCAGAGCCTCAGACCAGCTATGAGGCTAAGGATTGGCGGACAACGCAGGGGCCGCTCTTCTGGTATACGAGCGGCCCCTGAAACTTACCGCCCCCGTCTTGGCCCTCCTGGTGGATGGGCAGGCCACAACGATTGCCGCCACCCCCGCGGACCCACGTTAAGGAAGCCTGGACAAACTCGCCGGGTCTGGGATAGCAGGTCCAAACGCCTGGCCTTGAATAGAAGGCACACTGCTTCAAGCACGCAGTAATCCCTCCTTGTTTTTGACTGCTGCCTAACTGACAAAAATGTTTGCTACATTGCCTTGCTCCCAGCCACCAGGTCACCAGAAACTAAAATGGTGGCAGGAGGAGCGCAAAGCAGACCCTTATAATATTGGTCTATACACAAAGCAGCCCAAAATCAACAAGATGGCCGGTGCCTGGCCAGCCCAGCCCCTCCCAATTTGCCCGGGGGCAGAACTCCCTGCGCTCGGTTGCCCCACAAACCTCCCTTTTTCCTTCATGATCAGGCTGCAGATGTGTTCCATTAGAAACTCGAGAATGCGTTAACACTCAGGATTATGGGCCTGATTCACAAAGGGCCTACGCATTCGTGGCGGATGCCCCGCAGTCATGGGGGAGTTGCCGCACTTGGGTCGGAATCTATTGCACCCCAAGTGTGGAGACTCCCTACACAACTGCGTGTCCTCCGCCACGAGTACGGAGCCCCTTTGTGAATCCGGCCCTAAATCTCCACCTCGGGTGGGCTCTGTAGTAGGAGGTACCTGCTTCTCCAGTCGTCGTTTGTCTTTGTATTGGCTTTCTGCTCGGTACGTGCTGTGTCTAGATCCCCCTATCCCACCATCCCACCCAGGCTTTGTGTCTTAATGAGCTACACCATTTGATTTCTGAATGTGCTGGGAGTATGGTGAAATGCAGAGCCATGTATGTGCTTCCATACTGGCACAATATCCTTTGATTTAACCCTTTCGATGCTGATGACGGAACCGCTCCGTCATCAGCTGCGGTGGCGCTGTGCTGATGACGGAGCGGTTCCGTCATGGCCCGGCCGCCGCGCCTGCGCGGCGCGGATTCCGCGCCTGCGCTGGGCATTCTATTGAGCCGGCGGGGCCATGACGGAACCGCTCCGTCGTGAGCACAGCCCAACCGCAGCTGATGACGGAGCGGTACCAGCATGCGCCCGCCCCACCCTCTTAGCGCTGCAGCGGAATAGCCGCCGCAGCGATGCGGTTCATTATGAAAAACTTATTTTCTACAGTGTCAGTTAGTTTTAGCTTAAATTTTGATTGTTTCACCCCAGCGTTGAGCAGGCAGGCGGTGCCCAAACCACTCCATCTTAGCTCTGCCAAACACGGGTCAACCTTGACCTGCTGCATCGCTTCCCTCCTTGGTGTATCCCTTACCTCCTTGGTGTATCCCTTCCCTCCCAGCTGTATCCCTTCCCTTCCCTCCTTGGTGTATCCCTTCCCTCCCAGCTGTATCCCTTCCCTTCCCTCCCTGGTGTATCTCTTCCCTTCCCTCCCTGGTGTATCTCTTCCCTCCCAACTGTTTCTGCACGACGCCTTTCCGGAGCAAAATTCTGTGTCACTGTATGTCCCAGCAGTATGTAGTGGGTTCTAAAATGATGTCTCAGTTCGAAATCAAAGCACAAAACGTACCTAAAGCACAAAAACATTCGTACGCGATGATGTCACTTTAATAAGAGGCACAGATTCTGGCGTCGAGAGTCCATGACCACCAGGGCCCCTTTCTCGGGTGGTCAGTGCCCTGCCCTGGCCGGGGCCCCTTTCTATGGGTGAGACGTTTGACGTCAGCGCACTGGTAACATGAATTATATTTTACAGTTTGTACAGAGAAAGGACAAGAGAACACGGAAAGATGCAGTGGCCTTCGTTTGTTTCCAAGAGCTGACATCAGCACTGCTTCAGTGTGATTTCCTGGTAGAAACCATTAGGGAAGTGCAGATTGTCGCATGTGTGCACAGTGGACTGTAGCACAGAACGTGAACGTGCGCGTTGTAATTTCAGGCACGGTCGCCGCCACAGATTTGGGCTTTTAAATATTTGTAGAACTGAAGCAGCGCCGTTTTGCCATCTGAAACCATGGTAAACAGTAGCACTACCCCGGAACCTCAAAGCTGTGTGCGGCTTTGGGTTGGAAAATGGCAGCTTTTGTTCACACATTTGAAGTAAATCACAAAACATGCATACAGTATATTTAAAGCATTCTAACGTATAGCAATGCATGCTAGGACCAGAAATCAATCTAATGTTACATTATGTTAGGAGCATGTGTGCACCTCTTGTTATCATGGAACAAATACACATTCTCATCGTGGGCGCCCTTTTCTTAGGACTGTGAGTGGGTTGGAGTCATGTGTTCAGTGTCTCCTTTCGTAATGGTTCATGCTAGTTAATGTGAAATGAAAGGTGGTCTGATCGTGCTAAGGATCTTTGTAGTTCTCTGTGTGTTTGGGCTAGTGTGCCGAAGCACCTTGGCTGTTTCCAATCAGCTGGGTCATCACTGATCCATCGATAGCTCTGCGGATGCAGGTAGTTTTGAAAACTTCATCACCATCTCGATCGTATGCTATTTTGAAGCTATTTTTATCTGAATGGTACTAAAGTCTGTGCTGATGTAGTGCGGGTGTTTAGCTGGGTGAGCAGTGTGACTTGGATGATGTTGGTACCATAGCGACAGCCACCTGTACGGCATCCTTGGGCATCTGGCTGGCTGAGTAGGGTGGCGGGAGCTGCAGAGGCGAGGAGGCTAGTGGGGAAACAGGACTTTCTAGCACTGGCTTCATTATGGACTAGGCATTGTGTCCAGTGGGCAGGTATCGAGGGGTGGGCGCCCTTCTTTAAGCAGGGTTGCAGTACTGACAATAGCAGAGTACCAGCATTTGCCAGGAGCAGACGGGGCCTCTGGCATAGTGGGTACCTGCACTTTCTCATTTCCATTTCAAGCATGGGGCTATTGTTTCCTTATGAGTAATGGGGTAAAGTGCTGGTAGAAGGCTGAGTGTCACATCGGGTCGGGATATGTTTTACGGCAGTTTGACAAAATTCCTTCTAAAATATGTTTTTAACCTGCAAACTATTCCTTTTCCTTTTCTACCCGACCTACTTGGATGAACTATTTGCATTAGTAACTTATCACATTATCAGCGAGTTCCTACTTTAACTGAACAGAAAATGCCTACTACTTGTCAACTAGATCCTTACTCAGCATTACAAAAAGTATATTTATTATGTTTTGATGTAAATAACAATTCCGAACAAAAGAGAAGGGGCGTGGCAAACAAAACGCAAACGGGAAATCACGTGCCGGGAAAGAAAGTCTGTCATGAGTCATAACAGCATTTAATTTAAAAAGAGCAAAACCTAATAAAAAGTTGACCAAACAGTCTCAAATGTCTCTGACTATTGCCCCCACGTACAGGTCGAGCTTTTACACTGTTTTTTGTTGTTGTTTTTTTCCAAAGTCTCAGAATAATTCTCTTAGCCTCCAACAATGGAGTTCTGTTAAAATATGTGTTGTTACCATTTGAAATTCACTCCCTCTTGTAACAGCAAGTACAATATCCGAGGCCTCTCGCTGCACGTTTCTTTTGCCATGACATGGAATCTTCCATGTATAATTGCACAAAACAACGTAAAGATTCGGATTGCATTGCCCCTCCCCCCTGTTGTATTTCCCCTGCTGGCTCATTGGTGGGTAGTCCTTTATGAGAGCAGGTTCTACATGTAGGTTATCTGTTCTGGCCGTAGAACTGCAAGTGTTGAAAGATAAGTAGCCTCTCTGCAATCTTTCCCCATAGTCATCAACCGGTTGCTAGGAAGTTGCCTGTCTCTGATCAGATGGTTTGAAAGTGTCTCCGTTGCCACTGCTTTTCTCACACCTTTGTGTACAAGATATGTACCGTCAATCTTATTGTTTGCTTCCAATCATATACTGGTACCATTTCACGCACACTAATGGAATATCAATTTCCATCCCTTTCCAGACGCTTATGAACTCTCATTGCCGTAGCATTATAGCTGTATCGTAAGGGGTCATACCTCCCTTATTAGCTACCAATACTTCCATCCGAAATATCATTAATTCCATGAAAGCTCGCCATACAGGTATTGGAACACCTTTTCCTGCGGATGTACGTTGTTACAACGCATGCTTTTACCACGCATGCTGTTACAACGCAGGTTTTTCAACGCAAGTCGTTACAACGACTTGCGTTGGGGGGTGCTGGATAGTGAATAGTTTAATTTACTATTCCAACTCCAGTCCCCGTGAATAGTAGGGAAGGTGTTGGTTACTAAATTAAACTATTACCTATCCTAGAGCGCCCCCCAGCGCAATTCGTTGTAATGACTTGCGTTGAAAAACCTGCGTTGTAAAGGCACTGCGTGGTAAAAGTTGCGTCGTAAAGAATGTTTCCCCTTTCCTGCACATTTCGTTCAGCACCTACCTTATCCATCTGGCAACATCTTACATCTTTTGTCTGGGGTCATGTACTATCCTCATCACTTTCAGTGAAGAGTTTCTATGCAGTACAGATTTGTAATTTGATACTGCATCTCTCCAAAGCTTAACTCTTGCTTCATATTGTATCAAGCATGGTTTCCCATCTCTCATAGTCTGCTGATCTCAGCCGTCTGGTCCCCTCATATGTAGTGATGAAGTTCTCAAGGTCTGTTTTGCCTCTTGTGGTTGGCCCTTTTTTGGACGCATTGCCCAGTGCCTCAGTTGAAAGTATTAGAAATGTTCTTGTGGCGCTATCCAGAAGGCTCGGTACCAGTCTATAAAATACCTTACTATACCTCCCTCTAATATGTCTAGTATGATTTTGCATTCCCCCATTCTGGAGGCCTTGGGCTTCTCAACTGTGTATGCTGGTGTAACATGTGGATTGTTGTGTGTTAGACCTGGCACCTCTAGGCGTGGTTTCCATTGACTTTATGCCTTCTGACCTCCTGCTTTTGACTATGTGCTGAGCTTTTTTTGCTGGCTTTACAGCTCTGTGCACTCTTTCACTGTTGACCAGCGTGGACGGGCGTGCACTCCTTGTCTAAAATGCAGTGAAATTTGGTTTCTCCATGATTGGCATATTTGATTTACTTATAAGTCCCTAGAACAGTGCACCACATAATGTTTCCTGCTATTGACAGGGGTTCCCATAGCCCATCAGTTCGGTATAGTGATGGGAGCTCGGTTGCATTCCATGTTGGTTGATCTGTTTTGGCTAGAAACATTTTTTTTAATGTTCAACTTTGCAAATGATGCCGCAATTGATGCATTATGCAAGTGCACAATGGCAGTGAAAACGCAGCCATTGCTGAATAGTAAAATTCCAATATCCCTTTTCTAGGTCATTTCCCAAAATCTTCATTTTGAGAATAAAGATAAAGGGTTACACCACTGTCAAACTTAATCATGTTAGAGGAAAATTGTTTTCACTAAAGAACTAATGTGAACCCCAATCTTAGAGCTTCATTTCTGCTGGGAAATAGTTGCATTGTGAACATTACGTGCAGTATTTGATTGTTCTTTCTCTTTATCCCATTTGCAGTGCCACCTGCAAAGGGATCATATTACACTTTTTATTTGCTGCATGATTAAAGTCTTTTTTTTTTTTGCAAGACTAAACTCCATCACTTTCTTTTTCTGAGTTTGTACCCAAAGTGTACACTTGCCTTTGGAGGATAAGTTGCCTACCTGCCTTTTTCCATACATTGAGAGATTGAGCACCCTGACCATCTACTGGTCAACCTTTTACCCTTAATGTTATTTGAACATTTAAAATCCGACTAGAAACTCTAAGTTCACTGTTAGCCAAGTCATGAAGGCCCACATCTGCCACCACAGATTCACCAAGAATGTCCCCCCTTTCTTCTACATGAATCATGGAACATCACCTCCAAGGGAGTCTGCATCATGCCCATCCTTGATGTCTTCAATGCCCTGTACTCTGGCCACCCCCAGGCATGATCAGCAAGCTCAGAACTGTTGAAAGTTGTATCAGAAGTTAATCCTTGAACTTGAAATCATGGGACCAAGAAAAGACAGCGCTTGAATGAATAGATTGATTTCATTTGCTGCCGGTAGATAATTTGAGACAATCTTCTATACTTACAAATATAATCTGGATCAATGCTTCCAAAGGTACTACACTGGCTGGGCCTTCAGAACCAGCCAGCCAAAACTCCCCTGTGCACCGCTTCTGCAAATAAATGCAAATTCTGGAAAATGCTAACGATCCTGCTGTTTTAACAATATTTTTACCACCAAGAAATCTAATGATTGCTCCCCATCTCAGATTCTGCCGGTCCTCTCTTCCATCTTGAATTGTGCATGCTCTTAATCAGTTGTCCCCTCTGCATGCATTACTCTTGCATAGACCATTAGATGCATGTGTACATAAATAAGTGTTTGATTTTTTTCCCCATTTTGGATTGATAAAAATGCTGCTTTCTGAAATGTAATGTTCACTCCTCCCTGATCTGCATCGAATATGAATGTTTACGAAAAAGGTGACCTGTGTGTTATCTTAATGGAGAGTGAGTGCTCCAAGAATTAGATGTTTATCTGAGCTGCAATAGGTGTTCATTAATCTTTAAGTTTTCCAAAAGCATATTGATGGCATCACTTTATCTACTCGAATAGCATATGGAAAGCCAACATGGTATACCGTATATGTTTGCATAGAGTGCTCATATAAATGGCCTGGAAATCCTTTAATTAGTGTGCATCCTATTGTGGTGTAACATGAATGTAATGCTTCTTACCCTCATCCCTCTAGTGGGAGTAGGGTTGGACACTACCAAGTTAGTGTGCATGGTTAGAAGAGCATGTGTTTTAGAATGGCTTTATGGTAGCATTTGCTGTTGCGTGTGGCAGCCGGAAGACCTACATGGAAAACATGAAAACTGGAGAGGTGCTTCAACAATGCCTAAGTGAGCTCATCACTGTCCTAGCATGTGTCATTGATGCTGAAGGATGTGAGGTAGGTAGAACCATGCTGTAGTATAACATGCGTACCATAAACAAACATTCTCCATCATTATTGTGTTTCGGCTCAGAGGAGCGAGCCATGCATGAATAGACTTGTTCTGCCTGAATTGGATTTTGTCTGCCTGCGTTGTGAAGGCAGACTCACTGATGGCAAGTCTTATTCAACCTGAGAATGGTCAGAATTGAAGCCATGCTGGAGCTGAATGTCCTTGGTCGGAATTATGGCAGCGCTTCTGGTGTTGGCATATTGGTCCAGCGCAGTGAAGATCTCAGCCAGCATCATAGAGTCCCTTGAAAGAGATGAGTCTTGAAAATGGGAGCCAGTCTTGAAAGAGCACTGGCGTGAGCGCAGTTTCCACCGGGTTGAAGCTGACTGAAGTGGCTTTGCTGCTTGATTTAGTCAGTGCAGATTGTTTGCTGACAGGCAGCAAAGCACTATTTTAAACTGATGCAGAAGTTGTTTTACTGTTTCCTGCTTGGTTAACAGCCACCTCTATGCATCTCCAAAGCGGTTGTACAGATTGGCTGGAGACAGGCTCGCGCAAGCACATAGGTCACTGCTCATCTCCACTCAGTGATGCGTCCTTGTCTTTCTCCTGACAGTGCCTCCAAAGCCTGCAACTCTGCAAAATACCTCTACGCAGACCACCCCTCGAAAACACTGGCAGAAACCTGTCTCCCGAGAGAAATCGACGATGGAGGAAGGGACCAATCCTTTGCCTGTCCCAGGGGCGCACGCCGAGAAATCCAAAAAGATTACAGATCTCATCAGCCGCTTTGAAAGCAGTGGGTAAGTACGTTAATTGTCGGCAAGGATGCAGATAGAATAATTAAATGTTAGAAATTATTGTGCTGCCTGATTTTTTGGATCATCCAAGAAACTTTAGAAGTTCACTGTGTAGAAATTAGATGAGAATGTACCATCACCTGCCTGTGAGCCTTGCTCCACCACGAAAATAAAATTGTCTAAGTTAGTAAATGTTTTAATTCATTTAATAAAAAATAAATTCTACATGACAATAAAAGTGCAACATGTTTAAAACGTGTCCTGCTTCGGCAATTTGCAGCTAAAATTGACATGTTTCAGCAAATAGTTAAGAAAAGAAAATTGTTAAAATTGATATGACATTAACATTCATTCTACATATTCTACAAGAACCGAGGCAAGCGGGAAGGAAAGCAGGAAGTTCGTGTGCAGTGCATATGCCAAAATGTAAACTTCCTCCACAAACATCAACGTCTCATATTGCTCGCAGCCTAACCCCGAAGCTTATACGTTTTGCATATTGAATAGACATCTTTCGCTTTTACACATGTTTCTTATTACAACTCTTTTGCTATTAATAACTTGCCTACGTAGTGCATTATTTTTTATAAAAAGTACAGTCACCGGGGCAGATTGCCCATGCATACAAAACATTACATCTTGGGACACGTTCTGAAACCGATTTGTTTAAAAGCATTTCGGAGAGGAAAAGGGACCACACTATAACTGTAATAGACTTTTTAAACTGGTCCTTAAATGCTCGGCAAAATAACTTTGTGGATGGAAGCTTTTATATATATTAATGCTCAGCTCTGAAATAAACACGTTTAAAAGTATTAGGGTGAAAACACTATTTTTCTCAAGCTCTCTCTCTACGTGGGTACTTTGGACAAAAGCACCTGGTTCTCACCTAGCTTGTATAGGGACCCATGTGTTAGTATACAAAAGTTGGGGAGCTCAAAACAAATTGGCGTACAATCCCAAGAGGTCAGTTTCTTCCATAACAAGCTCCTGTTATCATGATCATATGCCTTCGTAAAGTCGATGAAGCGGTGGATAGTAGTTATTTTCTTTAATTGGTTTCTCAATTATCATCGATAACGCTATCAAATTGTTGTTTGTACCTGGCTCATATTTAAACCCCGTTTGGCTAATCAGCATTAGTCTTTTTTTTTTTTTTTAAATCCCACTCTTCCAGGTCTGTCAACCGAAGCACTTCATTTCTGTATCCAATAGAGCTATCAAACTATAGCTATCATGGCTTGAATATGCATCTTTTTGTATAAATTGGGTAAAGCACTGACCCTCGCCACGAATGTTGTGTAGTTTCTGAGGTTAAGCATTCCGACCAGAACTCAGGATCTTGTTTATAAATAGTGGCAGGTAGGACATCTCCATTCCCTTACAGATTTGTTTTTTAAGTTCTTTGTAGTTGAAATCTCGAGGGCAACTGGGTGCAAGATTGTGTTTCTAAATTATTGGGAGCCCATCTCATGGTACAGCATTTTTTTTAGAATGTATCCAGTTTGATTGATCAACATTATTACCCGCTAAACAGCGGGACCTCTCTCCAGGCCATTAATAAGGAGCCAGAAGACCTGGTTCTTACAATTGTGGGGTCTCTTCAGCTCTGGTATTCTTGGGCCCGTCTGGCCTCCCACCGTTTTTTGGAAGCTTTCCTTAACTCATTTGCCTTCTTGGGTTGTTCTACAGGATCCTGAAGCATTTTTAGCCTCTGAGTTTCTTTGTCCAGATTTCTTCGCTGAGCCCTTAGGGCTTTCGAGTACCATTTATTTTGGGGTAGTTGCTCATGATGCTCCAGGGGTTGTTCAGTGAATCTTAAATAAGCCTTTAGCTCTTTTTTTACCGTGACCCAAGCTGAAATTGGATCTATTGTCTTCCAGATTAAGACCTTTGCTGCTTTTCTCCATACATTATGGCTGTTTCATGATATTGCTTTCCAATGGAATTGACTGACTTGTGACCCTATTTGTAAAACCAATAACCCCGGCCTGTTATTATTTCTAATAGTGACCTGCTCAGGATAATGATCGTTCTTGCATCTTGGATTGGATTTTGGTTTCCTCTGAGATAAAATATAGTCTTCAGTCAGCTGCTCTCCACATTAAAATAGAATGTCTAATAACTCGTAAAAACCACTGTCATATGGAATAGCGAAGTGAATTTGTTTGCACCAGTGAGAGCTCTTGACCAAGTGCTATATTCTCACTTCACTTGGTGAAAGGAACTGCTCTTTTCCCCCGCATTTCTTCTGCTTCTAAGACAACCGAGACAGTGTTGAAATGAAGATAACTGATCGAACACCAAGGCATCCATTCTCTTTAGGTATTTTAATTGGGTATGCCTGGATTGGTCTTGCAGCCCCTTGGAATGCTTTTATAGAGAGTAGCCTTGTCATGGTATCTGCGTTTCATTGATGTGGAAACTCATCTTTTACTTAGGTTCCTCACATTTAATGCCTTAATTCTCTAGATGTATTACTCCCTGTCTGCCCTCCCCAACCGTAGTTCATTATTGTTGTCTCTATGTAACCCTGTTGGATCATTATTGCTAAACCTGCATGGTGGTCAGTATTGACAAACCCGTTCCTGGTATCATTGTGGCTAATTCCTGTTTACTGGTCAATATTGCTAGTCCTGCCTGTTCCTGTTAAAGCTTATCTGGACTGTGGCAATTACTGCTCAGCGAATCATATTAATGTGCAATAAAAGAGCAAATCTGTCAGAGAAAAATATGCTTTAAAATGCACAAAGTAACTCCGATGTCATATAGCAGACCTTGTGTTGTGGCAATGTTTTGGTTTTCCAGAAAATTCAGCAAGACTGCTTTTCCTCAGGAATGTATTTTCACTTGTGTTCAAAGAATCCTAAATTCATTTAGTTTCAAGTTTGAATTGTAGCTGTTACTAAGTTTCCAATTCTAAGCGTACTTGTCATGCCCAGAAGCATAGCAAATTAGCCAGCCTGTAATAGTATTTATGATGGGATATCTTTTAAAATTGAGAGAAGTCGTCATACAACATTTGCTGTTCATATACTGTTTTCTTCTTCGAAGTAAATTACTTTTACATTTCTTTGCATATGTCACGTAAATTAAGATTTCATTTATCATGGAGGGTCTTTTGTTTTAACCCAAGATCCATGCCAACACTGAAACTCTAACATGATTATTCATCAATGTACCTTTCAAACACAAAGGAGAGAAAGAGCCCAACTGTTAGTATGAACTAACCGTTCACAAGAATAAAGAAAACACTAGGTTTTCTTCAATAAAGCACACCCACCAGGGTTATGCCTTGGTGGCATACTTCATCGTTGGATCCATTCCAATGCGGAACGGGGTGTGCTGTGACCTACATGTTACGTGGGAGCACTTATTTATGTATATTAAATGATGTAAAAATGATGAAAACAATTTTTAAAATACTTGCCTAATAGGTAAAGCGCTATTTATTCAGGCCTCTAGTCAGTATGGTTGAAAAGGGGGAAGGTAGAAAGTATAGGTAATGATGTGCCTGCCTTTCTAAAAGGTCAATATGTTTCAAACCGTATCCCAAGGCTTTTCTTCAGGACCAAGGATCTAACTCCCTCACTATTTTAGCCACACACACTCTGCTTTATAAGGATATAAAAATATACAGCACCTACTTGGTGCAGAAATATTGCATAAAGGTCCTCCAGTTGAGAGGGAAGCCTGTTGTCACACTTAATCCAAGGGTACTGCTCTGTACAATGACCTAGGATTTCCACCCGGGCCCTTATCTTCGATCTAGACATTACACTATTCATAAACTGTACCCTACTTTGTCTCTGAGCAAAGTTACTCATAGATAATAGAGTGGCATAGAAAATCTAACCGAAATATTCTATGGGTCTAGCAATCTCATGGGCATATTAAATGGCAAAGGAATTCCATTGGCAGTTGTACCTGGGACGGATGAAGTATTGTGGTTAACCTCTCTTTGGGCATGATGAGGTCTGATAAACCCTGTTTGTGCTAATGCCACCTTTAAAAAAAAATCTTTGTATGGTTTCCCATGCAGCACTTCAGTTCAATATTGTATCTGCACAGAACACTTCCAGTTAATAAGTGGTTTATGAAATATATTCAAGCGGCCTCTAATCCTAGGGGTCGACCCTCTGAGCACTCTGATTTTAATCGCTATGAGCGATGTAATCAATCAAACTTGTTGTTTGCTCCAATCTTCGACCAATAAAGTTATTATTGAAACATAAATTTTTTGTTTTCATGAATTCGTTTATTCAATTACAGTTCCATCCAACATTAATTTATATTGCTTCATATATTTTCTCTCCTGATTTAAGATTAAATTCCCAATGCATTTCGTGCACCATTGTGCACTTCTTCAGGGGAAATCTGAACAAATCGTAAAGCTGATTGAGGTTCCACTCCTAATATATACATGATATTCTAGCATATCTATTTTAACATTTCTATTTTAACATTCTAAGCAAATTATATCCACAAATTAATCTACATGCAATTAGTTTGACGTCAAATGAGTTGTCTTTATCATTCAATACTGATGATGTTACTATTAAATGATAAAGACAATTCATTTGACGTCAAACGAATTACATGTAGATTAATTAATTTGTGGATATAATTTGCTTAGAATGTTAAAATAGAGATGTTAATGTTTGATTTGTTCAGATTTCCCCTGAAGAAGTGCACAATGGTGCACGAAATGCATTGGGAATCCATGAAAACAAAAAGTTTGTTTCAACAATAACTTTATTGGTCGGAAATTGGAACAAACAACAAGTTTGATTGATTACATCGCTCACAGCGATTAAAATCGGAGTGCTCAGAGGGTCGACCCCTAGGATTAGAGGCCGCTTGAATATATTTCATAAATAACACTCCATAAGTCAGAGAGTGATACCTCTGAGGCACACGACACACATGTAAATAAGGACAAAATTGGAGAGCTTGTGCGCAGCAAAACTCATATATCTAGTTATTATAATAAGTGGTTTATGCCATTAGTGTAGTGACTCTGGGTACTGAGGCCGATCTTCAGGTTTACATTATTAACATTCTCCCTTTCAAAATTGACTTGCTAGCTTTGTAGTATAATTCCCTAAACTCTAATGCAGCTTTGCTAGAGCATAGATGATTTATTTTGTTTTCTTGCTTATGATTTGAGTGAAGTACTTTTGCTGGCTACGGGCCTAAGTGGTTAGGCTACGACTTCTGCTTTGTGTGCGGGAATTGCTATTAATACTTTTGGAAAGCGTGTGTGCTCATCTAGCTTTAATGTATGATTTGCTACATACAACCATGACCTTATACTAGTCACCTCAGCTTCATATTACCTTATTTTATTTCCTCTTGTTTCAGAATCTTTTCATTGATTTCCTAGTTGTTTTTGTAATGGTATTATGTGAGCAGTACAGTAAAAGAGGATCTATAATGAGTTTTACTTCTCTCACAACTCTGTGGAATAGGTGTTTTAAAGTTGTGAAAAAAGGCTATAGGCTAGCAACGGGTTATATGTGTAGAGGAAGATTTTCATGTATTTACACATTTTTGTTCCTTATTTATTACTTTTACTTTGCGATTTCCTGGTAGTATATGGTCCAAACCCTGCCGCTCATGTGCTGATTGTAGGTTTAGTTCACAATGTATAAAAGTTTGAAATACATTTGACTCAAAGTCAACATCCCAGTGAGTCAATTTGGCTATTCTGCTGTAATACATATCCTCAATACATTTAAATACATGTTATATTTTTGGCTGATGTTGACATTGTTTTCTAGGGAAGAATACACTTCTGTATATCTATGTTTTCCTTCCTTTGTGCACTAGCAAACAGCTTAGTCTTCTTAATCAAGTCTGGTTCTACCCATGTCGGCTACATTTTCAACAGGTCTTGGGCATGTATTGGCTGCCTTGCAATGGTTAAGCTGTAAACTATGAATAAGATGCTATTTTTTAAAACCCCTTGTGAATCATTCTTTACGGTCATCATTTGGAAACTGATGATGCTTTTACATTCGTTAAGCTAAATTACTGTGGCTTTTGGAGTAGCCATGTCACCAAAACAAAGGTATATGCTCTTATTAATTGAAGTTTATGGTTAACTGTAGCAATGGTACCATTTGCCACAGAAAATCTTCAAAGTCAAATCCTATCACTTCAACTAGACCATCCTTTGTCTCCAAAATTTGCTTTGGATAGTAACAGGAGGTAAGCATCTGCAGGAGAGAAGAAATCAAGATACATTTTTCTGTCTTTTTTATGTTTTTTCCTTTTTTGTGATTAACTATTTTTCCTATAAAAAATGAGTTTTCTGTGGTTTTTCTTTGTTCAAGACAGTGGTTGATGAATTTAATCAGTCTGAAATTCAGTCTATAAAGAATTGGACGGTCTGACGAAGAGAAATGAAAGGCATTAGGAGACCTGCACATAAAAAGAAGCTATTGACTAAATGAGGGGGTTAAATTGTGTCCGGTGTATGTAAATCTCTTGTTGATATTTATTACATGTCCAAACGTGAAAGGGTTTGATGAAGAATGCATATGCTCTGATGTTTCTTAGGTTGAAAAATTAACCTCATCGCTGCTGCCAACGGCCGTCGCGTGCACTACCTTTGGAGTGCTGCGCATATCCGTTGGCTGCCTTGGCCACGCCCGCGCAATAGAACGTTCTGCACTAGAGCGGAACGTTCAGCGCAGTTAAGGAGTTAAAATGAACAAAGCACTGTTGTAATTTGTATTTTCAAATTCATTTGAAGGCCTTGAAGAAGACAAGCATTCATCTTCATAACAAAGTAAATGAAATCCATGTGTTTCTGCATGATACATACATTTTATTTACTCTGCAGATCTGTGGAGCCGAACTGTGACCATCCCCCAGGTTGCAATATGTTGAGACCTCAAGAAAGACATGGCCCGAGAATATTGCTTCAGCACAACAGTTTCATAGAGCACCCCCTGCTCCAGCGGCAAGGAAAAAGCACAGAACAAGCTCAGGAAGTACAGACACATACAGTCAATGGCATCCTTGAAAACAATTCTTTCGATCACAATGAGGTCAGTATGCGACCATCCCAAAGCACAAACAATAACTTTCCTCCAGTGGATACAGAAGTGGATAATAAGTTACTAAATGGGGAAGCAGAAAGCACTACCACAGACTTAACATTGTCACAAGCAAGGTGCAGCAAAGGAGAAGCCACTCACAGTTGCCAGAGAACACCAAGCAGGGAAAAGATAATGATTTCACATTCAGCAGCAAAGTTGTTAGATGCACTGGATGGTCAGGAGTGCTTGGAAAAAGAAATATTCGTTGGCCAGGCGCAGGCAGAAGGAATACAAGATGGGAAGATGAACTCGACCAAACTAGTGATAGGAAAACAAATGCCCGAAGAGTCACAATATGGAATGAAGGTATTGGAAAGAGAAACCATAGCTGAGAATGAAAACATTGAAAACATTTTGGGCAAGGTGGACAGCTTAGAAAAACAAATAGATGGGGATAATGCCGAGCTTGCAGAAGCAACGAAAAAGGAGCATATTCATCAGGACGAGCAGGATCAGCCTGTTGAAGTCAAGGTGGTAAGTTTTGTACATTTCCATTTATTTTGTGGAATGATCATCCACATTTCTAATATGGTTATTCTGTGATAAATTGTAGTTCTTTTCTGTTGCATCGTGGCACAAATTATCATAACTGAAACCACAGTTTACATAAGTTTTTCTGCCGGCCACGTGTTTAGATTCAGTTATTGAGTTTGATGTCTGCATCCCAAGGCTGAATATCAGGTGTGACAGAAAACCTGTATTGCAGGTGGTTCCCTGTTACAGTAAACCTGAAATATGAATTAGCTCTGTGTGATCAAAATCATTTGAAAATGATAAGGCTTACATATATGGTGTTCTGTGGACAAATGATTAAGAATGAATTCTGCAGTTTGTCAAGCAGAAAGAATATATTATAGTAATACAGAACCTACATTGGTACAGTTATTGGCCTTAATCATTGTGAACTTTATCCAGATTAATAGGATTCCGCTGCTGGTAATTAATGTTTACGGGTAGTATTCCCGTTTCTAAATCTGATCATAATTTTTCTTTCTCTGTGGTAGGGAATAACATGCACCTATTTTGACCAAGTGAAAAGAAAAAAAAAAGAATAAGGATCCTTATTCTGGGCTGAATTATTGACCCTTACCTGCTCTCATTAACCATCAGCTTTGAGCAGGCAGCACATTAGAGTGGTGATTTCTGCTGCTCTGGGGTCAGGTATGGGTTTGAGAAGAATATCTGGGACCAGGGGATACTGTTCACAGGCTGGAGAGAGCGTTCAGTGTTCTCACCAAGGTGAAGCAATGATTGGATGTGCGATGGGGGCCGAGTCCCACTCTCCCTGGACCAAACTCGTATGCAGTTTTAATGGGTGTGTTTTGCACACCCAATTGAAATGGCCCAGTGTTCTGCTACTGTGAAACCTGGGTGTGGGAACACCAGGTCAGTTGTGTTTGGGTGCAGCTCTGTCCTCATCCGAGGACACTGCTCTACCTGATCATAGGCAGGGAGAGTGATTGAATTCTACTAAGGGCTTAGGCCTAGTGTACAATCTAAAAGACAATACAAGAAAACAGAAAATAAGGGATAACATTTAATGTGGGAATGGCAAAACAGTAGACATTATGCTGTTGTCTTTAGAAAAAGTGCAAACCTGAGGCAGTGGCAACCTAATAGTTTCTGTATTGCAAGGCATACTTTGGAAAGATAGGCATAAGCCTAAAGGTTGGATAAATGATTCATAATTACAGAAGTCAAGTCAATTTTGAGAAATGCAGGGGATTAATACCAGATGACTACAGATTTAAGTGGTGCCACAAATAAAGAGGCTCAGGGGCTTGATGACCAGGTTCTGGCTTTTGGTGGTAGATAACAAACTTCACCAGTTAATACATAGATTTTATAGACTCTAAGCGGAAAGCACACTCCTGCTATCGTGCATAAGTATAAGACAAAGGCACTGTATCACATCTACAATAAATTGAATTTCATGAACTGTCTTCTGGTGCATCAGAAAATATGTGAAACAGTCTGCATTAAAATATTGATTGCAATATGTATAATGAAATAGAGTGGTCTTGACCAGGCAAAACAATGACCATTGTGCTAATTTCTGAAATGTCCTATCTGCGTTGAAACAAAGTTTCAAGCAGTGCTTAATTTGAGCAGGTGCTTTCAGGTGCTCAGCACCGGCACTTCTTTCACAGGGCCGGGGCGACAATTTCTGACCCTGCAGGTGGTGGTCTCAATATTAATTGTTCAAATTCAAACTAAAAAGAATAACATACATTGCATGGTGACTGGCTGGTAAATGTTTATAGACATGCCAGCATACGCCTGTCCATGATTGTGTATCACCACATTAGTAATGATGTCATTACGCCAACCACAAATCTAAGAAGTCATCGATAAACTATGGCTTGCATTCTAGTCCCTGAGTCTGCTGCACCCTGCCACTGCCTGAGCCTAAGCCTCCCATTGGATAGTTGTAGCTGGTGGCTGGCTCATGACGGAGTTGAGGCAAAGAAGCTGTGAGAGCGGATTTGGAACTTGGGAGTGAGGGCTCTTGAGGAAGAATAAACTAAAGTAAGTGTGGACTTCCCACTTGCTGCGTAGCCAGAGTAGCATATCCTGCAGCCCTGCATTGCTGCTATCCTCAACGTGCTCGACGCAACTGTGGACCAACACAACCTTTGTGCGCCATGGCGTCGCCTGAAGAATCTGTGTGCTGCACCGCAGCATGGTAATTGCTGAGCGTGCGAGAGTTCAGTAGGCACCACAACCATACTTACCGGCATTGGCAGAATTATGGTTGAGGACAATGCCTGTGCTGTAACAGGCAGGGTCACAGCAAGCTGAGCAGTGGATTTCGATCCTATCGCCATCCTTAGACCTACTAATTACAGGCAGCATTAGCAGTGACATCACCTGCAGTGCGCGAGCAGCCGTCTGTTCCGCAATAAACCCAGTCATACCGCACTGATTAATATATGCAAAAAAAGCATTTTCATTTGGTGTACATTTTGTTTTTGCACTCAGTGTAGGTAAGAGAGTAAAACACGCCATCTTCCACTTCTTTAGGAATGACAGCAGGAAAACGCAGAGGTAAAAATAGCAGGGACATCTACAGGTTGACGACAGGGGTCACAGGCAGCAGCAGTGTTATAGATGAGAGAGAGCAAAACCAAAGGGGATGATGGGTGGAGTGTTGAACATTGCAAGCACTCTCCCCCAGTCAACTGATCTGGGTTTAATCCATCATCATTCTTTAGCTCAGGCTGCTTGTTTCCGGTCCAGGGAAGACATGACTTGGCCGTTCGGACTGGACTGTTCCCATGAGGCACAGGGTCAGACTGATCTGCATATGGCCATGTCTGAACTGGGGTGGTGGAGTGAGCTAAAGAATGATGATGGATTAAACCCAGAACAGTTGAGTGGTGGTGAGTGCTTGCAATGTTCAACACTTCGTCCATCATCCCCTTTGGGTTTGCTTTGTGTGGCCTAAATTGGCAGGGTATGCCCAGAAGTGGGTCCCTGGCTCATTTTGCCACTGGATTCAAGCTAGTCTGGCTGATGACGGCTGATTAGCCAGAAACCTGTCCCAGGATGCTTGTTTCTGGTCCAGTTCGGGCTGGACTGTTCCCATGAGGCACAGGGTCAGAATGATCTACATATGGCCATGTCTAAACTGGGGTGGTGGAGTGAGCTAAAGAATGATGACGGATTAAACCCAGAACAGTTGGCTGTGGGTGAGTGCTTGCAATGTTCAACACTTCGTCCATCATCCCCTTTGGTTTTGCTGTGTTCGCCCTAAGTTGGCAGGGTATGCCCAGACGTGGGTCCCTGGCTCACTTTGCCACTGGATTCAAGCTAGTCTGGCTGATGATGGCTGATTAGCCAGAAACCGGTCCCAGGATGCTTATTTCTGGTCTAGGGAAGAAATGGCTTGGCAGTTCGGGCTGGACTGTTCACATGAAGCACAGGGTCAGACTGATTTGCATATGGCCATGTCTGAACTGGGGTGGTGGAGTGAGCTAAAGAATGATGATGGATTAAACCCAGATCAGTTGACTGGGGGTGAGTGCTTCCAATGATCAACACCCTGTCCGACATCCCCTTTGGTTTTGCATAGATGAGAGAGAGAGCAGAAGTAAAGAGCAAAAAGAAACAACGGGAGAGGAGAGAGATAAGACGGAGCTAAGTAGAAGAAAAGGAGAGCAAATCAGATACAAAGAGAAAGCAGCATTGATGTGAAGATGAGAGCATTAAGAAGAGAGAAGAAGGAATGAAAGGATGTAGAGGACAGGACAGAGGAAAACAAGCAGACAAATGATAAAATGGAAACACAGCTAATCCCTGCTAGAAGAGTGAAAGTAAAGAGCCAAGATCGAGGGGAGAGAGAGCAGAGCATGGATAAAAGTGAAGAGGAAAAAGGGCAGTGCTAGAATGAATTGAGGGCAAATCAGAAATACAGGAAATAAGGTAACACATCAGGTGTGACAAAGATGATAGAAAATAATTAGAGAGGTGAGAGGATAGACTCTTAGAGCAAAGACTTAGGGGGCAGACAACAGATCAAGGTTAGAAGATAGAGACTAAGGCAGTGAGAGTTTTGAAAGTGGGGCTCGCCGGAGGAAGAAGTGAGCTGTTGCCTCCTTGGCAACAATTTCCGCACCTGCACTTTTTTTTTTTTTTACAAATTAAGCACTGGTTTCAAGTGTCCCCCGATATTGCAAACACAGTCACTGCTACTGCCACTGCCACTATGGAATGGCAGGCGGCAGGGCAACAGGAGAGTCAGATGGGTAGGTGGGGGTTTAAATGACATTTTTTTAAAAAACGTAATTGTTCCTGTGGCCACGTCGGTGCGCTTCCGTCCTGCTGCTCCCGGCAGTCCCTGTGACAACAGACTACCCATTCAATCCAGACGCTGCTCACATACTATGAGAGAAGCATGGGGATTGGCCTGATTGGGCTGGTTTTACACTTCGCTCAGGCAAATGGAGTCTGTGCCTTTCTCTAACCTGGCCATGGAATACAGCCGGGTTAGAGAAAGCTAAGTGCACATGTCTGTTTGGCCGGCCTAGGAGTGCACAACACTCCTCCTCCCCCCCCCATCCCATAGCCCTGCGCGACTCTCCCTACATGCCCTGGCTCAAAGCCAGTAGCTGAAAAATAAAACTCTAGTGAAATATAGTTTTATTTTCCAGCTGCTGGCTCTGAGCCAGTGGGGCGATGCTCCTCCGCCATTGCGGAGAACCCGCCGCTGTGCAGACGTTATATTTCCAGTGGCCTCAGCTCCAGCAGTAATTGATTGTAGGAGGGGAGAACTGCTCAAATCGTAGACTATTCCTGTCTGGGTGGGAGGTAGTGATAATGAACATTTATCTTTTGACCTGCTAAATGTATGCTGTTCAGAATTACTTTCAGTGTAGATGAACTGTTCCATCATCTTTCTTAATTAAAAGATAATTGAAAAGATCGTAGACACAGACTGCCAGCATGCAATGTTTATTGCCTGACAGTGATTACTTTATTTCCACACTGCATACTTTCCTTAGCTCTGTAAGTCTGTAAGAAAATACTTTTTTTGCACTATCACCCCAAAGATTTTGGACTGATGTTGCTGGTTTTTCGACTGTAAGAGTGCACAGAGGCCTGCTAATCAGAACTCTGGCCCTTAAAAGTATACATTTGGCTTATAACCAATTGGTATAACTTTACATACTTATATGTTTCTAGTACATGGTACCAGGGCCTTTAAATTAAAGTGTCCTACCAGGGCTGGAGCACTTATTGTGCCACCCTGGATGGGGCCATGTCTTCCAGCCTGCCACTGCCGAGTGGCAGAGCAGGTTTTAAGCTCCAAACTCGATTTTGCCATTTAAACTAATGGCACAGCCCAACCCTCCTTTTCAGGTCTCGGCCTGCGAAAGACTGCGCACGTGCGCAGGCGAGCTGACGAGATTTAATGAGGTAGGGTATTTTTCACTAGCGAGGTTAAGCCCCGACCCTCTTTTCCATTGGCTGGCGTCCCCGTTCATGCTAAACGGTGGCCAGCCATTGGAGAAGAGGTTCTAGTGACGTTCCTCTTTCTCTGTAAGCCCCGTCCTTTTCAGACTGGCTTACTTGACTTACTGCTGCGGTAAAAGCTTTCTTATCTTCTTTATGGGGCCATCAGTTTCGCCCCATAAAGAAGATAAGAAAGCTTTTTCAGCAGCAGTAAGTCGGGCCCCAACGCTCCCTCCTCGCGCGACCTCTGTTTTCCCCTCCCCGCGTTTCCAAAGAATCATCAGCTCATCGCTGTGTGTGTTTTGCACCAAGCGTGTGTTTTGCAAGGAGCCCGTTTTGCCAAAGGGGAGCTTCCTCCGTGACCTCGTCTGCCCGTGGTTGTGAGTAGTCTGAGGAGCCCTGTGTCCGCTTGCACCGCCGCCGGCCCGAAATCTTCAGGAGCGCTGTGCCTGCTAACACCACCGCTGGCCCGAGATCTCCAAGAACGCCTTGCATGCATCAATGCGCTCCGTGGAGCCAACGCGCCACAACACTGTGTGCCTGTGTGGCCCATAGCCCGGCTAGCACCGTGACCTTCCCGGGGGCTGACAGCGGAATCACCAAAGCGGCGTGTGAGTTATTGGCAGAGCTGCTGTGAGAGGAAAGGCGAGCTGTGCTGTAATGCCCAGCCGTGAGGCGTTGCCTAGCAACCGGGGCTTCTTCAGAGATGCATCGCCAAGGGAAAGGGAAGCCACCCAGCAGGATATCACCGCCGCGTCATGAGGGAAGCTGCGCTCGAGTCAGAAGAAGACCGCCCGTGTCTCCCCGTGCAGCGTCTGCCAAAAAGAAAACTCGCCCGTGCCCAAGTCCAGGGGCCGGCAGAGACCGAGAACCCCCCAACGCAGGTAAGGCTTGCTTCAGCAGTCTGAGGCTGCGAGCCGGACTGTTCCTTTTAAACTTGCCCTGATTGTGGCTAGGAGTAACGTGGTTGGGGGTTGGGGCGCCAAGGCCTGTCCCGGTCTCCCGGGCTGATTGAGAGCATACCGGGGGGCAGCATTTCAGCTATAAGTACAGCGAGGGCATATTGTCCCTAAAGCCCAAACTTTGAGGCAGAATTTCGGCTACATGTACAGCAGGGGCATATTGTCATTAAAAGCCCAACTTTTTAGGCAGCATTTCGGCTGAAAACACCGTAATTGGCCTAAACCCGATCGAGGGGTGAGAGGGGCCCCGTACACCAGGGACAAGTGCCCAATTATTTATTTATTTACTTATTTACTTATTTAAAGAGTTTTATATAGCGCTGGCTAGACCCATGGGTATCAGAGCGCTTTACATTAGGAAACACATTATTACACAGTTAAAAACAGTTGCAGTTTACATTGGTTAAACGAAAACACAATTAAGGAGTATGGAGGAAGGATAAAATTGGGCGGATAGGGGTAAGGGGGAAGGAGGGAGATAATGGCAGGAGAGACGAAGGAAGGTCTGCCCAATGTCCAGCTGGGTAGGTGATGGCCGAGGAGGGAATCCACAGCCCATCTCCCCTATAGCTATCGGGGTAGCTCCACCGGTCATCGGTCAGGTAGCAAGGTCTCCGCGGTCGAGGGAAAGTTCACAGGGTAAATGTCCTTAAGGGTGTGCAGGTTCCAGGTCGGAGAGGGGTCAGAGGGAAGGGTGTCTTGGGGGAAGGAGGGAGATGACGGCAGGAGAGACGAAGGAAGGTCTGCTCAATGTCCGGCTGGGTAGGTGACGTTGGGCCCAATGTTGATAAGAACACATTTTAAAGTGACTTTCCACACGTTTGAAGCAGAGTTTACATCCATACTGGCTCTACAAGTCTATTTTCCTTTTTCCTACCAAAAACCTTAGCAAAGACATTCCCAAAAAGAAGCTAATTGTGTATGTGGAATTTTTGTTGTTTTTGGTGTTGCCTAAAATTTAGATAGATATTTATATTTTTATAAATAATTTGTGTGGTGTCCATTTGTGGTTGTTCACTGTGTGCTACTCAATGTATTGTCTTCTGAAAAATGAAAGGCAGGCCCTTCCGTCTTTGAATTAAATCACAAGCCTTATATATAATTACTCTATTGTTCACAGAGTCCTGAGAAGTCTTTAGAACCTTCTATCCCACACTATGCCATGTTATATTGACATTATGAGTCAAGGCCAGGAAGTGGAATCCGCTCTAATTCTGACGTGATAAGAATTCGGCGGAGGCAAGAGGCTGAGTGCAAAAAGTCCACACTCACAGACCTTGGAAAAGAACCCTTTTACTCTCTACTTAACTTAACCTCTACTTATTAAACTACAACAATACTATAATTACTGCTACCGGTATAATTATTACTTTTTTGATATTCATTATCATTCATCATTATTCCAATATTATTTATTCTCAAATACATGTGTATTATGTTTTATCACGTAATTTCTTTGCTATTCTGCCCACATTCCGCCTCCAAGTACAGCCCGGTATTCACTCAAAATGAAAGAAATATATGTTTTTTCTATTTCTTTCATTTTAGTATAATCGCGCCACCCACGCTTTACTTATAACATTTTAAAAGTAATGCGTGGGTGCTGCGATTATACCAAAATGAAAGAAATAGATGTTTTTTCTATTTCTTTCATTTTTGTATAATCGCGGCACCCGGGATTGTACCAAATTTACGAGAGATATACTGGCATTTGCGAGAGATTAAGCTATTGGCATTGTAAATGACAATGCCATTTATTTATCTGATTTCAAAACCAACACATAAATAAAAATGTTGTCATTTAGAATGCCAATAGCTCTAACTTTTGCAAAGGCGATACCGTTGCATTGTAAATGCTTGTTTATTGTACATGTCAGGCCTATCGAATCCTAGGGTAGGGTGCTGTTGATTAAAAAGAAGGACATGTATTTTTATATGTCCTAACCATTGGTGGCTGGTGACATTTGAAAGTGGTGAGGCGTAAAATTATTGTCGTACTGCACTACAGCGAGCAAGCGTAGCGAGCGAGCCACAACATTGGGGAGGTTCTACCCCCGAGAAAAGTTTGAAAAAAGAGTGGACAAATGGTGCATTTTGAAGAAAATTTGAGAAAGCAGGAACGTTAATAAAGCAATTGTGAAAGTGCAGTTATTACATTACTAAAGAGCTGTTATCTAACAACATCGGTAGCTGCTTATTCAGTATAACCACAGGGCTTCATAACAGACTTCGAGATACAATGACTTGTTAATATTCTGTAAATCCCTTCTTAGAAGAAACTAAGAAAGTACAGAATGTCATGCTTCTAGAGCCTCAAGAACAAAAATGCAGAATTAATTAGCCATGGGTGATTCACAACTCTTCAGGCTAGCATGGCATGGAAACAAATACTGGAGGTCCAAGACTACCACCCTAATTAATTGCACTCTGTGCACACCCTTGCACATTACTGAAAATATCAGGCACTGGTCACACTTTTATGTGACACAACAATAAGAGAAAGACAGCAAACGTCTTCAAATGTTCATTTCCGTCTTCAAATGTTGTCCTTATTGGCGGTGAGGGACAGACAGGACGCAGACAGATTGACTGTGCCAGGCTACTTGTAATGAATGTTTTTGTACGGATTCTAAAAACAGCAAAAGGCTAGTTTATAGAATCATAATTTTATTTCAGGATTCCTCCTCCTGTCTCCCCTCAGCATCTACCTCCTCTTACTTAAAGTCTGGTGGCACCCAGAGCCATAAGCAGCACCGTCATAAATTAATTAATGCCGGAACTGGAAGGGGTGGGGTGAGAAAGATAAGAGCCTGTTTTCTCTCATTTGAATGCAGTAGAGACAAGAGGAAGACCTGCTAATCAAGATGGAGCAAGTGTGTTCCATTAGCTTTCTTTAACGAACTGGTCCTCATCTAAACATAACTAAGCAGAATCAAGCACTCCTATACGAGTACGCACTATAATCATACTGAGACTGCCACAAAAAACGGAATACCTTTGTAAAAGAAGTATTTTATATGTGATAGTTTTCTTCCTGGTTTGCATGGGGAAACCGTGTTAACGAAGGGTATAAAATGTGGATTAAAAATAACGCTCAGTCTTGCATCAATGCAACCAGGCTGTGCAAGCACCCCAGCCCAACAGGACGCATCACTAAGCAGCTCGATGTACACGGGGGCTTTCCTGTCATGCTCTTGAGGCTCAAGAAGGACTTATTTTCTGTATTGTGACACAGCACACCACTGCCAAGTTCTAATCTGCAATTAATTGATTTCCATGCATGCATGCAAATTCGGACCGCCAGTGTATCTCACTCTGGCAATATTGTTTTAGTGCACCTTGACACACACACACCACCTTTTCCCCCTTTCTGATATCCAGAAAGGTTATTTAAATCTATATAGTTCATCATTGTGCTCTGGTGTTGTCGGAAGCAAACGCATTTAGCAACATGCAGCCAGTACCGGACTGGGAACCAAAACCGGCCCCGGCAAAGTGCTCGGCCGGCCCCCGGGGGGAGGTCTGAGCTCTTTGCCGGGGCCGGTTTTCGGCCGATTTTGTTGCAGGGCCGATTTTGCAGCTATGCTGCAGAAAGGGCCCTGTAACAAAACCGGCCCCCAGGGGCCCAAAACCAGCCCCCTCCCCTTGCGGCGCACTGGGGAATTGCCCGGTGCCCGCAACGGCCAGTTCGGGTCTGCATGCAGCCATTGGACAAATAAACTCACTCTAAGTTCATCTGGAAAAAAACTACAATGACAGGATTACTCTCTCTGTGGTGTTATCTACTTTGGCTAATCCCTTACATCATATCTACGAAATGTCACATGTCCTCATCGTTTGGTCAATTGTTTAAAAAAAAAAAAAAGAAGATTAATATTAAATAAACTGCCATCCTGGGAAATATTTTTCCATTTCACCCAGGCCAGGTGTCCGACTTCGCCAGCAGTAGCGCAAGACGCTTTTAGCAGTGCACTTGAGTTTTTGCAATACCAACACTCGTACTGCTGGCAATAAAAGAATCATTTTGTCAAGTGAAAGAGAGAGAGAAACAATTGCTAAATTGTGTTGCAGTTTGCAAAAAACTACTCATATGACGTCAACGCTTAGTTTGAACTAAATAAAAGTAAGCTTTGAACACATTTTTTGCGGGGAAAAAAATCACCATAAACTCAGAATCCTGAATACATAGGCGAGGGTATTAAAATGGCCGGAATTTACCTGGCAATAACGGTGATGC
Source organism: Lissotriton helveticus (assembly GCF_964261635.1). Taxonomy (NCBI): domain Eukaryota; kingdom Metazoa; phylum Chordata; class Amphibia; order Caudata; family Salamandridae; genus Lissotriton; species Lissotriton helveticus. The sequence goes on from NC_136057.1 coordinate 429,515,658, forward strand.
ATGCATATTATGCCAGCCTGGCATAATCTGCCTGCATCGCCGTGTGTTTTTTTCAACATCCCGTTTCTATTTCCCATCTGTGCTAGCATATTTTATTTTACCTGAGTGGACTGCCTTGGTATTGCGGGGCCGTCTTTGCCTACTTTCTGAGAACATTTCAGCCTGTGCACCTAAGACAATGGTCGCTGTCCTGTCCTCTCGGTTCAGATGGCGCTCACTTTAGTGAGTGATTGTGAGGAGATGCACTTGAGATAAGTCTATAAACTTCTAAAATGCGCTGTTCACTGCACGCCATGCGCACCCTCAGTCGCGGCTCTTGCTCCAATACTCGCGGGGGAGGGGTATTGGGGGTCGCGCGGGGTCCGGGTGAGATTAAAATAAAGCAGCATGCCATGCAGCCTTATTTAAAGCAAACTAAACTTAACGGGTCCGCGCCGCCTCTGCTGTCCTGAGTCCTCTGAGTCCTGGCCGAGGTCCGACTCCTGCATTGGCATTAAGTACCGCCTCAGCCAATCCAGACGCTGCTCCAGCAGCAGCGCCAAGATTAGCTTGAGCAGTAGTGTGCATGTTCTGTTTAGGGCTTAACATTTTTTGTGACTAGCCCGGACATGCACACTATGCTGCTTATTAGAGGAGTGGCATGGAACAACCCTTGCTCTTCTAATGAGCACCGCCTAGTGCACATGTTCGGGCTGGTCGCAAATTTTTTAAGCCCTAAACAGAGCATGCACGCAGCGCACTCTTGGTGTTGTGTGCTTCGCTGACCACCTAATACATGTGGATGTCAATCATTCACTTGCAGCAGCTGAATATATAGTGCTGCCCCGCCCCCTTCTGGGCCGACTGCATCCGGTTTCGGCGGCCTGCTGGGATGGAATGATGATTGCATTGTGTGAGACAGAGACGAGTCAGAGTCATAGTCTGACTGACCGCAACGCTCAGTGGGGGTCAACGCCCAAGTGCCCTAATGGACGCACCGCTCCTGGTCCTAACAGTAAAAATCCCAAATTGTCATTTTTACTGCATAAAAGCTAGTAGCCCCATTGGCAAGTATAGGGTTACACACTGACAACTCAGCTGTGCAAACATCTTAATTGGACTACTAAAGTTGAAATTCAAGGTTTCAAAATAATCATTGCATTAAACCTGACTTGATGGCCACGTCAAATATAGTGTAACTTTTAGAAACTTGCCCAAGTTTTCCAGTGGCCATTCACAGATGTTGGCCACAAGACAGCCTTCTGCCCACTTGGGGAGAGGTGTTAACAACTTCCAGGAGAGGGATCACTAAAGGCCTGCCGTAGGAAGAGGTATTACCTCTACCTGGCATGAAGCCATAATGGGTGTGAGCCCAAAAGTCACGTTTCAAAGGGGAAACTGCCTTTCAAGGGCAAATGGTGGACACATATGAGAACTCATTTGTTCAGGTAGATGGTTTGGCGCCAGGGAAAGAGATGGGATTCTCCAACTGGTTTTTTTCCGTGGTCGTGTAGTCCTCAGGTAGTCACACCTCTAGAGAAGGCTACCAAGCTCCACTCACTGAAAGAGGGATCCTGCCATCCTGGGAGTGGGCAAAATAGTGCTCACTCCGGAATAGCTAGATGCCACACATTTCGGGAATTTGTCATCTGGCAAGAAAGTTCCTAGTAGGAAGTTGGCTAGTAACCGCTTCATCCCCCAAGAGCACTTTCTGGGCATAAATATGTCACCCCTAGAACCCACTCCTCAGATCTCATCTTGACTGTAGAGAGGACCAAAGAAGAACTGCCTTGCTATTCCCTGGACCTGACAAGAGAGGCTGCACCAACCATTTGACTGCACCTGCTGATGCTTGGGCTACTAAAGAGAGGACTGTGCCTGTGGTACCTGGCTCATGGCAAAGTCGCTCCAGAGTCACAAACATCAGAGTTGAACTCCAAGAGTCCGCTAACTGACTTCCTGTTACAAAACCAGGACCAAAAAAAAGTAGAATTAGCCCATCCAAAATCTGAAGAAGCCCTTCCTAACTAGTCAGTAGCCACAATTACCTGATTGCCACTGAGTAGCCCCAGACAGACCGACATTAACTGAACTGCATTATCAGCATCTTCAGCATCCTGTGTACCTTTCATCAGGAACACTCCGTAAAGTATATGGCATTTATCCCATAGACCCTGGAACTGGACTTGAGACTGCTTTAGTAACACAGTAACTGTCCTACAACTCCTTACTTGCCCCATGACTTCTTCCCTGTTGGAGTTGGTTTCCCAAAGTTTGCCAGATTAGCTTAACACAACTTTATAAACGTTTGACACACTTTAGAAACTTTCTGCTTACCAATGTTTGTTGGAATTTTTCATACAAAGCAGTGGTTTCAGATGTACTTAAAAATCCATATTTCCATAACCCTCTGGTGAAATTTGTTTGTTGTGGTGTCTAAAAATTCATTAAAAAAATATATTTTTAGATGCATGTTTCTTTGGGTGTAATGTTTAGAAAATGGCAGTCTGTTAACTCAAGGCAACAGTATTTGAACTTAGCTGAGGTCCTGTGCTGTATTATTTGGTTACTATCTCTAGGGAGCTGCACTGCTCTTGATAATTGAAAGCAATCCGTATGATTTTGAGTTTTCCTGAAGATATGTCTTTCCCCTATGAGAAAATGACTGATTAGCCAGTGGTATTGTAATGTGTTGCCACCATAGAGACATCAAAGAACAGCAGCATTTTCAGTATCAGTGATGCGCAGGATTCGGGTCTTTAGGTGGTGAGGAAAGGAAGGAGGTGGCGGGTGAAGAGTTGATGTGAGAATATCATTTTGTACCATGAGCTGCTTGGTTGTAGGATGGATAGATACAGTGTATGTGGAGAACATATAATAAAGCAGGAAAACCATAGAAAAGAATATCTCTCTTGAAGACACTTTAACATTAACGAGAGAGAAAAAATAGACTAGAGTATCCATTAAAAAGGAATTTCGACAGATAGTTTTAGGAGGGGGAGATGGAAATGCTCTTAACCACTTGCATGCTAATGACAAGGTGAACTCGTCATGAGGCACACTGAATCTGTGCTCATGACAAGGTCAACTCGTCATGTATAATGGGAAACATAAATCTGCAGCACGGGAGGGGAAAACCCCTTAGCAGCCAAGTGGTTAAGCCCAGCTATTCCAATTCCATGAGCTGTCAGAGTTGTATATGCAAAAGCATAACTGTATACATAGCTGTCTATGGAAAAGGCCTACTGCTCTGCTGCTGTGAAGGTCTACCAATCGACAAAGCGAGTCTCAAGGAGGTTCTCCGATGAAAAGCTTGTAGAAACACGTAGTGCAGATAATAGTCCGAAATCGCTGGCAGAATTAATTGATGTCACAGGCCGTTGATATTTCCCTCTTTTAATACCATCGAGGTTGCTGTTAACTAGCCTTTTGCTCCTTTTTGCCCAATCTCCACTTCCTGCGGATTCTCTACCTATACCGTGACAAAACCTATCATGCGCCTGTCTTCAATCTTTTTTTTCTGTCACTGTGTTGCTTTTTTATTTTTTACATATTTTTATTCTACTGCTGAAAACATAACAAGCAGAAAGCCAAAAAACAGAATCAAAGCGAAAATACAAGGTGATCTACAAGAACTTAAGGAGACGTTACGTCCAGCTCGGTCTGTAATTAAAGCACCATACCGTTACAAAAATAGTTGTCAACACAGGGTTCCTACTCACATACTGCTTAATGGAACAAAACCGGAACATCCCTAAAACGGCAACAAAGATCAATCCATGCCTATAGATACATTTAAAGAACTAGAGGATGCACAATGAAAGATGGCATATAGGTCCTTGCCTCTAGGTTGTGAACATATGTGCCCCAAATCGCACCCCTTGTCCCGACTTCCGCACGCGCCCATTAAGCTGCACACAGAGCCAGCACAACTTTTCGGGTGGGGCTTGCGATTAACAGGACATGGCAATTAACTGTTTAAACAAGACAATTATCAAGTCAACAAATCCGTGTAAATATTTGTCCCCTTGAACCCTTGTGCATAATCCTAATAAACAGTACTCAGTACACATATCAAACGTGTTCTGGAGCCTGGGCCCATTGCTTAACTGATAATGACATGTGTAAATCGGGTATGCTCAGCATTCCTGCGGCTTGGTTTTCAGTTGGCAGGTTCAGACTGATTTGCATATGGCCATGTCTGAACTGGGGTGGTGGAGTGAGCTAAAGAATGAGGATGGATTAAACCCAGATCAGTTGACTGGGGGTGAGTGTTTGATTTGTTCCAGCACTCCGTCCATCATCTCCTTTGGTATCTCTTTGTTCGCCCTAAGTTGGAAGGGTAGGCCCAGACGTGGGTCCCTTGCTCACTTCGCCACTGGATTCAAGCTAGCCTGGCTGATGACGGCTGATTAGCCAGAAAATGGTCCCAGGATGCTTGTTTCCAGTCCAGGGAAGACATGGCTTGGCAGTTCGGGCTGGACTGTTCCCATGAGGCACAGGGTCAGACTGATTTGCATATGGCCATGTCTGAACTGGGGTGGTGGAGTGAGCTAAAGAATGAGGATGGATTAAACTCAGATCAGTTGACTGGGGGTGAGTTTTTGACCCTAGTGTGATGTTACTGCTCCGTATATCTTGTGGTAGGTCAGAAATAGTTCAGCTGTAATGCCACTAGGAGTCCTCCAGTTCCTGAAAAGAGAGAAACAACCCCTCATCATACCGGTCCCCCATATGTGTGAGTCCCACTTCCCTCCAGTTCTGAACCCTATGATTGTGGACTGCCTCTTGGGATGCCACCGTCTGCCGCAGCCAAATTAATGGGGAATATGGTTGCGATGTCTCATTGCCATGAACATGCCACTGCAAGCAGTATCACGTGACCAGTAAGTGACGCACCGGGTGAAATGGCCATGTACTCAATGAAATGAGCCAGGTATAAAGAGGGAGTATAGGCCTTTTTTCCGCAAGCGTTTACAACGCATGCCATAACAACGCGGTTGTTGCAACAACCTCGTTGTTATTTCGCATACCGTTACAACGCAAGTCGGAACAACGAATTGCTTTTAGGGGGCGCAGGATGTTGGAATAGTATAATTTACTATTCCAACTCCAATCTGTGTGGACACTAGGGAAGGTGTTGGATTTTAAATCCAACACCTTCTTCCCCCTAACGCAAGTCGTTCTTCCAGCTTGCGTTGTAACGGTATGCGAAATAACAACAAGGTCGTTGTAACAACAGCGTTGTTATGGCATGCGTCGTTTGGCATGCGAACAAAACGCTGTTTACCATAAAGAGGTGTCCCATCTAGCAACCTATTTACTGACACTCACCCCAAGCATATGGCCATCCCTAACCAGCAAACCAGCTACTGCAGTCATGCTGCAGCATACTAGAGCTCAAATTTAGGGGCCCCAGTCCCCCCAACTTCATGGGACTAAATAGCAAAGAGAGCACCACCAGGCGCCTACCGGGACCCCAAATCAACTCCACAAGGAGCCTATTCCGGCCTGTGAAGAAAACGAGAGGGAAGCTGGAGCAGCAGGCGAGGAAGGATGAGCATCTTTCTGATCACCACTCTGCCCACCAGGGACAGAGGCAGCGATGTCCAGAACGGTAGGGATCCCCGTATAGAGGACAAGGCATTGCCCAGATTCCCATTAAGGAGGTTGTCATCATTATGATATACCTGGACACCTAGATATTTAAATGTGGTGAACTGACACACCAGCCTGGAAAGAGGTAGTTCCCCACTGTGCTGCTTGACCTCAGAATGCAGACTTCTTATTGGTGTAGTGGCATGTTGACCCTGGTGTTGCTTCTCTCCTCTCTTGTGAACACTAATATATTTGCACGCTTCCTGTCTATGTGTGCAAGAGAGCCCCTGTTTCTTGTCCATGTGTGAAATCTTGGAGTGCTTGTTTAAGTAGAGTAGTTCCCACTCTTCTACTTTAGAATATGCACTGTTACTACTCGCACAACTCGTAACTGCATGTGTTGCCGGTTAGTTGATCAGTGACGGTTGACCAGTGACCTTGCACTATCTCTGACAACTAACTTTAGAAATGTCATACTCTGAGCCTCCTCGAGCCATATGTGCTCTTACAGGGAGAACCTTGTAAGGTTCCTTCCCCCTCACTGTCCTTGGCACTGCCGACAAGGGCCTCTGGGGAAGATGCTGCCATTTTTGGTCAAACCTCAGCTTTCACAACATTTTGATCCAATCCATCGAATGCTCTTCTGAAGTTTGCATGCCCTCCCACATTTAGAACTAAGCATGATACTCACTCTACAACTTCAGTCCCCGTCTTGCTTACCTTCCTTGGCCACCTAGGCTGAAGAATCATTAGTTCCTCTTTTCACAGAGTCTCTGGGCCGGAAGTTCACAGTGTACAGAAGTTCTAGCTTCTAACGGCTAAGCTAGACATTGTGTACATCCGGAAGTAGCCAGCGATTGCCAATTCACTTTTTAGGTTTCGCCTATGCAGCACAAAAAGACCTTTAGCTATCGCTTTGGCTTTTCAGCCAAAAACATGCACGCGTTCCATTGCCTTCAATGGCAATGCGTGCACATCTGGCAAATCACTTGCGGGAGCGAGCACCGCCATATGGTAGCAATTATCGCTCTTGCAAGGGAATCGTGCAGCCCCCTTACTCCCCCCTACTGTCTGCAGCGCTTATGGTTGTTTACTTTGGTGTTCTCCGCCTGAAAGATGCGGCTCTTGGGTGTTTACTTTGGCGTTCTCCGCCTTAAAGATGCGGCTCTCGGGGCGAGTTTGCAAGGTTCCGGCAGTAGTGGGATATATTCTTGATCGCAGACTTTTTCATGGAAACTACTTAAAATCTACGTGATTCCTGTGTGTCGACACCGCTTGACCATTGGGGAATAAGACTAGTTAGGTACAAGTTGCTTCCATATTTAAGTGTCATTTTCTTGAAAGTGTATGAGTTACCGCAAAAAATGGTTTTAGTTTTAACTGCTACGTGCCAGATCACATGAATAAAGGTCTGGTTGGATGGATGCACAGCTGATATATTCTCTTGTTAGTTAATATTTTGATCGGTTCGACTCAGGTGGCGTCTTCACCCCTAATACGCCTTATAACAACATTGAACCACGTGGTTCCAGTGAGCCACTGGGACCATCCCTGAGAGAACTCGCCCTTTCTCCTCGTAGAAAGGATTTCCCACAAAGTTCATAAATTGTTCAACATAAATGTATTCATAGTTGTTCTTCAAATCAAATTGAATTTTCGTTTTTGGTCATTTCATTCGTACATCAATATGGCATCATTGTCTGATTATCATATCCAATGCATTTCGGGCTTTAGAGTAGCCCTTCATCAGGGAATAACATAGCTGTAAAAATAATAACATGACTTGTTAACACTCGTGGTCTATATAAATACCTTCAACACTTGTGTCTCAATCTGTTGTGATAGCCAAAGATACTCTATTATTTCAAAACCTTAGTTCATATGAACAACAACGATGCTTAGTTTTTGAAAAACGAGGTTCAATTTAAGCAACTTGTAACATAGTCCATACACGGGCATTATGAAAAGTAAATAAAACAGTTGTGACTTACATGCCTGATGTGTTTCGTGCGGTGTTTACGCGCTAGGATAAAGAAGAAGAAAAACATCGAAAATGTAACTGTGCTATTTAGTGTCTAGCGTATAGGCGCTCCTCAATGGGTAACTTTTAGCTAAACTAACCTGCTTTGCGTGTTGCATGCGCTTGATTCGCTTCCGTTGGTTTGTTTGCTCGAAAAACGCCACTCGGGCGGATGCGCGCCATTAAAGTTATTTGTATCTGACCGGGTAGTGGTCATGTGATCTATGATAGCTGAAGACAGACTATCGCCGTCATGGTGCGTTTGTGAGAGTATAGGCTCTCCGATTTCTTATACACTAATGTTTATATCGTGCGTGCATGGATGTGTAACAACTCTATAAGAAATTCAATAATTGGAAATGAGAGAGATGCAAAAAAATATAAAAATAAAAAAGTTGCAGAAATCAAAATACGACATAAATGGGGATAGGGTGAATTCGAACCAAGGTGTTGGTGTGCTAGATGTCAGTGTATGTACTCTTTGAGCTATCGAGAGCGTTTAGCTACAAGCTATGTTTTTTCTAACCATGAGATATTACATTGTCATCTGCTGCTAACACAGTTGTACCGTATGGCACGTACAGGGCAATTTATAGATAACATCCGAATTCAATGCGGTCATTGAGTCCATTTGGTTTCTGTGTACAAAGTCTGTATATCCAAAAGTTCTCTCTTTGTAAAAGATGTTTGGAATTGTCTCTACCTTCAATTTTCTTTATAATTTCCAGAATTAGAAATTTTAGTTGGGCAATGTTATGTTTTGCTTCATTAAAATGTGCTGCTACCGATGATTTGATGTTATTCAATCGAATGTTGGACTTATGTTCTGTGATTCTCACTTTTATCCGACGCTCAGTCTTACCAATATATAACCTCCCGCAGGGGCACTTAAAGGCATATATCACATTGGATGTATCGCATGTCCCATTCACCTTTAGTCACATGAATAAAACACGTGTATTGCATTTGGGTTCTCTTCGTCTACCTGACATCTTGATGGTGTTGTGGTGAACGAGTTAATGAGTCTGCCCGAGGTTGAATAATACAGTGAAGTTTTTTGTAGAATATGCCTGCTTAATAGGTTTTGTGCTCTAAAGTAGTCGACTAGGTACTCCAGTAACTACTAGCTCGTATTTTACCCACACGTCATTGCTGTCTACCAGTGAGTGGGATCAATGACCTAGGCGTGTCGTTTTTTTCCTGTTGACAGTCGAGTCCTATTCGTTAAATCGATGATAGTTCTACATAATGTAGTGGGGGATATATCTACAAACCTATTCCTTAAACTGGTCAGATCTGTGCAGCCATTGTACACATTAGTCCTTTGCAAATATGCAAGGTCGCAGGTTCTCGTGTCACTAGTTGGGCTAAAGCTCCTTTTGTGGATTAAGGGTCGGACCAGTTATGTTTTTTTTATTGTTCAGTCCACAAGTGAGATTTTGGACAGTATCAATTGTAGTGTTTCGGAATTCCGGTTTACGCTGACTGGTAGTGCGTATAGGGCCTCTGGTGGTGCTTGTTGTAAGGCTCTGGTTAGCAGGTGTCGTCCATACTTTAAGAAGCTACACGGAGGCTTTAGATTCACTTTTGTGGACGCTCGGTCTGGAAATAGCTGCATTAGACAAATGCCCTTATCCGAACGAGAAGTGCTGGCACACAACATTTAAAATATAGTGATGGGCCTTCTGGGTGGCTTGGTCAAATCGGTATACTAACTTCATTCGAACAGGGAGGTTGCTAATACTAAGTTGCTTGGTGAATTTCTGTCATGCCAGTTGAGGCTTGGTGAAACTTTAAAATGGTCGTTCTAGCAAGGTTCTGTGCATTTTGCTGGCTATTTAAAACAAGCATTTGCAATGCAATAGGTCTCGCATTTACGCTAGTTTGAGCTATTGACATTATAAATGACAATGCCTTTTTTTGTTTGTTTTCGGTTTTTTAAAACATAAATAAAAGGCATTGTCATTTATAATGCCAATTACTCAAACTCGCGTAAATGCGAGATATATTGCATTGCAAATGCTCGTTTGTGAATCTGATAGATATTCAAGAACAGAAGATTCTTCCAGACCCTGTGCCTCGGGCGTTCGAATCCGGTAACACGCTTTCTAACCAGCCACACTAACTGGGACCGGAAGTCTGGTTTCAAAGCAGATACATTACTATCGCCAGGCCGAACCAAAACCGCCTTTTAATGACCTATAATAATGCAAAATGAGCATTCATTATTAAGTACCTTCTAAATGTGAATGTAATACTAATATCTCCGTGTTTACAGCGCCTATAACAGAATGGGCGCTATATAAAAACAAGTTTCCTTCAGTCTCATTGATGAATGATGACTAGTGACGCCTTCAGTGAATCAATGATGCTCTAGGCTGGGATGCGCATTGTGAAGGCTGTGAGATGCACCTTCCAATAGAAGGCTACTTCAGTATGAGACATGGCATTTGGTGGCCTCCTATCTGATCATTTAGTCTCGAACAAATCAAATGCGCACTGGAAATACACTAGGCGGGATGACATGCACAGAAACACAAGGGCGGAGAGTATGTGGCGTTAGGGACAAAGCTGCCGACCTTGGAGCTAGGGAACCAGGTTCGTGCCTCGTTGTCGGCTCAAGAGTCTGTGATTGTGGGGAAACCACTTAATTACCCCATGCTTATGTGTCCTTGTAATACGTAACTGATGCTTATGTTGTGCGCTCCAATACCTTCGAGTCGAGTTCGCGCTGTATCAATGGGCGGTAGCAGACGCTGACTGACCATTAATCACCCAGGACTCATTTCCCTGCTGCCGTAGTGCCTCGTCACTCCAGGTGTTTACATTCTCCGTCGGAATTTCCCAAAGATTAAAGTACGTGTTTCGGAAGCACGCCTTCTGATCTGCAGCCCCTCTCTCACTGCCGCCTTGTAAACAAGCAATGGCCCATCGCTGACACCTCTAAAACTCTCGTGTTTCCAGTGTGCTTGGCTGTGAGAGGAACATTAGTCCGAACCGCTCGAGGCACCCAGTGCGGCCCACTTGCCTCCAGGTACTGTAAAATACTCAGCCCACGGAGTCGTCGGGAGTGCAGCGGGGGCATTGTCTCAGCGCGCGTAACTTAAAGCGCGGTGGGAGCGCACGAGATGCCGTCTCCATGAGCGTGCACATCAGCTGTCCCGGCGCAAGCTGAGGATCGCCGGGCGTGAAACTGAGAGTACGGTGGGAGCGCACGAGACGCCGTCGACGTGAGCGTGCACATCGGCTGTCCCGGCGCAAGCTGAGGATCGCCGGAGAAGACACGCCGAGCTCCGAGTCTGAATTGGAGCCAGCTGCCGAGACTGACCCCCTGCGGAGGGAGAGGGACACGCGGAAAGAGCCCGGTGAGTGGAGGGGGGAGAGGGAGGGGATGTGTGTGTGTGTGTGTGTGTGTGTGTGTGCGCATGTGTGTGCGCGCGTGTGTGTCTGTGTGTGTGTGCGTGTCTGTGTGTGTGTGCGTGCGTGTGTGCCTGTGCGTGCGTGTGTGTGTGTGCGCGCGTCTGTGTGTGTGTGAACAGCATGCCGGAATCGGAGCGCGTGTTCACGCGCGCGACCTGATCCGATTCCGGCATGCTGCGCGTGCCCATCTCTTGTCTCCCTCTTGGCTCCTTGTAAGAAGAGCCGACAGCAATAGGTCTCGCAGCGACAGGGCTTTTGCCCTGTATCGCAGGTGCGAGACCTAAAAAATCTTTAGTCCTTATTGATAGCTAAGGTTTGCCTGTGCCCCAATGCCTGCTGTAACTTTTGACTCCAATCAAGACCTGTGAATTCCTTACATTCCTGCCCCTTCCCCACCGTCTGCCCGTCCCACAGGAGCAGTGCACACAGAGCAATAACTCATAGTAAGCTTACTTGCATGGTTCTGCAAGAACCAGGCACTACAAGTACAAACGCATCCAGCTTTTACTCTGCTTGCTTACAGTAGGCCTATTAACCCGTAAAGCTATTTTTGCCAATACATACCACTTCAAAGTTTGCATGGTTTATATATTTACTAAACTACTTTTGGCACTTATATTTGTTGAAAGAACTTTGCAGTACCTCTAACTTTCATAAGTGCAGGTCAGTGGCTAAACTTTTTTTTTTTTAAATAAAAACCATACAATACCATATCAGCCCCCCTCCCCAATCTCTCGCTTCATCGACTCATTATGTTCTGGGCAGGCTTCAGGATCCCAGAAATCAGCTTTACGAAGGTCCCTGCAGTCTTTCTATCCCCTTTTAACACCATTGTCCATTTCCTTTTTTTAATGACCAAAAAAGCAAAAAAATAAAGCAACATGTCTTGCTTATTATGAATTCATTGGTGTATGTCCCAGACACAAATGCAATTATTTGTACATACTTCCCTGCTGTTTCACAAATGCCTTCAGTGTGTATTTAGCCACCTGATTCATAGTAGGACATTTATGTGTGTGAGCCGGTACTTTATTTTGCAAGACGCAGGTGAAGCCTTGTGTCCTTTGAGTGCGCAGGTCGATTAGACGGCGACCTCCGGGGGTGCCATCTAACTGCCATGCAGGTTGCTTTTGTAAGTAAAGCTCTTAATCAAAATCACAATGTTTTTACTTTTGCGTTTTTATACCAATCACAGTAGCACTAGTCAAATAAAATGCCTCCACTGCCAATAAAACAAGCATTGGCATAGCCAATAGGTCTCGCTTTTGGAACCTTGTAAGAATTTAGTTATGCAGCACAATATCCTTGGTGCAGCAACATCAACTTTTGCATGGCTAAAGACTTATAAGGTCCCAAAGACGCGACATGTTGGCTATGCCAATGCTTGTTAATACACAGCAAGTAAACATTTAACTGTAGGAAAGAAACTTCAGTGATAACATTCGCTGCTAAGTAATAGAGTCAGCCTTTCTATTACATTGATAGAAATAATGAAGGACACAATACATTTCTGAGGCCTACACTAAAAGAACATAATATATTTTTGAGGCCTACATTCAAAAACCACAAAATCAGCTTTTTCTAAGGAAAACGTATTTGCTTTAAAGCATTTGGAGAAATATAGACGCATAAGAAAATAATATAAGAACACTATTTCATGTTGCTTTTAAGCACAGTCTAATTATTTCCATTAATAAATTAGCAGTTTTCTATAGTTTCAGATTTACGTGTTAGCGGGAAACTTTTCATTAATGCATTTCTTTTCAAACATTACTCGCTAAAGCACAAACTGTATTTATTACTCTTCATTATTATCGTAACACATGAAGTTTTCTTCTCCCTCTGTCACAAGTAACTCAATCTCAAACCAGTTTGCAACCCTTCTGCATGCTTTTACGATGCAGTTTCTATACTCTGTGTTCAACGAGACACAAATGTTAGTGACATTTCTGAAGTACTTTTAGAAATCCACACACAATGAGTAGGATTTGACCAAGCAGAATCATACTTAAATAATCATGCTCCGTCAAGTATTATGTTTTTTAAAGAATTATTTTAATTATTTTGGAGCAAGTCTAGAACTTTTACTGTTGTCTTTCTCTTTTTCCCCTCTGTTGCCCTACCTCCATTAAAAATTATTTTAGGTGGATAGAATCACATACACTAAACTTCTAAGGGGCTGCACTTTCTGTAAATAACTTCATTCTTTGTCTCTGTAACATCAAAAAACTGCTCACTTTTCTGTGCTGCAGTGGTCCTTGGAGCACAGTTCCTCAGTCAGGTTGTCTAAGAAGCTCTTAAATGGTTCTTCCTCCCACCCCTCAGTGTGACCTTCTAAGCAGAGTGTTCCAAAAGAGTCTTATAATCATTCACAACGCCATTTCCAGGCATATTGAAGCTATGGAAAGGTGAATGAAATTTGACTTATGTCTAGAACTATATTTATATTTTAATCTCTTTAAAGTCATTATTAATAATAACCAATGTTTGTATTTAAATATCCCAGATGTGTGAGATTTAGCCAACCTTAATCTGGTGTATAAGGTGCTGCTATCATTTACATCTTTAGATATACTTTTAATGACTTTTATGGGGTATGTAAAAAAATGAACTGATAGATGCACTCAATCAACTATTCTGAAATGTAATCAAAATTTGTAGAAATGCACGTGCTATCTTGGTGTGTGCACTGTTCTGATGAACACAAATAGAAATATAGAACACTTGCTGCCAGTAAACCAACTAGCCTGACCCACGGCGCACAGATTAAATATGTCTGTGGGCTCAATCTTTTTTCACTAAATTAATGAGTGAACTGAAGTCTAAACTTTACGTGAAATTTTTGATATTTTAATTATATGTTTTCATTTAGAAACCTGGGATAATCTCCATCGTGAGGGATATAATTCTGCTTTATTGGTTTACTGCCAGCAAGTTTTCTATATTTCAGTGGGTATGTGGCACACCAGCCTGTAGGCTCTGTGCGCATGTACTGGTAAACTGAGTACAAAGACAGTCAGAATACATAGAGAGGAATTAATATTTCTTGGCAAAATTAAAACAATACATTCTTCATCAGTTTTTCCTAATAAAATGGTAGGTTGCATAGCATATTTAATATCTGCTTTGGGATGTACCTATATTACCAGCATGCTGTTTTAATTGCGATGTAAAAGAGGATTGAGACTGTAGTACTAGTCTCAGTACACAGCGGAGATCAAATTTGAAAAGCTGAGAAAGAAGAAAATATCTGCTGCTAAATAAGGGGGGCAGGTTCCTTACTGTGTTATTCCCTAGATCAGTACCCATGAATGACACAACTCCGTTTCATATGGTATTTTTCAAACAGTATGTAAACCTTGACCCTTAAGATGTGTGTTGGACCTGGCACTTTCTGGTTGGCTGAGGCAATGGCTTAGGCAGGCAGAACCTACCACTGCCGTTGGGGGCGGGTGATTACATACACTGTATAACCTTAGCTCACCATTGGGCAGCGTAGCACTGAGCGGTCAGGCTTATCGCAGAGGCATTGGCATAGCACTCACGATAAATACACTGAGTATTACTAAAGAGGCTTCACACCGGATGTATGTAAATAATGTTTGTATTCAATACACTAAATAATTAACACAACGTGGGCATCATGTATTTTGAGGCATAAATCACATTTGGAAATAAAACTAGCAGTACTAGGCCCGACCAGGTTCAATAATTTGCACACCTGGAAGAGATTGTATTCTAACCCCCACCCCTGTCAACCTTAGGCTCACCCCAGCAATTCGTATAATACCACACAGTTATAGGGTGCACCCCGGGCCACAACGGCATCAGAAATATGTACATACAAGGAATTATAACACTTTGTAGCTGCACCACAGGCCGACGCCACATGGGTAAAACCAATGCCAACCACAGTGTTCTTTTGCCAAGAAATCAATGTGTAAGGCAACACTGCCGGCCAGTGTCGTGAATCACAGGCGGTCCGTAGGCCGTCGCTCCCACGCACACACTCACTCCTTACCGATACACGGTGCAAGGGATATATGGCAAGTTCGTACGGAACGCGCTCGCACACATATGCACTCAGCACTGTAATGTGGTGCAACTGATACCCAGCAGGTCAATTGATAGCACACTGCACCCTGTGGCCCAAGCTTCCCTCCACCCACCAGCTATTCTTGACTATCCTGCGCCCACAAATGGAAGATTACCAGCTCTCCCCCTGGATACTATGCCGCACATGGCTGAAGTCACACTGAGTCAGGGAAGCAGGTGGGGGGTAGGGAGCAGACTAATTGGGAGGCAGTTGTCAAATAGGGGCTTGGCAGCAACTCAGGAAGTTCACCCACAGGATGATGAGCAGAAGTGGGCTGAGGGCAATAGTCAGTCACTCAAAAGGGTTCCACAAGAGCCTTCCGGCACCATCCCATTTCTGTGAAGCACAAGCAGGTCATGCACTCTCTTGACATGCTTCTTATCGCTTTCATAAGCTTTCCTTCAACCCATACAATCACTCTAACAACGCAAGCCGGGCAATACTACCTGCCAACACGATATCATCAGGGGCCGTGTTAGGAGAGGGCAGTTGGTCCACCGCGCTGATAGCAAACAGGGAAAAATCGATGAATGGAGAATGAAGCAGGGAAGCCTCTTGGAAGAAGGTACAAGTCTATCGGAGATGCACCAGGGCAATCCGGGCACAATGTTTGATGCCCATTGATTTGGGTCACACCAGACCGTTCCAGTCACATACAATGAAGAGTTGCAAATTCCATACCTCCCTTGAAATGAGGCTCAACGCCAGATGCACGTTGATATTGATTTCACCAGAGTATTCTGATTACACCCAACGAAGAGTTGCAACATCTGTACCTCCATGGAAATGAGGCACAACGTCCACTGCACGTGGATATTGGTCACACCAGGCTATTACAGTCACACACAACAAAGAGTTGCAAATTCCATACCTCCCTGGTAGGGAGGTACAATGTCTGGTGCATGGCGATATGAGTTGCACCAGATAATTCCGGTCACACACACCGGCACAAGTTCAGCAATGACTCACGACGTAGAATAAGGCACTACGACAGTTATGCCTCCACCTCCAAGGATCACAACTACTACTACGGTTATGCCCATACCTCCGATGGCCGCAACCTGTGAATCGGACACCATACACAATGAGCATGCAGTCAGTGTGTCGCACGAGAGAGATGCAGCACGATCGACGAAGTGGGCCACACTGGATCCTGCAATCGGTTTATCCTCTCACTACCAACAAGAAGCTTATGCGCCCTGAGGTCCCCACAATGCGGGCCACATGACTTAGATGCAGGCACGATTTTGGAGGCTCCGCACAAGGCAATCTGGTTTCCAGGCTCAATTCTTAGTTCCACACTCACACCGCGCTACCAGTTGGGATCCAGCAGACAATTTGGGCATTTAAGAGGGCACCGCTCTCCAGGTGTCACAAGTAGATGGTGTAACTATGAGTGGGCTCTCGCTGAGCGTCCACTCGCATAGCTTCCTCCTACTCCACATATGCCAGGGGAGTATTGATACTAGTTAAGCGGGGGATCCCGTTTACCTTACTCAACTCGATACTAGACGATCAGGGGCACTACATCGTACTCCAACGTAATTTCGGAGGAACTATCTTGACAATAGTAAATACATACAGCCCAAACTTTGATGACCCAGTTTTTTTTTTAACAAATATGGGCCGCACTTACACTGACACCAGTGGAAACTGTCTAGGTGGGGAGAGATTTTAATACATGTCTCGACCCTACCATGGCTAGATCAACAGGTAATGTCAAATATGGTAAACACGCCGCTAAGACACTCACGGAGGGCACGGAGGACTGGGGGATGGTGGATCTGTGGCACCTGAGACATCAGGGGATCAGAGAGGGAACCTGTGTCTCCACTACTCACAATACATGGTCTTGAATAGACTATTGGATAGCAACTCGCTCAGTAAGCACATGGACGGAATCTATTGAACACCTGCCTAAGACCCTATCTAATCACGCACCGGTCTGTCTGAAACTTGCGCTCCCTACACCCCCGACAGTTCACTTGGCGTCTCCGACCGACAGCAATGCTTCGCCAGGTGTTCCGCAATTTTTTTAACACAAAGCAGGGACAGTCGAAAGTTCCCGAACACTATGGGAAGTATTCAAAGTAACAATTTGTGGTTTCTGTATAGGCAAACATGCGGGGATACTGAAAGATATACAACAACAGCTAATTAAGACCAAACAGGACATCAAAAAGTTAGAATTGGAACACGCGAGAACACTGAACCCCCTGCTCCTGGCTGAAATTAGAAATAAACTAGACACATATCATGAATTTGCAGACAGTGAAGTGAAATATACACGGCGCATAACTACGGTGAGGGCGGATGCCCATTTTGCGCATTGACAAATAGAATACGCCCTGCACACCCCTCCTCCCACATCATGCAAATCATGGATACACACGACACATCACACTATGACACCCTATCTTTTTTTAACTGTTTTTCTAACTACTATACAGGGCCCTATTCCACACTGCATCTGCGGTGGAGATGGACAACTACCTAGATGATATAGCTCTGGCTCGGCTTTCTGACGAGCACAGAGAATACTTTAGCCACCCTATAACAGAAGATGAACTAAAGGAGCCTATCTCTTCACTGCCAAAAAATAAGGCCCCATGGAAGGATGGCTTACCTGGTGCGTTCTATTAGGAATATGGCAACTTATTTATACCTCGTTTAACAGCAATGTACACTGAGGCATATGAGGAGGGTGCACTACCACCATCTCTGCGAGAGGCATTGTTGATCACGCTACTTAAGCCAGAGAAAGACCCAATTAAATGTGGCTCATACCATCCACTATCCCTCATCAGGATGCCAACATTTTGGCCAAAATTATAGCACTAAGGATACAACCCCTTATGCAAAAACTGATCTTACCGGATCAATCTGGGTTTGTCCCAGCGAGATCGACAACGCATAATCTACGTACCATCTTCCTAATGTTTCATCAACTGAACCCGGGATCTACCTGCGGCTGTGGCCCTACTGAACGCAGCAAAAGCATTTGATTCTGTGGAGTGGCCATTTATGTTTACAATACTGAGTAGAACGGGAAATCCACAACAGTTCCTGCGGTGGATAACATTGCTATACACGGAACCATGTGCTAGGCTTAGAGTAAGTAGAAACACTTCAGAACCCATCCGAATCTACAGGGGAACGCGGCAGGGATACCCACCTTCCCCGCTACTCTTCACTCTGACACTTGAGCCACTTGCATGTAAAATCAGGCAAAAACACACCAATACGGCTCTACACCTACGGCCGGTGAGCATATCACTACATGCAGATGATATGGTCCTATATACACGCCACCCAGCAGACAACCCAAATAAATTGATTAGCGAATACACACAATTTGAATATTACTCCGTATAACCTGGACAAAGTCCATGATTATCCCACTGACACAAATCATACAGCAACCCTCATTAGATTACCCTTCACAATGGCATACGGAACCGGTCAAATATCTAGGGGTATGGATACACCAAGACCCTGAGGTAGTAATACATGCAAACTACGGCACAGCCCTTACGAAACTAGAAGACCAAATAAACAAATGGATCAGGTTTCCACTCTCCCTGGCTAATAGAATAGAGCCACAGAAAATGCTGGTGCTCCCCCAGGTTTATTCATCTCTTCACCGATACACCGGTGCTAATTACGCAACAAATTTCGATTAAATTGCTTACGTACATGACCAAACTTACGTGGGCAGGCAAACAACCCAGAGTAGGATGGAAAGAACTAACTCGGCCATATATACAGGGGGGTTTTGGATCGCCGGATCTCCAACTCTACTACTACTGCGCACAGGCGCAGCTCACTACTGGCTACACCCTCAGGCACATATACCCCACATAACGGTAGAAACCGAATCTGACCATCCGACCCCCCTCACGGCCTACTTTTTAGAACCAAGACAACACACCCGAGAGCACAAATCAGCCCTGTACGCTGCACGTCAGCAGCATGGTGTATGTTGACGAAACAGGCAACAAACATCCTATATATGCACCAGCACTTCCATTACGCAATCATCCACGTATAACGGTGACACAGGAAAAAAATATGCTTCAACTGTTAGGAGACCTGGGTCTACCCAAGATGAAGGATATTTTTCGAAATGGCCAGTTTATTTCACAGGCTGACACAAAACTGGCAATACACCACACACCATTGTAGTTATTTGCATATTATAGACTACGGGCTGCGCTACGAGATATCTACTCCACATTCCCCAGTGAACCGCCCATACACAATGCATTTCAAACGCTCTTAAAATCACCTACGCTTCAACAGCTGGTCACTAAACTATATAATGCAGCTCAGCGTGCACAATTCAGAGAGCAAGAACGGGCTAACAAAAAATGGGAAGATATGCTAGGCAGTCCAATATCCAAAGAAGATTGGGGATATAGCTTTTTTGAACGTTTACATTAATTTCTACTTTTGCTATTTTTGGCCAGCTAGGCCATATTGATTTAATGGCCCTCATTGTTTGTCTTCTCCAAACCTACAATACTTATTCAACCAGTCCTGCTCTGCCTTGGTTAGGTCACTCACTTGCCAATAGTCTACAATTGTTCTTCAGTCTTGCTTATCTATATGCACATCTGTTACTCTCTTCCTTCTCCAAGCCATCTGAAACCAAAATAATAATTCTCACCTATCAGCGTTATTGGCTTTGGCAATCATTGTAGCCATGCTGGGCAGCAGAGTTTGTTTGAGGGACTAGGCAATACAGGTGTGGGGGGGGCTAGAGAGAATGATGTGGGTGGAGAGGATAGATGAGAGAGGGATAGAAAGCACACAGACATTGGAGGTTTGTCAGGATGGTCTGGGACACACACAGACAATGGAGGGTGTGTGGGAAGAGCTGGGCAAGCACATGGATAATGGTGGTTGGTGGGAGGGGCTGGGACAAGCACAGCAACAGTGAAGTGTGTGCGGGAGGGTAATAAGGGAGGAGCACCAGAGGAGGACGCAAGAGAGACAGCTGGAAAACACACACACTCTTGTAGGTAACAAAAGGAAAAAGTAGCACCTGAAAAAGCAAATAGGAGAAGAACACAGTAACAAGTCTATGCTCCAGGGGAGGGGCAAACACAAGAAGAGGAAGGAAAGACTCCAGAACCTGGTAAATAATAAGGAAGCAAATGAGTGTCAATGACTCTAAACAATGGTAAGCGATTGGGCGGGCCTCTAAGTATGGTCACAAAAGGTCTTACAAATTTTAGGCGAGACCTAATAAGGGAGCCTGTATACTTTTTTAGCACTTATAGCCTGGATAAAGAATGAATCTTCATTTGATCAAATTATCAACCTTTATTAAGGAAAGCCTTGGTATTGATCATCCATTATTGAGGAGTTTTCTGGTAATGTGATTGCACCCTTGAATGTAATATTTCCTGATTGTTTAAGTTGGTACTGCACCAATCTTAAAGTGATATTGCTTAACGGTTGTCTCTTAGCAGTATAACCCCACATGTTTATTGTGTAAAGTAGGTCTCTGACTCTGCTCTGCAAGGCTGCTATCCCATCCACGGGTGACACAAGTGCATTTAGTTCAATGCACCAGCCCTTAAATGTGAAAGACAGGCATTTGTAGCCCTGCAGATTTCCACCGAATACATAGTTAAAGTGGTGTCAATGCTTTTGGGTTACTAACAGTACCTAAACAGGGATCCAGGGACCAGGGACCAGGGATCCAGGGACCAGGGATGCAGGGACACAGTGGTGATCAGAAACAAACGTTTTTCATTTGTTTCACTCACACACACACACACACACACAAACACACACTCACACACACACACACACACATACACACCCCCCACACACACACACACACAATGATCTAAAGAAAAGAGACACTTTAACTAAAAGGCACATTTATTTCAACAGGTGCACACTGTTGCTCAACACATCCAAAATAACCACCCAGAATACGATTAAAACAGCACAAATGCACGTTGCAAACAACAAGAGTAAAATTATCATTTCTACAGTGGTTAAAATGTCTTCTGAAAAACTAAAACTTTTATGCACTACGCTAGGAGAGTATTGGGAGTAGAAATAAAAATGAACAAAAAACGGATGTTCTGAAACTATTAAAAAAAATCTGTACATGAAATATAGAAAATTGAGCTTTACCTGAAACAATTGGGTATTGGTCCTTAGCATTCCTCTTCGCTGAGGTCAGTTGGGCATCCTTTTTGTTGCATATCCAATGCCCTTGACTGTAACTGTTGGACCTACAGAGGCTAAGAAACACTAGGAGCTTCTGTTTTATGCTGCCCAAGTCCTAGTTATTATTTTGTAAATGGGCTGACTCTTTACTGCGTCACTGTTCTGTATCCAGTTATTGTTGCTTTATTTTGGATTCTGTAGAGAGCAATGAATTCCTGTCCTTGGTGAATTATTCTCTTTCCAGTGTCAGTGAGCTGTGTCTGAGATTTCGAAGATTAAACTTCGAGGTGTTAATTCCTCTTAGGTTTAGTTCCTTATTGAGATAGAGGTGGTTTTCACAAGTACTCTCAAAAATATAACTTAAAAAGTCTATTGCTAATAAATGGTTCCAAGCTAATCTATATAATATCCCTAACACAGGGATTCTGGTGGATTGATGGTATTTAAACCGAGTGATGTCATGAGGCCTGTTAAGAAGTCACCCACAAAAATACTTGACAGACTTGAATGTACCCCCTAAAATGGAAGAAGGGTGGTGTAAAATAATGTTCTTTTTCAGCTGGTAATATCAGACCACCTCGATGATGTGGCAAGTTTCAATAATATGTTCTTAAACATCCATCTCAAACTGAAACCTCTACTTGTTTATTCACCTCCGAGCCCACCTACTCCCCAAGAATGTGTGTATTCAGCACTGTTCATTTGGCAACCTGTAACACATACCTGTCACATACCCTATAACGAGTAAGGCTTGACCAACCAATAAAAAGAGATGCGTTGGTTTTATTTGGACAGCAAATATAGGTGAATCGGGTTTTTTCACTGTTCAATAAGATCGAAAAGTTTATGTAGATCTCTGTGTGAAAAATGTGATGTTTGGATACCTGTAATGAACATATGTGTTCTTATTTTAGGAAACAAAAGAACAGAAGCTTCAGAAGATAGCAAATGAACTTTTGCAAACAGAAAGAGCTTATGTCAGTCGACTTCACCTCCTCGATAAGGTATTTGCATGTCCTTGCAACCTCTGGCTTAAATGAACCTACCCGTGTGTTTATTTGGGTGGGGTTTTTGTTGCTTTTTATACTTGATTGCAAATTTGTTTCCAATGTTTCGACATTTGAAGGGTCTTTGGTACAAATGTGATGCAGAACCGAAAGACCATGGGATGGAAAGCTTTAAAGAATTAGATAAATATCATGACACACTTCCACTACTTTTACTAAATAGTTTTGCAGCTACACACATTTAAAATTTAATACAGCGATTTGGCCTGAATTGCATAATTTTTTGTCCACACATCTAAGCTTGGATTTGAAACAAGATTTCTAATCTCAACAATTTAACTAGAAGACCACAGTGCTTCCCTACTTATTCGTTCTACCACTAGTTCTACTTTAAATTGTTTGCTGCATGTTTGGCAGACTTAGTCACAGGAACACTGTCATAAATGGTATTTTTGAGGGCCCCATTTGCTTATACCTAGAGGGCCTCCTAGCGCTGGTGAATAGGCTAGAACTCTGCCTAGATGCTTAGGAGTTTAATTAGAATTTGGCAGACATGGATCAGAGGCGGGTATCCTGCCCGCTATACAAAACGTCCCATTGACTATAATAATGACTTGTGATATGACGAAGGGTCTATCCACCATGTCTGTGATAGAACACCCTATCCTCCAAACTCTAACTTAAGCCATTAGTAACTTAACCTGGCCTCTTTGGTCCCACAGAAGTACAACACATGCATCTCAACATTTCTTCAAAAACTATGCACAGTTGACTTAAACAGTTACCAAACATTATGGGTCACTCTGGGGCTTAGAATAGCTAAAAGAAACAGTGCAGTTTTGGGGGGCCGCACACGCACCCACGCTTACAGACTGGAAAAAAGACCTTGATTGGTGCATGTGCAGGGAGAAGACAGTTTATATAGCCCGGGGCTGCCCCCGAAAATGGTCCAAAATCTGGGACCCATGGAACTCTTATAGGAGGAATATTTGTAGCCCAACCCGTGGAATTGAACTTGATGTTGTCTCTTCCCCATGACTTCTAATAGAAAGTATTGTTTCATTAACGATCGCTGTTTGTCTCCACTGTAAGCATACTTGCCTAATCCTTCGTAAATTTATGTAAATGTCAATGACTGTTAATAAAAAGATTTATAAAAAAATGTGCCGCTCGAAGTTGCGAGGAAGCTGTTCTGTCCTGGACTTGGCCCTCATCTGATAGGAGGCTGCGGGGGTCCTGAAAGGGCGGAAATCCTACCATCGGCGCACCAGCGGGACTGCGAGTCCCAGGAATCCAAGCGGCTGCTGACACGCCGCACCTGGTGACACTTCCCGGCTGGCCGCGCCCCCTGCCCTGGGAGGCTAAAACCGCGACTCGCGGCCCCCGCTCCGCGGGAGCCGCTCGAAGTTGCGAGGAAGCTGTTCTGTCCTCGACTTGGCCCTCATCTGATAGGAGGCTGCGGGGGTCCTGAAAGGGCGGAAATCCTACCATCGGCGCACCAGCGGGACTGCGAGTCCCAGGAATCCAAGCGGCTGCTGACACGCCGCACCTGGTGACTCTTCCCGGCTGGTCACGCCCCCACAGACCATTGGCTATAGAACTACGCACTTAGACGCACATCGCGGGACGCGCGCAGGCTGGCGCCGGGCTAAGCCCGGGCAAAGGGCGGGCCGTTTGAGGCCGTTAGAGAACGGTAGAGACCGGGCCGGGCTACCTCCCTAACGCCCCATCTCCCCGGCCAGGCGCACTGTTGTGCCGGTTGTACCATTGCAGGTCGCTACACAATGGCCAGCGGGGAAACTAGAAGTAAGGCTGCATCTGCAGTGTCAGGTACCTTGGACAAATTTCTCCTGAAAACTAATTCTGTAACCAGTAAGGGTAAGGGTATGTCAGTGCTTGATGGCCTGAATGAAGAGGGCGCAGGAGATTCTTGCTTGTTATCGCCAGGTCCATCAACAAATACTAGTACACCGCTCTTGCTTGATGCTACCCACATATCCTTATTGGACAGTATAGATCAAACAATTGAGTCTGTTCTACAACAACTACGGACACCGGTAGCATTGCCAACGGATAGAGACACATCGCTCATTATTAGTGATATAGAGCTCTCCCCCGTTGTGGAGCCTACACTGATAGGAAAGCAGGGTGGGGCTGAAAATATCTTGGCGCATACGGGTCGCAAAGAGGACCCTATAGTGAAAAGGAAAATATCCAGATCGGGTAAAGGCGCCAAAAGGGCTAAAATTGATTCCCTGACACCAACTTTGGAGGAAAACTTGGGTGTACCAGACTCTCTTAGCTCGGAAAATGGCAGGGTATTGTCAAGTATTTCATCCACTACATCTGTACCTGTGCTCACTCAGCCATTTATTTTTGGTGGGGCTATCCCTAACTCCACAGATCTTCTCACTGCCTCACTCACCGCTGCCGTCAAAATTCTTTTGGATCCCCTTTTTCTTAAGCTGGATTCAATAGAATCGAGACTTCTAGCGATTGAGAAATCAAGTGTGGGCAATAGTGGACAGCTGGGGACAGAAGTAAGCCCAGAGGGATTATATGGGGGTGCTGGTGGACCTCAATACCGCCCCCAGATTAGTACGGTTCTTGCTCCAATACCTCAATCTACCTCTAAGGGGGATCACAGTAACATAAGTACAGTTCCTGTCCCTCAAACCACTCCTATACCACTTCCCAGGTCAGTGCCCCCCATTCCTCCCCCCAGGAGACCTATGCAAACAGCCCCGGCCAGCTCATCTACTCAGGGTAAACTACCAAATGCACCAGTCCTCACTTCTAACCAGCAGGATAACCCCAAATTTAGGCACAAGGCAGTTAACCTGCCCCTCGAGTCGGCGAGTTACACTGTGATATTAATGGGGGTCCCAGAGCTGGCCAGCGGCGTAATTGAGTCTTACGATTCATTACGTAATAAGGTAATTAGCTGGCTAAACATCCAAAGGCCCCTACCATCCAACCTAAAAGGCGATGTTCTTATGGTTAGAAGGGTCTCGTGGGTGGGCTATACTGTCAAGAAAAGCGATGGGGACTGTATAATTGTTAGCTTCAAGAGCCCCCAGGTTGTCACCTATGTATGTAACTGGCTGGGAAATGCGGGTAACTCATCCATTGAGCTGGTCCCTCTCTCATATTTCTATCCTAACTTATATAAGCCACCTATGAGGAGGGACGATGGCTGGACTCGGGTGGGTTTTGCTGTGGATGGGACCAGATATAGGCCCAGGTATAACGCTCATCCTGCCACTGTAAATTATGTACATTCCAACAGATTCAATTGCCTTGATGAGGTGGATTGACTCCGAAGGGGTTCTCCCGCTCAGTCCTTCCAGGTCATCGCAACTGTATCTGCTGATCAGGGGATTGGAATCGGGGCAGCTGACATCGCTATCAGAGACTTGGGCTCACTCCAAGATGGTAGTCTGAAATCCCCTAGCCCCAGGGGCCTTGAAGGCACACTCCCATTGAGCCAAATGGGCACCATCCTAATTCCCTAGGCCCCAGGTGTCCCAATTCCAACATCTACTGCTGACCGCAACATGGAATCACAAGAACGGTTGCCCGCATACCTTGCTATGGGCACTGCATCTGGAACAACTGAGGGGCCCCCTTCCAAACCTGTGACTGAAACCCTAAAGATCCTCTCTTGGAATGTTGCAGGCATCGCAAACAAAACTCATGGGGCAGAATGGGATCTTCTTGTAGGCTCCAGCGACATCTGCCTCTTCCAGGAGACGTGGTCAAGGGACCATGTGACTAGAGTGGGTTTCGCAGTTTTTGACATTAAGGCAAGTTGGAGCGGAAGGGGGAGACCTTCGGGTGGTCTGGCGATTTGGGTGGCTAGTCACGTTGGATGTGTTGCGGAAAACGTTCCTACGCTCTCGCGGGACATCCAATGTGTACTTCTTAGTTGGCCCAATGCAGTTAAATTGGCGATCATAAATGTATACTCCCGTCCAGTCAGTGCAGCTAAGGAATCGCCCACTCTGGAAGACCTTTCGTCTTTTCTGGGCTCACTGCCAAGCGAATACAAAATTGTGATGGGGGGAGATTTTAATTGTCATTTCGAGCCTCTTGAAGGTCTAAAGGAGGGTGCCCTCACCTCCGAAGATGACTTCTGGGGTGTTCCACCCTGCTCATCTCCCCATCCCCAATCCTGATCACCCCTTGCGTTGCAAATCATGTCCCTCACTTTGAATTACGCACTGAGGGCCTGTAATGGTCGTACTGCGTCAGACAGCCCCTCTGTGTGTACCTTTAACAGGAGGGACCATGAATCTAGGCTGGATTATATCCTTGTTGATATTAGCTTATGGTGAAAGGTCCAGGACTTCAGAGTTTCCCCGAGAATAGATAGCGACCACAATGCACTCATGTTAGATATGAAACATCCTGCTCCCGCTCCTGAGTCTCCATCTACTAATCCCAGTGACGACCCAGGAAACCTGGTTCTTAGTTCTAATAGGAGAAGGGTAAAATGGGCGAAAATAATTAGCTCAGAGGAAAATATAAGAAAAATCTTTGATATAGCGCTCCCAAGGTTCGCAGAAATAGATGAACTAATTAATCAACCTAGATCATCTGATTTTGGCGATAAACTCGGCCATATACATGCAAACCTTGTGGGATCTCTAGCTGAGGTTTTTCATCCAGTGGTAGTACCTCGGCGAAAACAGACCCGAACTCCAACATGGTACAATTCTTCCTGTAAAAAGGTGAAGACAGAGCTAATTGCCACAATTAAAGCAGGAACAGACAAGGGCAAGGTCACCAATCTTAGACGTAGGTACAAGGAAGCCTTGGCTCTGGCAAAGTCGGAGTGGGATTGGAACCACTGGCGGGATCTCTCCTCTGCATTGGAAACCAGGGACTCGAAAAAATTCTGGTCCCTGGTAAATAATGGCACGGGAGAAGCTAAACCCGCAGTGGAGCCTAATATTGCACCATCTGCCTGGGAAGCCCATTATGGCAAATTGTATCAGGATACTGATCAGCCCGCCCATGTAGTGGCCTGTGATGATATATCCATCCCTGCAGCTGGCTTGGAATTTTCACTCGGAGAGGTGGTCAGTGCAGTAGAGAGACTGGCAATGGGGAAGGCCCCGGGATTGGACAGATTGCCTGGTGACCTTTTTAGACATCAACCTGAAATCTGGGGCCCGTACCTCCTTATTATCTTCAATGCCATCCTGGGAGGTATGGAGATCCCCTGTACTTGGCTGGGAGCAGAGATGGTGGCAATTTTCAAAAAGGGCTCTCCTCTCCTCCCAGCCAACTACAGGCCGATCAGCCTCATAGATGTCCCCCAAAAACTCTTCTCTCGGCTCCTTCTGGACCATCTCCTCGAATGGATGGAGGTAAATGAAATCCTGAGTCCCCTCCAGGCTGGCTTCAGAAAAAACACGTCCACCATGGACCAGATCTTCCGCCTCATCCTCCTGTATTGGAAAACGGTGAGGATTGAGGGCGGGAGACTTTACATGGTGTTCGTGGATCTGAGGTCAGCCTTCGACCTGGTCCCACGGAAAAAACTATGGGAGGTCCTAAAGGAGTTCGGTGTTCCATCCCAGCTGCTCCATGCCATAATTAGACTCCATGATGGCAACTATGCGCAGGTCAGGTGTGGGAGGGACGGCGCATTGTCTTCAAGGTTTCCTGTTCTCAGAGGGGTAAGGCAGGGCTGCGTCTTGGCGCCGACCCTGTTTTGCCTCTTTGTTAACAGCGTTATATCCCACCTTGATAATGTTGAGGACAATGACGCCCCGTTTTTGGCAGGCAGGAGGGTGCCAGCTATTATGTTTGCTGACGACACGCTCCTGCTTTCCAAATCCCCAATGGGGATCCAACGGATCTTAGATGGATTTGGTCTTTTCTGTAGTCAACACGGTCTAGAGATCAACACAGAGAAGACCAAGTTCATGATCTTTAATCCATCCCCAAAAACCAGACCCAATCCCATTCTGGGCTCAGCCACTTTGGAAAGGGTTACAACTTTCCAATATCTGGGGGTAACACTGCATGAGAATTTATCCTGGGACCCCCAAATAGCCAGATCTAGGCTAAAGTTGTCGCAACTATCTGGTGCAATTTTGAAGGTCGTAAATACTTCCACCTTCAAACCCATAAGTCCTGCACTGGAAATGTATAAGACACAAGCAAAAGCGGCAGCATCTTATGGCAGCGAGCTGTGGGGGCATAAAGCGGGGAAAGATCTCGCGCTAGTGGAAAACACCTTTCTTAGACGTCTGCTGGCCCTCCCACGTGGCACTCCTTTGCTTCCCTTAAGACTGGACGTGGGTTTACCGTCCATCGCTGCCGAGCTAGAGTCCAAGCCATTAAGATTCTGGCATAGGCTCTGGTCCACCAGTGAGCTTACACAATATTGGAGTGAACTTGCCCATGTAATGGACCTGAACAAGCGGGACAGAATTCCCTGGCTGGCATTTGTCAAGAAGGAATTCTATCGCTTAGATTTGCCTGAGCTGTGGGAGGCTCCAGAACAAGGATGCCAGAGGCTTTCTCGTAAACGCCTAGTCCAAATTCACAAGGAAAAAAGCCTAGAACTTATCCTGACCGCAACTAACAACGGCACCTTAACCGAACGTTTTTTACAATCCAAAAACACATATGATTTTGAATGTTTTATGGACATAATTTTCCCCATTTTTGCCAGGAAATTGTTTATACAGTGGAGGCATGGCACTCTGCCTATTAAATCCTTTACCTGCAAATGGCTCCAGAGCGACGATAAAACTTGCCCAGGTTGTAACTCTCATGACGAAGACGAAGACCATTTTCTCTTCTTTTGTCCTGCATATCACAGACCAAGGAAGTACTGGCTGGTCCCTCTATGCAGGAACCTGGGATTCAGGAGCCATATGCATGCGTACAGAGTATTGAGAACCAGTACCCTGCCCCACATAGTTTTTGCAGTAGCGAAATGTATTATGGCTATGTGGTTGATTAGGAAAAAACTGTTAAAGGCACAAATGTTGACAATATGAATCTGTTTCCTAAAAGTATGGATTGTGCTCTTAATCAGGATATGAAATGCTTTTCCTAAC
This sequence comes from Lissotriton helveticus, assembly GCF_964261635.1. Taxonomy (NCBI): domain Eukaryota; kingdom Metazoa; phylum Chordata; class Amphibia; order Caudata; family Salamandridae; genus Lissotriton; species Lissotriton helveticus. The sequence goes on from NC_136057.1 coordinate 429,545,052, forward strand.
CATGATCTATTTTTTATCTTTATTATGTCCGTATCAATTTGGCAATTGTTTTTAATTATTGTATTATACAAATGTAATCGTTTTTAACGTGCTGTTTTAATGTATTTTGCATGTATCTTTTATGGTCTAAAAAGACCGAAATAAAGAATTTTTGGATTGGATTGGAGTAACTTAACCTGGCCTCTTTGGTCCCACAGAAGTACGACACATGCATCTCAACATTTCTTCAAAAACTATGCACAGTTGACTTAAACAGTTACCAAACATTATGGGTCACTCTGGGGCTTAGAATAGCTAAAAGAAACAGCACAGTTTTGGGGGGCCGCACACGCACCCACGCTTACAGACTGGAAAAAAGACCTTGATTGGTGCATGTGCAGGGAGAAGACAGTTTATATAGCCCGGGGCTGCCCCCGAAAATGGTCCAAAATCTGGGACCCATGGAACTCTTATAGGGGGAATATTTGTAGCCCAACCCGTGGAATTGAACTTGATGTTGTCTCTTCCCCATGACTTCCAATAGAAAGTATTGTTTCATTAACGATCGCTGTTTGTCTCCACTGTAAGCATACTTGCCTAATCCTTCGTAATTTATGTAAATGTCAATGACTGTTAATAAAAAGATTTATAAAAAAAAATATACACAGAATATTAGCTCCCTGAGATCCAATCTTCAGCCAGTTTAACAAAATAAAGTGGACGACATTCGTCAGCCAAATCCATGCCAGGTGGCTTGCATCCTGTTTCTGTCCTGTCGAGTCTTCATCCTTTTAGCTTAACTCCCCCCAACTAGATTAAGCTCTGTATTATATTTAAAAAATATGACATCACAAACACACTTCATTCGCATTATAAGTATTTACAATTATCTGACATTCTGCGAATATTCGAATTGTGATGAGAGAGTGAGTTTGGTCATTTATAAAGGATTCACTCTGCAGAAAGCCACCTTGTTTGGTTAGAAGAATGAGAACCAGATTGGACCAGTTCTTAAATGGGACTAAAGTTTAGTTCCATTTATGCTCGCCAGAGACCCGATGGAACTACAGAGCATAAAGCATAGGTGTTACTAATGCAAGAAGCATAGGTGATCTGCATCTCCAGTGTGTGGAGGAGGCTTGGTCTAGTCCAGTAAGTTGGCCTTCCATGCGCATTCCTCCTTTTGTGCCTATTGTAATGTCAGATACTAATCGTATTATTTTTATAAGGATCACCTTGTTAGACCTTCCTGGGACAGGTGTCAGCCGGGCTTTGAAGCAGACTTATAGCACATTATGAGGTTAAGGAGCATGTTTTCATTGCCCTGGCCAAAAGGATGTGCAGGCCAGAGATTAAATATATTATGCAAAGGCTGTTTCTCTGCTGCTGGAATATGTTGTACCTGATTTACCTCAATAGGTTTGCAAGGCGCTTGATTTACTGCCAGCCTTTTTATAATTGCAGGTATTTTATGCGGGACTGTTGGAGGAAGCAAATAAAGGGTCATTTCCAGCCGAGGTGGTGAATAAAATCTTTTCCAATACTTCATCAATAAATCTCTTCCACAGCGATTTCCTGCTGCCCGAGTTGGAGAAGCGCATGACAGAATGGTAAGATCTACTTCCCGTAAGGGAGGACAGTCCGCGGTCTTACTCGGTTTTAATCAAATGCCACTACACTTTGTTGAAACTAAGTCTATAGACGTAAATAAGAAATCAGCTCGTAAATGGTTTAGATCAATTGCAGTTCATATCTTCTGTCCCCCGAGGTGTTTATCTGTTAGATAGTCATGATTAATGGCCATGGCCTGTCCAAACTGAGATGCGCGTCTTTTTCATCCACTGGGCATTCTTTTGTATCTTCTTAAATGTTGAGGAATACATTTTACACTTTTGAATTTTCTGGTTTTCCCCCGTTTGGCAATTTGCGTTTTGTCACTTTTGTGGTCTTTGGCATCAGAACTCCCTTGAGTGAAAATATAACCCAATATTGTTTATTTCATTGTCCATTATCCTCTATGCACGGTAGTTTATCTAGCGAGATATTTTTTTATGGGAGCAGCAATATATTACCGCAATTGAAAATGCGTATAACTCTTGACAGTGCTGATGCAATGTCCACAGGTGTGGATTGCGACTTTGTTATATAATCCTGATATTAAAATGTGATTTATTTTTCAAAAGACAACCAACTATGTTGAAAATTAATAACTTCCTCTTTCCACAGCTTGCTCTGTCGTTGTGCGTCTAATGTGCTTTAAAGAAGACGAAACATTAATATTTATTGCAGAAACAGTACTTCCCTGGTCCTTTTACTCTGTTCTGCAGTGCACCTGGGATGCAGGCATTTGTAATTAAAAATATATGGGAGACTCTCTTAAAGCTTATGCATGAGATAGAAAATGTTTCGTCACTTAAGCATTGATTCAATGCCATGGAGGGGAGGAAAAGCTTTATAAGAAATAGGTTAGAATATGCACGGCAGATGGGTTAGTGTCGGGCATTAATATGGACGTTTTGTGTACTGCGCATGTGCTTGCAAATTGACATTTCTGTTAGACCAGGCAGCTGTCAGTCTGCTAATATGGTTGTTTGATGTGCAAAATGGTGGAAGATGAGACTTCTGACTGCAAGCTTACTGTGCATTATTCAGATATGGCCTATGGTGCATGGCAGATATTCTTCCTATGCAGTTTGGTGCACCTCCTTAATATGCCTTATTACACTTCCCCAGGGTAATTTTAAATACTTGGGAGTCTAAAAATCATAGGCTCCCATTCTGTCTTAGTTGTAAATTCAGCGCAATAATGATGCCTAAAGATTATGATATTGTGGGGTATAGTAATTAATGAATGCGCAGTTACAACACAAGTCTGAGTTATGGACATCAAAGGGATAAAATACACTGGTTCAATCAAGATGTATTTATAGAGTGCTGCCCGTCACCCAAGAGGGTATTTAGGCGCTTGCTGTAGGTCTCATTCGAAGAGCCAGGTTTTGAGCCCTTTCCTGAAGTCGGTCGGCAAGGGCAAGGTGCAGAGGTGGAGGATGTTCTAGGCTTTGGTGGTGAGATGGGAGAAGGCGTGTCCTTCAGCGTGGCAGCGGTGTATGCAAGGGATAAGGGCGAGGTGTGCAGAGCGGAAGCTCCTGGGGGACGGTGGAAGTGTAGCCAGTGGTTCAAGTAGGCGGGTCCTTGGTCATGAAGGGCTTTGTAGGCATGGGTAAGGAGCGTGAAGTGACATCTGTTTTGGACCAGGAGCCTATGGAAGTCTTTCAGGTGCTAGGTGATGTGGGTTCTCTTTGGTATGATGAGGATCAGTCTGGTAGCTGCGTTTTGGATCGTCTTGAGTCTTTGCATGAGTTCGGTGGTGGTACCCGCATAGAGTGTATTACCGTAGTAGGCTGGTGATGAGGGCATGCGTTACCGTCTTCCTGGTGTTGGTGGGGAGCCACTTGAAGATTTTGCAGAAGATGCGGAACGTGTGGAAGAAGGCTGAGGAGACGGCGTTGACCCGACATTTCATGGATAGTTCACTCTCTAGGATGATGCAGAGGTTGCAGGCATGGTCTTTTGGCATGGGAGTGGGAGTGGGTCCGAGTTCCGACAGCCCCCAGGAGTCGTTCCAGAAGGGTGTGTGTTTGCCAAAGATGAGGTCTTCCATCTTGTCTATGTTGAGCTTTAGGCAGTTGTCCTTCATCCATGCTGAAACGCTCTTTATACAGGTGTGGAAGTTTGTCTTTGCCGATGTGGGGGCAGGCAGAGAGTGATAGGACGAGCTGTCTCTCATCAGCGTAGGAGATGATGTTGATGTTGTGCCATCTGACGATGTGTGCAAGTCGAGTCATGCAGACGGTCAAGAGTATTGCACTGAGGGATGAACCTTGAGGAATGCCACAGATGTTGTGCTTGGCTTGAGATGTGAAAAGTGTGAGGCAGGCTTTCTGGGAGCGTCCCGTGAGAAAGGATGTCCTCCATCTGAGCGCGTCGTCTGTGATACCGATCTGACATAGGTGATTGATGAGTGTGTGGTGGGAGACCGTTTCGAAGGCGCCGGAGAGGTCGAGCAGGATCAGGGCTGCTGATTCTTCTCTGTCGAGTAGGGTGCAGATGTCGTCTGTTGCAGTGGTCAGAGCTGTTTCGGTGCTGTGGTTGGTTCTGAATCCTGATTGGGAGGGGTCCAGCAGCTTGTTTCTCCCCAAGTGTTCCGTGAGTTGGAGGTTGATGGCCTTCTCCAGCACTTTGGCAGGGAGCGGGAGCAATGAGATGGGACAGTAGTTTTGGAGTTTGTTTTGATTGGCCGAGGGTCTCTAAAGGTGGGGTCAGACTGGTTTCATATTTTTCGACTATTCCTAGGTGCACACACCCGCAATTTGTGCTTTTTGCCCATACAGTTTGGTTTCACAAATAGCAAATTTTAATGAGGAAAATTTGTCCCATGAAAATTGAACGCAGAAAAAACTCACAGGGTATTTTCTACCCAACATGTAATCTCTATTCTGGGGAAAAATGTAGTGTGCGCCAGAACCGGTGCTAAGGGGACGATTGGAAAGAGGACCTTAACCCAGTGTTTAAGATGCATAAAGGCTAACTCATATTCAAGCAGCATTCCAGCGCAGCAAGGACTCTAAATAAGATGCTTAGATATTACCTCGTCAACTGCTGCCCTTCGAGTGCTTAAAATAAAAGCTGTGTCCAAAGCTGAGTGCTATGATGTTTAACCTCTGAAAATTAACTGATGCCAATTGAGAAATGCTTTCATTGATTATGTAATTTGGTAAGCAAGCTGCTGCCATGGTGTGTCTTGTCACATTGAGATCAGAAAAACCATTGGACTTTTGACTAAGCAGGTGTTTTGGCGAGTTTGTTAATGGAAAAAGGTTATGGTTAGAGGAAGCTTGATGCCATAATGTGGCACCCATCCCCAACAAAACCCACAGCCCATTTAGACATGGTGCTATTGAAACCAGCAGGAAAGCCAAAGAAGGGGAGCACAAGTGACAAGTAGAGATAAGTTGTAAACTTGCACCTGAGGTAGAGGCGGCCCAATTTATGGACTGAAGAGTACCTTGATAATTATTCTGTTCCCCGCTAGTCAAGTGGATAGGTCATAGGAAATGGAGCATCCACAAACGAAAAGAAGAGATAGGCATGCTGCAGGGTTTTGCACAATTTGTAGTCCTAAATAAGACTGTTTACATACGGCTAAGTAGAGAACATTGGCTTTACCTAACCTAGAGGAAATGGCTGTTTGAATGACGATTCTTTTGCCAAAGACAGAATGTTGCCTCAGGCATGCCAATGATAACTTGTTCAATTGCAAAGTCAAAGGCAAGATGATGTCATTTACTGCACCCACATTTCTGAAATCTCTGCACTCTGTTTTTGGACAAGACACCAGACTGGAGGGCACCAGGATTAAAACCTCTTTTTTATTGGAGTTACGTTTAAGGCTATTATTCCATATCCAGAAAAGAATTACAAATGTTATTTGCAGCTGCTTTCTCAAGCCTTAAAGACATTTGAATGTCATCTGGGTGTGCATGAAAGGTGAATCTGCAAAACCTGATTATACTGGTTAAGATGACCACAATGCTGGAAACAAGGATGGGTTAGGAGTAAAGCCTTGTGGAACTAGGTATTTAAGTGGGAAATAGGAGGAACTGAATTAAACTGGTCTGGTGGAATAGACCTGTCTCCATCTCTTGCAGCCTGGAGATGAGTCTGGAGTGGTCCATGGTGTCAGATGCAGCTGACTGATGTAATAGGCAGTGGCATGGCTTTGCTGCCATTCACATAACTTCCAAGGCATTAACACACATAGTCTCTGTGCCCTGATTTGGCTGAAATACATTCGGCTGACTCAAACGCTAAAGAAAATTTCAGATGTGCAGACAACTCTACATTGACAGTATTTCCCAAAAGTGTGGCTCTGATGATGAGAAGATGTATGGGCTAGAAGACGCTTAAAACCATCAGATCAGTCGTAGCATATCGTGTAAGATTTTACACTCAAACTAACATTTTAAATCTATATTTTTTGTTATGGTGAATAGATGTATATATGGTATTAAACCACAATCATACAATGTTATTAATCAACCTACAACTGTTTCCATACCATTTATTCCTTAAATGGTGTTAATACTGCGATATAAGTTCTCTGCACTGGCTGAAATTTGGAAAACAACATCTATCTGCAGGAAATAAGAACACGAAAATCCAAGCATGCAGGTAAAACAGGTAACTAAAACCTTGAATCAAAAAGAGAATCGATGCAATGAGACTTAAAAATGCGCTAATATCCGTAGATTGACAGTTATCTGCAATTAAGAAACTTAATACAACAGACAATTGTTATACTTTTAGTCACAGGCCCATAGTTAATTTCCTCCTTTTTGCCCTGTTGTATCCCAGAGGAAGATGCAGGTTAAGCCACCGTTATAGAAGAGGGAGTCAAACCTGCGAGAACTGCTTAATCTCTTAAAACATCACTGGGCAGCTCAGTGTTCCAATATTCATGACACACCTGATTTGGATGCCTTTAACTGAAGTTAATTCTTCTTTCCAGCGAATTTACAATTGTGTACCTTTTTTTTTTTTACTGTAAGTCTCTGTTTGAAAAGTGAGAAAAATGATTGTCTATATTGTAGAATGATTGATCAAACAAGGCAGCTGCACATAATAATCATCACATTTGATGCCTTTTGTGATATGTTACATTGTCGCAATACCTTGCACACACTATTGTGATCCAGCATACATGAATATCACCAAATATTAGTCAAGAGTTTTCTTGCATCGGCTGTGAGTGTTCTGCTGGATGGAGTTAAACATTGATGGAGGCAATATAGGGTTTTGTGCAAGATGGTGTTTCAGCATGGGGTGGAGGTGATGTAGGGTGTTCTGCTGGATGGTGTTTAAGCATGGGGTGGAGGTGATGTAGGGTGTTCTGCTGGATGGGGTTTAAGCATGGGATGGAGATGATGTAGGGTGTTCTGCTGGATGGGGTTTAAGCATGTTATGTTATGTTATGTTATTTAATCTTTTGTATAGCGCACGGCTACTCAAAAAGAGTGTCCCGGCGCTTTTAGTAAAGAGGGCTGCATCCTAATAACATAGCACAGTTAAAATGAAAAAAAGACAGAGGCCAAGCGGGCACACAAAAAGCGGGCTACTGGGTGAACAGCCAGGTTTTAAGGCCTTTTCTAAAGGCAAGTAGGCTGGTAGCTCCCCGCAAAGTGAGCGGCAGAGAGTTCCACAACTGTGGCGCTAGTAGTCCAAAGGAGCGGCCTCCCAAACGAGCTCTCCTCACTCGCGGGACAACCGCCAGGAACAGGGATTCCGACCTCAAAGAGCGAGTCGGATGATAAAAGGCCAGTCTCTTTTGGAGGTACTTTGCTCCCACCGCATGGAGGGCCTTATAGGCCAGAGTCAAAGCCTTAAAGGCAATCCGTTTCCGGATTGGAAGCCAGTGCAAGGTCTTCAACAGACCCGCTGCACTGGCCCGTCTATTTAAACCAAAAATAGCTCTCGCGGCAGCGTTCTGCACCACTTGGAGCCGCTGCAGCAAATATTCTGGCAGGCCCAGGTAAAGAATGTTCGAGTAATCTAACCTGGACCCGATAAGAGCCTGCACCGTCAGCTTCCTGTGCTCCTCAGACAACAGGGGAAGGAACCTCCGCAGCATCCTAAGGAGGCCAAAGCAGGTGCCCGACACCCCGAGGATCTGGGATTTCAGAGTTAGCCCATTATCCATCTTGACCCCCAAATTCTTAGCAATTTTGGAGGAACAAGACGGAGGAAATAAATAAATAAATAAATAATAAATAAATAATAAATAAATAAATAAATAAACATATTAATGGGCCACCAAGCCTGCCAGTCTGGCTCTGCCTCACACCCAAAGAAGAGTACCTCGGACTTATCGGAATTGCACTTGAGGCTGTTCAGTTGGAACCATTGGAAAACAGCCCCAAGGCAATCCCGGATACTCTCCCCGTCAAAATCTCCTCCTCTCTTACACGAGAAGAGGAGCTGGGTGTCGTCAGCGTAGGATACGATCTGGGCCCCATACGACTCCGCCAACGCCGCCAAAGGAGTCATAAAGATGTTAAATAGGGTCGGGCTCAAAATAGAGCCCTGTGGGACCCCGACTCCCAAAGGCGGCATCACGGCGGAATCTGGCGAGGCCCACACCGTTTGCCGGCGGCCAGCTAGAAAGGAGGAAAACCAGCCGAGCACCGTCCCCCGCAGACCTATCTCATAAAGTCTAACGAGAAGGCCGTCATGGGGGACGGTGTCGAAAGCCGCCGACAAGTCCAACATCACCAGCATGGCTTTGCCCCCCGAGTCCAGAACCCCTTTAATGGTTTCTGAGACCTCAAGGAGCGCAGTCTCTGTACTGAGATGGGGACGAAAGCCCGACTGGGTGGCGTGCAGGATCTCATTGGTCTCAAGATAATTGGAGAGCACCACATGAACGTGTTTCTCCACAATCTTCGTGAGAGCCGGCAGCAAAGAAATAGGCCTATAGTTGACAGGGGCCTTCGGGTCTAGGCCTGGCGTCTAGCATGGGATGGAGGTGATATAGGATGTTCTGTAGGATGGGGTTTAAGCATGGAATGGTGGTTATGTAGGGTGGTATGCTGAGTGGTGTTAAAGCATAGGATAGAGGTGATGTAGGGTGGGCTAGAATGTCTTGGTGTCTTGCTTAGAGTCGTGGTTAGTGGATTATAGGTAGATACAATGTTTGTGAAGTTATTCTTGTGACTTAATGTTTACTGGATCATCCATAGTTGCCGTGTTCTCTGTCGCCAAAATTGACCCAATAAAGACATTTAAAATGAGGGTGAAATATTTAAAACTATTCACACCTACAAATGTTAAATTCACGAGACTGAAGGTCGCTGTCAATTTCCAATGTGAATTCGCAGCAACATTAGCCTTTGCAGGTGTTGTGAAGTAACGGAGGAATCCTGTTATCATTTATGATGTCTGTAGGTACTTTCCTCTCATGTGAATATTTCAAGACATCTAGAGATAATTGCAGCATCATTTAAGGATGTCCTTGAAGAAATAGTTGCTTCATTGAATCAGATCCACAAGTTACTGCATAGCATGCCTGCTAGCTCTTCACTAAGCACTGTACAGAATGGCAGTGTATTTATGTTCTACATTTTGATTCACACTTAATGACTGTCACTTTGTGTGCTTTTATGAGTGAAATAATGAGACTGAATGATAGTACACAATTGGAGTAGAGCCCAGAGTGAAAGTAAGTCTTGCAAAGTATGCAGATACTTGTGACATTCTTTAAGCATTGTGGAGGTTCAGTTACATATGGGACCATGCATTTAGTATTTTTCTGGGGGTTCTAGGTTTATTTCGGACAGTTCTACTCTATTCTAGTGGCAACAGTGGTGAAAACCTCTGATCAGGTTTGTGTCACAGTCTTCAGAATGAAATGATGATTGAACATCCTGAACATGTCCACGGCACTTATAGCCTTAAAGCCTAACCTTTGCTTTGGATGTCTGAACTGGCATCACCAAGACTGATTGAATCCTGAACTTAAAACATGCCAAGTATATGATGTATGAAGCAATGTGGCAAATCGATGGGCCCTTATTTCCAATCAGGAGATACATGGCAGGATAATGTCATTGAGATACGTCTATGGTTCTCTTTAGGAGAATCCTGTGGCCATGTGTCATCAAAGAAATAGTTTCTTAGAATATTCCTCTAATGGGATAGTTAAACAACTCTCCTACTCATTTGCTTAATGCGCTAAAAAAGAGTAGCAACATCACACAAAAAAATGATGGATGAATTGTTGAAACTTTTCAAACACTCACCCCCAGTCACAGGTTTGAGGTTAATCCATTGTTATTTTGGTTGCCACCTCACCCCAGTTTGGACCCAGCCATATGCAAATAAATCCCTGCTCCCATGGGACAGTCCAGCCCGAACTGCCAGGCCAGGTCCGCTCTGGACTGGAAACAAGCAACCAGGGACCAGTTTCGGGGTATCACCCCCATCAGCCAGGCTAGCTTGAATCCAGTGGTGCAGTGAGCAAGGGACCCACGTCTGGGCATACCCTTAGCCAAACCCTGATCTGTGACTGGGGTGAGTGTCTGAAACGTTTCAGCACTCTGTCCATCATCTCCTTGTGTTTGCTTATAAAGAGTTGACCTGTGCTGTCACTTGGTAGTACAGGGCACGGGGATTCCATGTAATGACAGGGGAAAATTGGTGAAGTTGCAGGTTGTAGATGGGATATTTGGTAAGAGGTTTGAAAGTAGGTATCTGTTGTCTCAATGATGCACCAAACTCACCGGACCAGTGCCCTCCATACCTAAACTTAAAGATTTTCAATTTCATGGACTTTTGTAAGTCTGTACAAGGTAGATGACAAGATCAGTTGCTGTTCCTCTTCTTCCAGTGTGTTCATGGGATCTTGACAGGTAGCCGGGGTAATATCTTGGGCAATCGCTAATTGCTTGAAGAATTATTAAACCTTTCCATGTTGCTTCTAAGACTGCGGCACAACCGGACACATGCCCTAATACAGTGACTGATCCGTTTTTCATCGTATATTTCTGGCAGTAGCAATCGCCTTTGTGTAGACTTGTTGAGTAGTCCAGGGATGGGCAATTTTCAGTCGACTTTGACTACTGTACTCTCCATTAATGTGAAGAATCCTGTCTTGCGTATCTCTACGTATCAGAGCATTTTCCATGCAAGTGCAGTAGAGGTGCAAACAACAATTGCTGGGGAAGGGAGTGCTGAGTTGTAGTTGTTCACCAAGAGGTTAATTGTCAGCAAAGAGCAGTAAATGGATCTTGAAATCTTTTTTTACTACGCCTAATTTTCCTGACACTTTCATTCACTGGAGATGGAAAGGAGTACCTCGCTTATGTTGTGATCGGTTCACAATTTATCTTAAAACCAGTGTTTGTTTAGCCAAGAGTAGGTGCATTTAAGAGTAAGAGATGCACTGAGAATGCAAAATGACATTGTCCTTTCCTTTCTAAAACAAATAGGAATTCGATTACAGCAAATTCTTTCTGGTTAAGGGAGCAGTTTGTTCTGAGGAAAGAAGTGACGTTGGCGTTTGTGAAGTGCTATATTGTTGAAATATCTTGTATTCACTGTCACCACACATTAGAAAGGAGTTGTCTTGTCGGCTGTGTTATGCACATCACATGCAAACTTACAAAAACTTGATCCATCAGAAGACAAGCGAAAAATGAAAACCTCGGTGTACCTTCATCTCCCTGAAGTATGAATTATCTCATCTATTTGAACTTGCCATGGACTTAATTTGTCCAGGTGATTGATTGATGGTGGTGGCCATCTGCACTCATGTAGAAAAATATAAGTGCAGTGGCGAAATGTTTTCCTTAATAGCCCGATGCTGGCATTGCCAAGTGCTGGTGCTGCAGAATACGCTTTTTTCTTCTACCACCCTATACTTGCTGTATCTTTACCATACTCTTCCATGCTCCTTTTCAGCCCTACTTTTTGTCTTTGTCAAAGTTTTCCTATCCTCCTCTTCCTCTTTTTTCTAGCCTTCTCTCTCTTGTGCTGTGGAACAAATCCTGGTGATGAGAAATAAGTAATCTCCCCAGAATTGAGTACATTTGCAAAAATTAAGGACTGGTGTTTATTCTTGAAACTAACCCTTCTTCTTTACAGATCTCAATCAATACACTCAGTTTTTTTAAACCACTTTAAATTAACCCCTCTAGGAGGCCTACATGTTTACCTCTTTTCGTCCTGCCTTTGGCCATTTGTTTTACTTCAGTCTTCACACCTCTTGCAGCTCTCTACCTCCAATCCATTTCTTGAGCAACATCCTAGAGCTCAGGAGCCAACAGACAGACAACACCATTCAAAGGTGACAATGAGTCCTCACCAAACACTGAAGGATGTTCCATCTTCCCAGCTTTCAGTTTGCCTGCCCCATTTGGAGGTCAGGCAAGTTTTGAAGGCATAACCACAGCTCGCCCCAATGTTAAATACCATGTGCTGCGGTCCACTGGCGTTCTGCCCTGCCGGCACCATATCAGTCAATTCTTTCCTTGTCTGCAGGAAAAAAACACATGATCAAATGATGGATGGCTCCCAGGGCCACCAGGAAATAGTTTTTTGATTTCCTAAAACCAAACTCATTGTTTGGTAGTGGGGGGGGGGGGGGTGAGGGAGGGGGGGTTGTTCCTGTGGGGAACACAAAAAGATGCACACCAGTCCACTATTCCAACTATGGCATGGAGTACCAGCTGGTGTAATTTTTACCAAAGCTATTCTTATTTTTGGGCGACAGAACTTTTGGTGAAAAAACCCAGACAAAAAGAAGAGCTAAATATGACAGGCCAGTTGCAGTTAGTCCAGAGGAGGTGATGCCCTCACCGCCTGAGCAGATTAGTGGACGGTCCGCCAAGCCTAAGTGATACACAGTCTTTAATTTTTCAGCATAATATCTTCAGTACTTTCAGGAAGAATGACTCTCAGTGCCTGGAGATCCACATGGAGTGCCCCTCTATTCGCTTTCATTTTATGAACACTCAGCTTCGTAATATATGTATTTCAGATACTCCTGAAGTCAAACCATATCTCAGACTAATTTCTTCATGAATTAAATAATCTTACTTGGTTACCTCTAAAGAACAATTAACATTTGAATAAAATGAATAAAAACTAATTGGAATCAGGCTAATAACCAGCGAGACAGAGTAATTTAAGATGACTTTCTTACAGAATATTAGAATGCTTAACGGTTAAATGAAGAAACGTTCATTTAGCGCTTTGTCGATGTGTTAGCTGTGAGTGGTTTTAATACTTCTATAATGACTGAAATGTTATTGTATGTTTGGAATTAACACCTCTTATCTGCATCTCAAAACGAGACAAATAGTAGAATGTGCTTATTATTGTTGAAGTTTGGTCTTGTAAACAAATATGAAAATAAATTATTTATAATAAATAAGGGCCATATGTATCATCATACCGTTTAGCGATTCCTAAATAGCGATTTTTAAGGAATCGCTATTTAGAAATCGCAAAACGGTATGTATGTAGGAAATCGCTTCATTTTAGCGATTCCTTATCATTCCTAAATTGCGATTAGCAAATTGCTATTCGCAATTTTCCCATTCATTTCTATGGTCCAGGAGGCCCATAGGAATGAAGGGGATATTTGCGATTAGCAATTTGTTAATCGCAAATTGCGATTATTTTCAAGGGTGCAGGGGTGTCACAAGAACACCCTGCTGCACCCCTGAAAAAGACATGTGTGGGCATATGGCGCACATACAAGCCCTAAGGGCATGTATGAGCGTCATATGGCACCTTTGGAATTTAAATAAATTGCTTTTTTAAAAGAATTCGCAACTTACCACCAACTAGAAGTTGGTGGTAATCTGCGAATCCTTATTGGCATTTTTGCATAAATATTTCTTTGATACATAGCAGTTAAGGAATCGCAGATTTTGCGATTCCTTAAGTGCAATCACAAAATAAGGAATAGCAAAATGTGCGATTCCTTATTTTGCTGCGAAAATGTTTCATACATACCATTTAGCTAATTAGCATTCGCAAAGGCCGAAATTCTGCAAATTTCGGCCTTTGCGAATGCTAATTAGCTTGATACATATGGCCCTTAGTCTTTTCTTGTGGTTCATCTTTTTAATTCATTTGTACACTTTTAACAAACCTATAAGGTCAACAGAAAGAACACCGCAATCTAATAATTACTAGCAAATTCCATAGCAATAAAATGTTTCAAATGTGTTCGGTTTCCCATGTGCTTTGCTTACACTGCGCCGATTTCGTACTTAGTCCTATTGCAGAAGCACATGTGCACAAACGCGAAAAGGGCGCGGTTGACTGTCAACCATTAATGTCATCGTCTGGTCTTGCAGGTCCACCACCCCCAGGATTGGAGACATTCTGCAGAAGTTGGCCCCCTTCCTCAAAATGTATGCCGAATATGTCAGAAACTTTGATAATTCCATGGAGCTGATGAAGTCATGGATGGAGCGGTCGGCCCAGTTCAAACTCATTATCCAGGATATTCAGGTACCAGGTCACTGATTGCAGCGCATAAAGGCATTTGCAAACACAAACAAGTTTAAAAAAAAAACACCATGCTGGAACGTGCTTCTGAGAGGTAATAGTTCAAGAAAGCTATGTTATCTCTTTGTCACTAATGCAAACGAGGGATTAAATGCTGGAGCAACCCTGCCAGCTCTATATAGCAAACACTCCGTTTTTTCTGAATATGGGTCATTCATTTAAAACTGCAGCCATTTAGGAAAGTGCCTTCCACGCTATTCATTTAAAGCATTCTCATAATTTTTAAATCCATTCCTGGGACTTCGTCATAAATAAGAATGCGGACACTGAAAAAAATGAAAACAGAAATGTCAGTTTTTCAAAAAAGTGGCTCGAGTTACAGTATGGATTATGACACTAGAATTTCAACAGGGGACATATGTAATATTTCATGTCCTCAAAGGGGAGAAACCCAGCGGCCATCGCTGACATTAAGGAAAGCGCCATGCTGTGACGGACATGAGATGAAGGATGCTGGGACCGAGCCGAGCTGTTCTCTCACACCTGCTGTCAGCTTGAGATTACTTCAGTCCTTCTTGGTGCTGGGTTCACACTGTGCCTCTGTTGGGACCTGGGAAAGTGTAAATGAGCTGTGATGGCTTATGGGTTGGTTGGAGTCCACCGTCTCTGGTGAGGCAGCTGCGTTGAGAGATGGTGGAGGTTGAAACATCAAACCAGTGGTCTTTTGGTGTTCATGGTGGAGGGCAGAACATCAGAACTTGTACGGATCAAAGTAGTAGAGAATGAGACAAAACTGGGAGAAAAATTAAATGTGTAAGTAAATAAGACAAGCATTGGCATAGCCAGTAGGTCTCACGTTTGTAACCTTATAAGTGTTTAGCTATCCAGCACAATATCCTTGGTGCAACAACATCAACTGTTGCATGGCTAAACACTTATAAGGTCCCAAATGTGAGACCTATTGGCTATGCAATGCTTGTTTTGCATAGTTCTGGATTTGACGAGTAGCACAAATCGGAAAAAAGAAGAAAATTGTCCAACTCAAATGGACAGTTACTAAATTGTAGCAACGTGTGTTGCTGTGCAGTGGAGGGCACTACGGAAAGGCTGACTTCGCTTTCAGTAACATTCCTGTACAATTAAACTAATACGGCGAAAAAACTAAATGTGCCACATTATGCCACATAATTAACATTTCCTTGTTACATAATTTAATGAACCCAGTCAGATATGTTGGTCCTACCTTGCCGCATAATTCCAGTGACCCTGCTCATACTAAGTTAAACCGAGAAACAGAGCAAATGGCAACTCTGGGTGTTCAGCTTGAGCCCCCTGCTGACACCAGCTGGATTCCCCTGGGATTGCCGCTAGAGTAGTACAATTAGATACTGCACTGCCGCTGCCTGCCCAGTGGCGTGGAACAAAAGGGGGTGGTGATGGACTGAGCATCTGAATCAATCAAACACTCACACCCAGTCAAAAGATCTGGGTTTAATCCATCACCGTTCTTTAGCCCACTCTGCCACCCCAGTTCAGTGGCGCAGCAGACTCTGTCCCATCTAATGTAGAGATGCCCTCACATGCACTAGGCCTCGCAGTCATCACCGCCTTGGACTCGTGCAGGGACCCCCCCCCCCAGCGCACCCAGGTTAGCCTCAGTCTCCCCAGGACAGACTTACGTTTCGCGGTGGTCCGTGGTGTCGGTAAGTGCGTCGGTCGGCAGCGTAGCGACTTCCCTGGACAGGGACACCCTGTGAGCCGTTGACAGTGGCTGCTTTGGCTCCCTGCGGAGGAAGAGAAACGGTGAGAGGAGGACACTGAAGAAAGGACAGAACAGTACACCCTGGAACCGGAGCCGTGACTCACCCAAGGGTTTACTAGAGAGAGTAACTGTAGGGCAAGGCCGTGGGTGGAAATAAGGCCTGAGAAGCAAACCCTGCGGCCACTCGTGGAAGCTCGGGTGGAGCCCAGATGGACCATGGCATCCGACAGGACTGCTGATTCGAAGTGGCGGCGGTGGCCTGCTTCAGGCTCTCACCATCGCAGAAAGAAATTACCCCCAGCTTCTGGTGCCACCAGCTCTACCATGCCACCTGGACTGCCAGGCAGAGCCAGCCTCTTGGGGGCGGGAGGGCTGGCTTCAGGGTGCGTGACCCGGAAACAGTGCGCCAGGGACACAAGACACCACTGCTCACCTTCTCTCCGGCGACAACATCGAACTCCACCGTCTCGCCATCTCCTACGCTGCAAAGGTACTTCTGGGGATTGTACTTCTTAATTGCTGTCTAGTTAAAAAAATAAGAAATGGATCAGAACAGGTTGCAGGGTTACATTTATCATTGAGTCAGTTTTGCAGTTTACTCAATGTATCAACCGCTGAGGACCAGAAGCGAGTGAGGTGTCCTAAGCATTCTACCGGCGAGCTGCAGAGCAGGCGTCATTAGTGCATGGTTAACTCACTGAGCCATCTTACCTGATGGGAGCGTGAAATGTGAACAAACAAACTTGGAGGGATCACTTGACTGCTCGCCACCCCAAGCCTACGTTTATTATTGGTCTTTGAGCCCCTCCCATACAGGAGGTTGATTAATAACATTAAACGTGTATAGTTAAAGCCTACAAGTGGCCATAACCCAAAGAATATAAAGGGAAGTATAAATGGCTAACTAAAACTAGATTAGCTACACTACACCCTATGGACTCGATCAGAGGCGGGTCAAGGGCGTGACCTGGGTGTAAACAAAGCTACAACACTGCATGTTAACACAGGCGCAGTTCAGAATCCCACTGCTGTATGGCCCGATCCCAAACAGAACTGGCCCAAAAGCTAAACCTTCATTGTGCCCTGAACCACAATCCCCCACCCCCTGTGATTTGCAGTAGGACGAGCTGCAGCTGTAGTCAGGGACTGACAGACCCAAGACTGGTCTGGGGCAGGCACAATACTGAAACGGTGCACTTCGGACGCCATCACAAGGCATGCATGTGTGCAAGATCAGCACAGTGGGAAGTGGAGACAGCTCGAATCCGACTCACCATGCTCCAGCGCCAAGCTGTAGCCAGTAGGCCACATTGCCTTCCTGTGGAGTCTAGCATTATCAGACACCATACGTTTGACTCAGAACACAAACGGGAGGTGGGATCTTTGGACCAATATACGGCACCAACAAAAACAGGCACGCGCGCCTTGCACAACAGCAGGGGGAGGGGAGAGAGGAGATGGCCTGCGTGATTCCCTTGCGGAAGCGAGCAGTAAGGCATGATAATTGATGACATATGGCGCCGCTGCTCGCTCCAGCAAGAGAATCGCCAAACGTGCACGCGTTGCCATTGAAAGCAATGCAACGGGTGCATGTTTTTGGGCGGAAAAGGGAACCGATGGCTAAAGGTCTTTCTCCTATGCAGCGCATTTGCTCTGCCTAGGCGAGGCCTAAAAAACAGCAATGCTATAGAGCATTGCTTCTGCTGGGCTCAGTCCCTGCTACATTGGAGAGAAACTCATTAATCTCAATCTTTGATTGATTCACAATAGCCTTCCCTCGTCACTGACAGACTAGGTTACGGAAGTTCCTCAAATACAGGAAACCTGGGACGCATGTTTTCTTACAGTGTCCCAGAAATAGTGTTCCTCCCATCAAAGAGTACCTGGATGATTCAAGTTTTTTTCGTACAAGCCGTAGGGGTGAATTTTGTGTTCTCTATTGAGACACTCTTGTTCTCTATTGAGACACTCGTAATTACTACAGTGCATCTATGGGAGCAAGAGGTTATTGGGGTGAGCCATGTGGAGTACATTTTACAGTATTTCCCCTGAACGTCAGTTATATTGTCACCTGGATCACTTGACCCGCGTGACCTTCAACTGCTTTCTTCGTAAATCGCTCCCTGTCTTTGATCTGAGCAAGTTCCCCTCCAGCATTTTATGTGAATAGAATAGGTGATAAAAACCAAACGCTGGGTACTATACACAGTCCCCCTACAACCTACGTTTCTGCTTCATGTTACAAAGTCTAGGCGATGATGCATGGCTCTAGCCTCATGGAATCTGCTTTGCATCTAATAAGGGAGATGCTCCGAAGATAGGTGGCCGTCCTTTCCCTTGTCTGATGTATGCCAACGATATTGTTATTTTGGACCTAACGCCCAAGGGCTTAAAAATAGGCCGGTGTCCCTTCAACAGTATACCACTCTTCATTAGCCGAAGATTAGTGTTTTAAAGAGTAAGATACTGATCTTAAAAAATAGAACGTCTAGGAAGACCAATAACGATGTTTGGAGTATAGGTTCGGAGAAATTGGAGATTGTAAATTCATATCCTAATTTAGGGAAAACTTGTAGCCGGTAATACACTGGATACAACTCATTTTGATTATTGTTCCTCTAAGGCTTGCTTGCATGCAAATAGGCTACGTTCCTTTTATAATGCAATGGGGCGAAGACACTTTATGCAGTTGCTCTCCGAAAATCTCCTATACTCTATTATATGCTATAGAACCTATTAATGTGACAAAATTGGACTTTCTAGAAAAAATGGAAGGGCAAATCTTATGTAAACAGTGTAATTTTAATTCATCTGTCTCGACCCCAGCAATGAGGATGGAATTTGGTTTGACAAGCTCCTATGTTCAAGGATTAGCCCATGTAATTTGGTGGGGCTATCAGCTTTAGAATAGGGAAAAATATTCCATGAGGGGTATCATGAATTGTGAAGTATTTGGATAAGTACCAAGTAAATATTGCTTTCCCAAGAACTTAGCTGTACGCTGAGCTATCGTTATCTGCAGGAAGAGGTCTTGACCTTCCTTTCTCCCTCACAATGTAAAAATTATTTAAAGGGTACTGCTAGCACTATTGGTTAGCAGAGAGATCTCACATATTGTGCACTGAAGAAGAGTTTTGAAATGGCAACTTTATCTTGCCGCCCCAAGGTAGCCCTGAAGTACTTGTCTTGGAATATGGGCCACGGTCTTCGCTGTTTTTTTTATATTATTTTGAATACATTTGCTCCCGTTAAATGAGCTACTGGCAAACTGGTCCTTTTCTGGGAAAACTAGGAAAGATTGTAACATGTGTAACTTGGGGTTCTAGGATCTGACTAATGTTCTTTTTGTTTGTCCTGTATTATTACTTCAGGACGTCCTTGTGGGCCAACTAACTCTTCTGTTACTTTCAATAAGTCCTACACTGCGGGATTGTTGAGAGGTCTTTGTGGCCCGCCCCTTTCTCCACCACTCTGCAATCATGTCTCCTGGCACACTACTGGTTGGGGAATGAAGTCCTCTTAGATGCTGAGGCTCCTTGGAGGCCAAGAAGCCCTCATGATTCTTTCTGTTAGTCCTACACAGCTGGATTCCTGAGAGGTGGTCAGAGGCTTCGACCCCTTTCCCCACCACACTTCAAATGCCATTACTACTTAAAAAAACCTTAGAAATTCCCTGGGGGAAAAACAAAGATTACAGGGATGCTATAGTTAGGAATTATCATTTAAAAAACCTTAGAAATTCACTGAAAAAACCAAAGGTACAGAGACGTTATAGTTAGGAAATGGAATTTAAAAAACTTAGAAATTCACTGAAAAAAACCCAAAAGGTTACTGGAACGTTATAGTTAGGCTCAGGTTTTCACTCGTACTAAACCAGTGAAATTCAGCAGTTCTAGTTAGTCCACATATTACATCACCCATGACATGGTCAGTGACATCACGGATGACATCACTGATGACATCTCAAATGACATCATCCACAAAATCACTAACTCACCCACTCCCACAGAACTTTTCATACACCCACTACCACATAACCATTCACAACTCATTCACAGACCCATATCAGTACTTGCACACCCACTCACTGATTCCTAGATCTACACACACATCCACTCTCTCACCCATACAGCAACTCATACACCCACTCTCTCTAATGCAGCCACTGGCATATCCACTCATACACCAATACAGCCATTCACACATCAATACAGCCGCTCACACACTGAGTCAGTCATCCATGGAGCTACTCACATGCATACTCACTCACCTATACAGTCAATCACACTTACTTACTAATACAAATACTAACACATACTCCTTCATCTATGCAGTCACTGACACAAGCCCACACTCACCCAGACAGTGACTCATATACCCCTTCACTCACCTATACTGCCTTTCACATACCCAGTTACTCACCCATATACCACTGACAGATCCACTTACTCACTCACACAGCAATACACACACTCTCACCCATACAGCCCCTCACACACACACTAACCCATAAAGCCACTGACTCACACTCACTCATCTATACAGGCAGTCACACCTACTCACTCACCCACACACCCATACAGGTACTCAGACAACAAATCAATTACCCTTACAGTCACTCACGTTCCCACTTACACACTCATACTCCCACTCATTCACCAATGCACCTTGGTATATATATTTAACACTCATAAATGTTTTAAAAAACACTCAGTCACTGTATGATGTGATCAGTAATGTGCTCAGTGATGTCATTTGAGATTTCATCAGTTATGTCACTGACCATGTCATGAGTGATGTAATATGTGAGGTTATAAGCATTGCATTGCGGGGGAGGGGTGATTTATAGTTACTATAACTGCTGAATTTCACTGGTTTTGTACGAGTGAAACCTGAGTCAGTGTTCCAGTGCAGACCGAGGTAAGAGCATCCTCACCGTCATGTGGTCCTTGACAAAACCAAATGCCTTTGAAAGTAAATTTTAAATTGAAATTTTATTTAATTGTTTAGTTAATTTAAACCAGAACAATTACATCAATTAATAATAAAAGCAGCATTTAAAATCTTTTGAACTAAGTTGCCAATCAGTTCCCATAAAATAATACCTAAATGCAACCTTGCATGTTTGTCTAAATTGACCAACAAGTCATCAATTTCTGAATGGAGTTAAAATTACAATATAAAAAAACTTCAGTTGTCAAGCCGTTGGCTGTTTAATTGCGGTTCCGTCCAGCAATGATTTCTCCAGTTTAATTAGATTTGTAGTTCAATGTGTCCCAGACCTGCCGTTCTGCCGATCAGTAACCTAACGATGATTTGCGTATTATTACTTCCTGGGAGTGAATCAATGTACGTGAACCGTAGACCCTCATTTTACTTACAAAAACAAATTTAAAAAAATAGTACATCTGTATGGTTTAAAATCTGCATTTAGTCCCCATGATTAAAACCCCTCTTGGGCCAACGTTTTCAAGGCCTGATTGTGAAGTCGGAGGAGTTTTATCAACTTACATTTCATTTGGGGATCAGAAGGATCTAGCCCTTTCATTATAGGAGATCTGCAGGTCCGTACACCTATGTCGCGAAAGGCTTTTCTCAATAAAATGAGAAGTGCTGGGTACAGTTTCTGGCAGATACTTATCAAATGACTGAGCTCTTCTTTATGGCTGCCACAGTGTCGACATGCTATTGACTCTTTTTTTCCAGCTTGGATGCTCTACTAATGAAGTTCTCCGTATTTTGTTTTATTCAATATCAGTCCTTTAAAGATGTGTACATTCTACCTACTGTATCGTTCATTAGCCCGAATTCCAGACGCACTTGCGCCAGCGAAGCTGACCTAGGAAGTTGAAAAACCTTTTAGTAGGTACTGGTCATTAGATTATTTGGAGGAGTGAGTCTTTCCCACGTAGGGCCGCACTGCCGTAAGTCAAAGTTGGAAGTGTTTTGGCTGCTACTACCGACAGCAGTGGTTTAAACAAAGGCCCCTCCAGCTTTTTTGTCAGTGACCTATAAGCAAATGTCAGTGCACACGCACGCCGAGCCATATTGCTTTTCTGCTCATGGTGATTTAATTTTTTATCAATATGATATCCCATATATTTTTAATAGGATACTTCCTCCAGAAGTTTGCCTTCTAACCAAATGTTCTGATGAGAACCTGACTGGTTGCTAACGAGCATTGTTTTAGTTTTGGATATGTTGATTTTTAGTTTGTTTACTATTGAAAACTCTGTCATTTCAGATAGTAATCTGCACAGGCCAACCTTAGTTAAACTCAGTAAGACGAAATCATCTGCATATGACAGATGTGATAGAAGTCGCGGACCCAGGTGCAGAGAGTGAGAGTTGATCTTGTTGAGCTTTGCGGCCAGGTCTGATATGAAAAGATTGAACAGATGTGGGGCCAGCACACAACCTTGTTTCAGGCCCTTATTTGTGTGAAATGTTCTCAAAACTCTAGAACCATCATCAAGTTTTACTCTCAGCCAAGTTTGTGAGTAAAATAGCATTAGACCCCTTAAACTTCTATCGGGATCTTCCAGGCCCGGAGTTTGTTCCACAGAAGTTGCCGAGCCACGCTATCAAACGCTGCCTTTAAAAATCAATAAAACAAAGAATGTAATATATCGCACCAACTTTGACCTGGTTTTTCTATTGTAGTGTGGAATTATCAATGTAGTCATAACTTTTTATGAAATATAAAAACTCCATTAATTCATTTCAGAATAGTTTTCAGTTTAAGTTACATTTAAAGGAAGATTGCCCTGGGGCATCATTTCCATCTGAATTATTTAGTCTGTACTATTATCCACCAAAGAACATATTTTGTTCTGTTTCGTTATAATTATCAAAGTGGACCAATTTTTTTAAACTTCTAAAGTGCCAAGAAGCTTAGTGCTTGTAGACCTGCTTCTTGGAGGTTGCATGCACTCTCGTGTTCAGCACAACAGTGTTCTTCAAATATTTCACTAGGCCAATGAGTTGAAGTCTGTGCAGTGGTTCCAAAGCAGTTGTGGCTAAATAATAGCCTGGTGCTGTAAGACAGCACCCAGGGTGCAGTGCACTGCACCTCCTCTTGAACCCTGCACACTGGCTTCTGCTTGGCAGCTGCTAGTGATGCCGACAGGTACTGGGATGAGAGGCAGAAGGGGTCAGGGGTGCTGTGGTAGGGGCTCAGACTATGACATAAGGGGGGCAGGGGCTGATCTTCCTAGCTTTCATGACTGTGGAGAAAGCACAGCAAGGTCTCCATAGTGAATGTGATACTAGGATAGGCATACAACACTCACTCTCCCAAAGGAGCCAGCACTTTCACATGGCCTGATATCATGAGACATGCATGCACCACTATGCAGCTCCTGTACGTTTCCAATGCACTGAAACCTCATCTGGAATATAAGAGCTTGCAAAGGAGAACAGGCAGTTGGTCCTGGTTAGGGGTTTAAAGAAAAAACATACATGACATGCGAAAACTATTGTGAGCAAACATGCACTTACATAACACCTAGTGCCAGGCTCAGACACAGATGCATACAATAAGCCTTTTGACCAGCGCTAGAAACACAGACATAGCAGACCCTGGGTTCCAGGGTCAGATACATTTACCAGTGTTTCTGGCACGTTCATAGCACCCACCTTTGATTTGTGGCACATAAATGCATAATGCACATTTGACCATTATCGTGGGCATATGAAAAGCGCATGAATCATACAAACACATGACCAATGTCAGGGACAGAATCAAAGCACACACATTGGGGCAGGATCGTGGGCACACACCCATAGAACACAGGAATAGGCCAAGGACACACACAATGCATGATCATGGGACAAGAGCACATAGAGACGGTACACATGAGGCAGCAGTATCCATGTGCTTCTGGTGTTGGGCATCAGTGTGCCTGTTTAGGTTTCCGACAGGAAAATATTTAGTTAGAAAACAGAAAAATTGGTTCATTCTTGTGTCTTCCTCTTAAACAGTAGTCACAAAACAGGTGGTGGAGGGTCTGAGGGAATTTTTAAGACCTGCCCAAGTTATCATCCCCTAATCAACATACTTTTCAACACATGAAACTTGGGGGTCTAGTAAGAGAGTTAGATGAATATTCTCCTCTCTTGAGGCTCTGAGCCCTACAGGTGCTCGTTAAAAACTTACAGAGTCCTACATCCAATATAGTGTACTGCCCAACGCATTTTCTTCCCAGCAAAAGTAGGTGAGGCCCAAGGTCCAGAGATGGATTCCCATCAATGTCTTGTAAGTGATCTTATGGTATTATCATTTGGTCATCCAAAAGGTTAGGATGGAGCATCTCTAGATCATTGAGATACTTTACACCCTACCTTCAAGGACAGGGGACAATGCCCACCATTACTCGTAGACCATGCGTGGGATCACTCAATGGGATTAAAGTGCAGTGAAAAGAAATGGAACAGATGTGAGATTAAAAATAGGAATAGAAACCATACAGTGAAAACCTTTAATAGCCGTATGTTTCTTTCGTTTTAAAAACCAGAACAGTGCAAAACAATGCAGTTTGAACAAATAACTGCAAATGGGCCCATTTGCAGTTATTTGTTCAAACTGCATTGTTTTGCACTGTTCTGGTTTTTAGGTTTTCACTGTATGGTTTCTATTCCTATTTTTAATCTCACATCTGTTCCATTTCATTTCACTGCACTTTAATCCCATTGAGTGATCCCACGCATGGTCTACCGAGTAATGGTGGGCATTGTCCCCTGTCCTTGAAGGTAGGGTGTAAAGTATCTCAATGATCTAGAGATGCTCCATCCTAACCTTTTGGATGACCAAATGATAATACCATAAGATCACTTACAAGACATTGATGGTAATCCATCTCTGGACCTTGGGCCTCACCTACTTTTGCTGGGAAGAAAATGCGTTGGGCAGTACACTATATTGGATGTAGGACTCTGTAAGTTTTCAACGAGCACCTGTAGGGCTCAGAGCCTCAAGAGAGGAGAATATTCATCTTCCTCTTAAACTGCATTATTTAAGACTACTGTCTAGCTTCTTTTCAACTCCAGTACCCAACCAAGCACAGTCCAGCCTGCTAAAATTGCCAGGTACGGGGGCGTGGCTAGCAGCATGGCGAGCTAGGACGTGAAGCTCGGGAGCTCCCGGCAAGCTACAACGAAATCCGCCGTAAAACACATCAACTTCTCCACTAAAATACGCCAAAACGTGTAGCTAGATCTCCTGCAGCAGTTGCGACGTCCCGGGGAGCCTGCCTGCGACCTCAAAGCCCTGAAAAGTGAAGTTTGCCTTACCGCTCGAGAAAGGCGCCGGAAGGCAAGATAGCGGCACCGGCAGCCGAGCTGTGACGGAGTAGGAGGGAGGCACTTGGTGGGGCCCGCGGCCGGTGGAGAGAAGACCGCTGACCCAGGGGGGGCTCTGTGACACATCTGGAGAGCCCCGCAGCCCGAAACCCCGGTTGTAAGACGACCCGGATCCCGGCCGCCCTTTCCCAAATTGGCGACATGAATCGCCGGCGGTGATCGGGAGCCGGCAGGAGGAACGTGTGAGGACTACAGCAGCGCCGACCCAAGGGGAGGTCTGGGACACCGTTGGGGAGCCCCACGAACCGACACATAGACGGTGAGAAACCCCGGCTCCCGGCCGCCCTTCACCAAGATGGCGGCTTGAGTCGTCGGCGGTGATCGGGAACCGGTCGGAGGGACCTACAGGCTGCAGAAAGAGGATCCCGGGCCGGGGTACATCCAGTGCAGCAGCTGAGGTGTCCGTGGAGCGGGCGATTGACATCAAGAAGCCCGACCCCCGGCAGCCCTTTACCAACATGGCGACGCTGTGGTGCCGGAGGTGATTGGGAGCTCCAGGGGACTGGCTGGGAGGAATGTGGACACACCCGGGAGCCTACCGGAGGGCAGTGTGGCACCTCGAGGAGGGGAAGCCCTGATCAAAAAGAGTGGGGGCCCGTATGGGACAGAGACAGCTGAGGCCCCATACCTTCACCAACATGGCGGCCATCGCCGTATCACAGGTCCGAAGAACGTGAAGCTGGATCCCCGGGCGGCGTGACACACTGGGCCGCACTCAGGAAGGGAAGATCAACAGGCCCTGCAACGGGAGCTACCCACGGTGAGGCTCGACGGTAAAGGGGGTGCACAGTCCCCCGATCCTGGGAGAGATAGCTGCTACTTCACTAAGAGTGAGAAACTGGGGCTCATAAAGCCTAAGACCGAGATCCGGAAGCTCAGAATCCGTTGGGGGCGAACCATAGCGGACGAATAACGCTGAAGCTTGGCAGGGCGAAATTGGAACACCGCAAACTCTGGAGGGGGTGCCAGGCGGGTGGGACGTAAGGCACGGCGCCCAATTTGCCAGCACAAGGGGGACTACGTCCACGCTGTACAGCCGGTGTAGGAAGGTGCCATAGGGGTCTGGGGGAGGATCATGAGAGGATACGCCTGGCCCACACTGACGGAACTGAAACCTGTGCAACTCACTACCCGCAGCACGACTGGCGCAGTTGAGCCAAGTGCACCATACCACACAGACAGGAGAAAACCACGGATCTGGTGACGCCAACCATGGGGAAAAAAGACTCGCTGCCTAAACTCCCCAAACAAGGGCCCATGGATAACTTTGCGGCACTGCGCCTCAACAGGGAGACCCCCCACTCAGCCTCAGAGGGGACAACAGATCTCGGACAGACTGCTGGCAGCTATTCAAGCGCCAAGAGCGGACATCCAGGAGTCCCGAGCGGCCCTAGAAGTCAAAATTGGAGAGGTGGGATCGGAGGTTACTCTCCTGCGGCAAGATTTCAGGAACCTGTCCGACAGAGTGAGGGTGACGGAAACGCAAATCAGAGAAGCTGAGGACATGATTACCACCCTCCGGAAAGACATGATGGAACTCCAGGCCTCACACAGACAACTATTATGGAAAGTGGATGATGCCGAAAACAGGGCACGGCGCAACAACCTGCGCTTTGTGGGTTTTAGAGAAGGAATTGAAGGGAATAATATGGCAGCATTCCTCCACACATGGCTCACCGAGAACTTCACATCGGCGCAGTTCTCATCATGTTT
Organism: Lissotriton helveticus; assembly: GCF_964261635.1. Lineage (NCBI taxonomy): Eukaryota > Metazoa > Chordata > Amphibia > Caudata > Salamandridae > Lissotriton > Lissotriton helveticus. The sequence goes on from NC_136057.1 coordinate 429,571,942, forward strand.
TGTCATCGAAAGAGCGCACAGAGCCCTACTGGCGAAGCCCCCGGAGGGTGCAAGACCTAGACCGGTTATTGCGCGCTTTCTCGACTTTGCGGACAGGGATTTGATATTGAGGGAAGCAAGGAAACTGGGGGAAATCCGACTGGAAAACACGACCATCATGATTTTCCCAGACTACAGCTAAGAGGTGCAGAAACAGCGACGCTCCTTCGATTCGGTGAAGGCGAAACTTAGAACGCTAAACATCTCTTACATGCTGCTCTTCCCGGCAAACCTCAAGGTATTATATAAAGAAAAATCACTCTTTTTCACTCACCCAGATGACGCCTGGCAGTGGCTAGAGGAGCGACCGATACTACAAAGCAGAGAGGCGGCGGGGCGTGAAGAACTGGACAGGGTGCTAAGGCAAAAGGCACAGTGGGATTTGCCGAAACTGCAAAGAAGGAAATCTCGGAGGATAAAATCACGCACGCCAGGGACACCATACCAGGCACACACATCGGCGGGAATGGGCAGAGGGCGATCGGAATCCCCGGGGGAATCCTCTACGGCCGGCTCTAGATTGTTTGGTCTAGGTAAACAGATACGTTCGGAGGGTGAGGAGGACGACGACGTAGAGTGCAGGGCTTCGGGAGCCGAGGAGGACGAGCAGGTAGAGAGGCAGAGCTCGGTGCATCCACTGGTAGAGGTGATACGCAACCTGGAACATGACTCTTCCGAAAAGAACGGTGGGACTGACACGGCTACACAAGATTCACATTCATGAATGATGGTGGAGTGGGTTACCTGAGATGGCAGCCGGGTGACCTGAAACACCCAAGTTGACACTGCCCCTTGTTTTCTATTAGTTTGGGTTGGATTTGTTTTGTTCCGTCTGGGCGCAGAGTCTGGACTGGATACCGCACCCTATTCCGCCTTGGTAGGGAGGGTGAGGTGTAGTTGAGGGGTGGGGGGTAGGGGTGGGTGACAGACCGACTCCCACTGAAAGCTCCGTCCTGTGTCGGGATGAGACTGGAAGGGGAGGGTGGTGGGGGGGGTGGGACAAGGGAGTGCAGCGTTATCACAAGTTGGGTTAGGGGGGGAAGAGTTGGGGAAGGGGGGCAGCAGCAGAGGAAATGCAGGCATACACCTTGATACACCGTACCGCACATCCATCGCAGGGACAAACTGTGAATGAGGATCACTTTACACAATGGCAAGTACATTAGCTGTACCGCAACAGGGTGACAAGGGAGTCACTATCTTAACCCGGAATGTGAATGGCCTGGGGTCGAAAATTAAGAGGGGACTGGTGAATGCTTACCTCAAGAGAGTAGCACCGGATATCATTTTATTACAGGAGACACATCTTAGAGGTACTAAATGTGCGTTCATAGCGAGAGGCCGCCATACAGTCCTGGCACATGCAGGGTACACGTCAGACTCCAGAGGGGTGGCGATACTAATTAAAAAAACATCCCCGTTTTGCATCAAATGCACATGGCTAGACCCCCAGGGGACATATGTGGGAGTGCAAGGGACATGGAAAAGACGCAGGTACACTATAATTTTGGTCTATGCTCCGCCGAAACTCCAGGCCCGCACACTTAAAGCAATCACATCCATTCTCCTGGACACAGCGGATACCATACAAGTAGTGGGTGGCGACTTTAACGATGTAATGTGTGAAGTGCAGGATCGTACAGGGACAGCGCGCAGAGGGGGGATGCAGACAGCCCTGGCACAGCAGATGACTAATATAGGACTCACAGACGTTTGGAGGTGGCTCCACCCTACGCAGACAACTTACTCTTTCTACTCAGGGACACATAGGGTCTTTTCGAGGCTTGACTATATATTCACATCGAGACAGTACCTAACTGCGGACGACGTGGCGGAATACAAAGTGAGGGGTATCTCGGACCACTCACCCTTATATGCACAGATGGGACGGGTGCGGGGGAGGGGGGGAGCCGAATGGCGTTTAGCGGCGTGGGACCTATAAACGCCGGAGATTTTACGTGGCATCAGAGCTGACATTAAGGTGTATGTGGCTGAGAATGAAGGAACAGTCGACTCAGGGGTCACCTTCTGGGAGGCGATGAAACCGATCTTACGGGATAGAGTACAGAGTAGGTTGGGGGAGGATCGACGAACAAGACAAGCCGAGGTTGCGGGCCTGGAAACAACAATCTTTACCATAGAGAAGGAGTATCAAACACGAAAAGACGCAGGGACTCTCCGACAACTGCTAGATACCCAAAGGAGGTACAGGGAGGTGGTTTCAAACGAGGCACGGACCCAATCCCTGGCAACCCTTCACCGTCTATATGACGTTGGGGATAAGTCCGGCAAGCTCCTGGCTTGGCTTAGCAGAAAGGAACAGGCGGCAAGGTGGGTAGAACAGATCAAGTCGGTGGATGGAAGACAGGTCCGCACGGATGAGGCGATAGCAGAAGTGTTTGCGTCGCACTATGAGCACTTCTATGCGGCTAAAGACCTGGGGACTAGTGAGGACGCGCTGCAATACATAGGACGCACGGAGGTACCCACACTGTCCTCCGAAGCTTAACACAGCTCTGGAAGCGGATGTAACGCTAGATGATATCTCTGAAGCCATAGCCAAACTGAAACCATGTAAGACGCCGGGGCCGAATGGATTTCCAGCGTATTCTTTAAGCGAACGACTGATCTCTTGACACGACACCTTAAGGCCCTCTTCACGGAAGCATATCAGGTGGGGAGCTTACCACCAGACCTCGCCCTGGCTACCATCGTTCCGATCTATAAGGAGGGCAAGACGAATGTGCCTCCTACCGTCCCGTCTCCCTCCTTAATATGGAGGTGAAGATTATAGCGACTATTTTAGCAAACCGCTTGAGATCGGTTATTCCAGATCTCATACACATGGACCAGTCGGGGTTTCTGCCGGATAGGGCAACCAAGTTAAACCTCCGACGCACGCACAATTGGTTGCAAGAAGTCAAGGGAAGGAGAGAGCCTCATTGGTTTCTTTCCCTCGACTGGGAGAAGGCATTCGACGCGGTACATTGGCCATTTCTGATGGTGGCGCTGCAGAGGTTTGGCCTCGGCCCGAAATTCTAGAGGTGGGTCCAGCTTCTTTACACGGCACCGAGAGCGCGGGTTCGGGTGAATGGGAGGTTATCCCGCGAATTCCGGATCGAAAGGGGTACGCGCCAGGGCTGCCCTCTGTCCCCCCTTCTATTCACACTAACCATAGAAATCCTGGCGGCGAAGATACGACAGAATCCAGAGATTTGTGGCTTCTCACGGGAAATCTCAGCTACCGCGCAAGAAAAAATATCACTCTATGCTGATGATGTGCTACTTTTCATTACTAAACCTGAAACTACGGTCCCGGAACTATTTAGGGAGTTAGATTGTTATGGCGCAAGGGCGGGTCATACCATAAACTGGCACAAATCGGTCCTCTATGATCCACAGGGAATGGAACGAGGGGGGAACTTACCGGAGCAACTGGTCAACACCTCGGAAGGATTTCAGTACCTGGGTATTAACATTACCCTAGATGGATGGATGACGTTACAACGCAGGCTGTTGCAATGCAGTTTTTACATCGCAGTCCATTACAACGCATAGTACTTTTGGGTGTTGGATAGTGAATAGTTTAATTTACTATTCCAACTCCAGTCCCCGTGGACACTAGGGAAGGTTATTGGATAGTAAATTAACCTATTCCCTATCCTAGAGCGCCCCCCAGCGCAATGCGTTGTAATGGTTTGCGTTGTAAAAGTTGCGTTGTAATGGTAGTTCATTGTAAAAGTTTCGTTGTAAAGGTTGTATACCCCCTAGATGGGAAACTTTCATTCAGTAAGAATATACAACGGATAATGGGTAGCGCGGTGGCGGATATGACCAGGTGAAGGCAACTGCCGCTCACCCTATTGGGTCAGGCTGCAATGTACAAAATGATTGTCCTCCCTAAGTTCCTATATGCGTTCCAAAACTAATATTTCCCGCTCCCGGCCACGACGATACCCAAAATTCACGCGGACCTTCGTACTTTTCTATGGCTGGGGAAGCAACCGCAGGTAGCCCTGTCGACCCTCCAACGCCACCAATATAGTGGGGGGATTTCGCTCCCCAACCTAGAGGCCTACTACTGGGCAGAACACTTAACACCGATAAATGATTGGATGCACGCCCCGGCGGACCACCCGACCTATGCGTTGGAAAGGTTCAAAATGTCCACCAAAAATCTATTGTACTATCTCTACGGAGGTGTGGTGAGGGTACCGCTTCTACCGGCAACGGTAATCACACTGAACGCCTGGACCAAGACCACAAGGCGAATGGGGTGGGAGAAGAGACCTACCCGGCAGACGCCGTTATGGCACTGTCAATGGTTAAAGGAACTCAGTAAGCTGCGCGGCTTCCAAAGGTGGGATGACATAGGCATATCAAATATCGGGGATGTGATTGCTAAGGGGGAACTGAAGTCCTTCCAGATACTTAATACTGAATTTGGGTTGCACCGCACACACTCTTCAAATACACACAGTTGAGACATGCTTGGAGGGCCCAAAATATCACGCTCACGGAGATACCGGAATATGCACCATTGGAGGGTAGGCTTCTTCAGGAACAGATCATGGGTCAGGCGGTATCCCTCACATATAAAACTTTGACCAATAACATGCTAGGCGACTTGGCAAGGCTGAGGAGCGTGTGGGAAGCGGAAGTGGGAGAAATGGAAGATCTGGACTGGGAGATAGTCCTAATGCATCCCCGGGAGGTGGCGATCAAATCGAGACTACGCCTCATCCAGCTGAATGTGCTCCACAGAACCTATTTTGATAGGGTACGACTCCTTAAAATGGGGAAAATAGAGGATCCGACCTGCCTTAGATGCCGTCAACAACAAGGGCACTTCTATAACACTATCTGGGCATGCGACAGAATACAAACATATTGGACGCACATATTCACGGAGCTACGGGAGGTCCTAGGGGTGGCTTTGTCGCAAGAACCTAAACTGGCACTATTAGGCATGACAAACGAGGTGGACCTGCCACGTCCACTGCTTATCTTCCTGGTGCTCGCATTGGTGGTAGCTAAAAGGGACATTGCAAAGTACTGGGGGGCAACGGAAACACCCAACATAGAGGAGTGGAGGAGGGGCTTGGACTTATATATGGTGGCAGAAAGAGTGACTTATAAAGCAAGAGGCTGTCCCAAAAAGTTCCGAAGAGTATGGGCAAAATGGAGGCAATACCATGGATTGGAGGGTGGGCAGTAAGGGGGGGGGAGTCCGGGGAGGGGGGGTGCGAGACCACTACGGAAATACCAAATGTAACATTGCCGACTGGGAGAGCTTCGAATAGGCACACTACAGGGACAAGGCGGTGTAAACGAGACCAAGAATAGGATGATGTAATGTTTGTGCTTTGTGGTGGGAGGGGGGGAGTAGAGGGGGGTATGCTGCATTTTATCATGCCTGTATTGTTAAAGTTATGAACACGAAATGCAAAAAAAGAGTTTTAGAAACAAAAAGTTGCGCAAACGGCTGACAGTGGCTGAATGTTGACGCTACGCCAGCAGAATATTCACTCTTTACATATGCTGATTGATGCAACAATAAAACAAATTTAAAAAAAAACAATTGCCAGGTACACCAAGCCAGTCCCAGAGTTCCCCTCTGCCCACTCTGGCTCTCCCTCCTGAAATCGACTTGGACGCGTAACATATGAGAAGAGCAGGCACATTGGCTGTCAGCCGAAGGTGCCCAAGTTTAGCCCTTCTGCTGTTTGTGCCATGAAGGGTTGGGATTCCATTCCTTAAACCACCTGTTCTTTGTCATCCCAATCTATATCCACACAGCCCCAATCACACTGCACCGTAGGCAACATGTTCAGGCAAAACCAAATATTCTACACCCCATCGAACATATTTCAGACATGCCATGTGAGCCACTCAGGTTCATGAACACTGTTATAGGTGATACTCAGCACCTGTGCGCTGTATTGCAAGACCTGATCCACCTTCTGCACATAGACAACCGTAACAGCACCACGTCAGAACTTAGTATCGTGCCTCGCTCCTTTCCACACTCGTACATCTTGCCTCCTGTAGTCTTTTGTTCCCCATCCATCACGTATACTCTACTTACAAGATCATGGCCTGCATGCCATCCTGCAGGCACAAATACAGCACCCTACAAAGCATTTCCTACCTGTTCACATAAACAGTTGGCAGACTGCAAGCCCTCCTTGTGAACGTTTTTTCTAATCCACATAAGTCGTGCACCTTTTCAAATGTTGAATCACACCAGATTAATTTATAGCCCTGTATTCTAAGGCACCGGAACATGCATGGCACTGCTCTTCTTCACTCTTGTGCTGCTGTTGTGTTGACTTGTACAGCTTCCAAATGTCCCCAAGGTAATTGTCTCATTTTAAGTCAGTCCAGACCTTTTAACAGATATCACATTGTATTCTGAAGCTTGAAATTTTGCTGTTTACATTGTAACTAAGAGCTCAAAAACCGCAGCAGTAAAGTGTGTTGGGTAAAAAGCCAGGATTAGCTGAAGATATCACGCATAGCAGTGGCACACCTTGCAGCTATACGTTCTGTTGGACAGATTTAGAAAAATGAGCAAAATTTCTTTGGTTTGTCTGGGAATAATTGGGCATTGATAAGAAATATAAACGTGGATGATTCTTCACCATTTTGCTTAAAGCTTGTGTTGTGGATTTTACAAACATACTGCTTTGGGGTTTTAGAGTTGCACAAATTGTAAATAATCACTAGAAACATTGGCTGCCCTAGACATTGCTGCTTTATTATCCCTTTATCACATGTCTGCTTTGGTCTTCTATGTTTTAAGCATGTATAGTCATAATATTTAAAGCAACATCTCTGTCAATACACGGCTGCTTGTAGCACTAAACCAATGGTCTGAGGCCTACTGCCTGCCTGCAGGCTTTAGTCTAGGTGCTATCATTCCACATGCTGCTGGGGGAGTGCTGCATTCCATATAGGAACTAGATGTATATGAAGGAACCACCTTGTCAATGCAGCATAATTGTATCAGCCACATTTTAGCCATGGTTTGGGCAGAGCCTTTAGTGCTGGGCTAACAACACATTCTGACTGGGTAGCTAAAGCAGTAGTTATCAACGCCCTACTCCTAAGCTGCATGACTAAGTACCACAAGCCCTAGGACTTCTCTAGTCTACACCACAACCCACCTACTGCAGAAGGCGAGGTCGGGGTTCCTATCTAAGTGAGCTCTGCAAACAAACCATTAAAATACATTTCTTACAGAAAAGGATAATTTAGGGTCTTACCTAGGGAGTAAAGCATAATTTGGGGTCTTACCCAAGGATACGTTGAAATGTCCCATATTTTGAACTTGTGATGTTTTTAAAATGCTAAATCTATTTTAGAACAGAAGTTAAGAATGTTAATGCACTTAATAAATAAGGCACAATATATGTACTTGCAGAAAGCACTAATCCTAAACAACCTGCTGAAAGGCGAGTGTAATATGTTTTCCATTTGTGACTCACAGCCTGGAGTTTCAGAGGAGCGTCACTTCAAAAGTGGCTGTTAACTTCAATCAGCTTCTCCGTGAAAGCTTCATTAATAATTTGGAGGGCCTGATAATTGCACCAGCCGCCTCTTGATGCAGCTTTTTAAATACTACTTAAGTCTGAGCTTTGAAATGTTGACATTTACGGTCCCATCTTTTGAAGGTGTTTGTTCTGATAAATAAGGGTTGCTATTTCAGTGTGTGCTTGTGTGAAACAATATACACCGAGTTCAGCAGTTGCCTATCTTCTTGCTCAATGTGGAGTCATTTGCAAACATCAAATTACCTTATTTACAGTTTCATATTAAGTGTTTCATAACATCAAAACGTGATTTTTCAGGGGGCGTGGCTTGAGCGCCGATGGGTGATGCGGCGTGAGCCGGCGGCTCCGCGTTTGACCCCTCATATATCCTGATTAAACTCCTGAAACCAGCTGAATTCGATAAGAGGAGTGTTGGAAGGTTGGCTCTTGGGAAACCGCTTGCACCTGAGGACTTTGTGGCCCCGTAGCGATCTGGGTGCAGGTTTTGCTGCGATCGGCGGCTCGTGGAGGACGGCAAGATGGCGGCAGGGGGATGTGACGGAGGCGGGCCGGCACCGGCGCCTTGTTGATCGGCCGAGCAGACAGTGTTCCAGGGGCGCTGACGTCCCCAGGTGGGCAGCGGAACCGCAGCACCGAGTGACCGGCAGCGGGGACCATCAATAGGTGCGGGTGGCTGCAACACCGGGAGACGCTGCTACGGAGCTGGCTCCAAAATGGCGGCCGGGGCCCGGCGGGCATCCAGCTCATAGCCCGAGTGCAGAGGGGTTAGAAGACAACACGGCGGGGAGTTCTGGGTGTCTGCCCGCCGCCGCGGTAATAGCGGACTGAGGCCAGCAGATCGGTGGAACACCACCGATACTTCCTGTTGCTCCTGCGGACCCTGCGCGCTGCAGACAACGCAGTCGAGCGCTTGGAGCCCAGCCGGCCGGCGGAGAGGTGTGCAGGAACGAGAAGAGCCCGACTGGGATCCCCAGTAAGTGTGAGGGCTGGGCCTGCGCCCGATACTGAGGAGGTGGGACGGGAAGCAGGTCTGGACCTTGCATGAGCTGGGGATAGGGGCGCGCTGCCGGCTGCACCGGATAGCTGCGACAGGCTTGGGGAGTGCGGGAACCAGCGCAGCCGATGAGTGCTGTCAGCATCCTCAGGACTTGAAGGGGTGCCCACGGGGTTCGGTGGCAGCAGCGAGCAGGGTGTGGCAGTGATTGGAAGCCCGGTCTGCATTGCGCCACTGATATTGCCTCTTGGTGATGGTGTAAGGGCGTGTGGCCCCATACCTGGATGGGCGGAACATCGAGGGGAAACGCCAGAGACCGCAGGCTGAGGAGGGAGACCTGGCCTGATCTTCTGAGAAGAGCGTGGAGTGGAGCGCATCCATAGAGTTGCTAACGTACTGGACAGGCGGCAATAGACCCGGGGGCTTGCGGGAGGACCAGTAGCCGGCTCGTGGGCACTCAGGCGCCTTCAGGGGAGTTTGCTGGAAGACGTGGCTCAGTCTGGAGAGTGTATTAACCACCTTCGGTCATGAAACCGAAGGGCAAGAAAGAGGACACATCGGGACAAGATGACACCCAAGGTGCAAGCAATGACCTTGAAGGAGGGCTAACGGGAGTAGAGCTGCGCCAACAACTGGACAAGATATTGGAGGCGATAGCTGCGACAAAAGATACCCTTCACCAAGATATATATATTTTTTTTGCAGAGTTTTATATAGCGCGAACTAGACCCGAACCGAATCAGGTATCAGAGCGCTTTACACATTTTCCAGTTACGTTACATGAGGACGCACTTTCATTTTAGGCACGGGGAGATTAAGTGATTTGCCCAGAATCACAGGAGGTTTTGGCGTCGTTACCGAGACTCGAACACAGTTCCTCCAGGTCCGAGGTCGAGCGCCCTAGCCGTTAGGCCAACTCCTCTCCCCAATATTGCGCAGGTGGCGACTGGGCTTGGGCTCCTGCATGCAGATCATGCGAAACTAACGGGCAAGGTGAGGGAAAACGAACTGGCTATCCAAGAGCTGAAGCCGGCACACACTGCGTCGGACGCTAGGTTAAGAGATGTCATCGCACGCCTTGAAGTACTGGAAAACAGGGCAGAAGATTCAGAAAGTAGGAACAGGCGCAATAATATACGCGTGGTGGGTCTGCCGGAAAAAACGGAAGGAACTGATATGATCGGGTATTTGGAGAACTGGCTTAAAACGGAGGTTGCGCCGGAGGGTCTGACTCCCTTCTTTACACTCGAGAGGGCGCACAGGGTGCCGGCGCGCCCGCCATTGCAGGGCGGCCCACCGCAGCCGGTGGTGGCTAGGCTGCTGCATTACAAAGATAGAGACATCCTGATTCAAAAGGCACGCACAGCGGGACCGTTTAAGGTCGACAACGCCAAAGTTACTATATTCCCGGATTATACCCAGGATGTCCAGAGACGCAGGGCCTCCTATCTGGCGATCAAAAAGTAAATGCGAGACGAAGGGATCCAATATTCCCTGATATTAACAGCGAAACTGAGAGTGATCCTGGATGGCGCAACTCATTTCTTCCAAACGCCAGAGGAAGCATGGACATGGTTCGAAATGTATAAAACAGGCACGGATCGCCGTTACCAAGGACATGATGCACCTCCAAAGCCCTCTCAGATGCGCAAGTCTCAGTGAATATGGAAACGGACAAAGAAACTGCAGAAACAGCAGCTGTCCCAAATGGCGGCGGACAGACAGGGTGCACTGGTGGCAACAGCGGAAATCACAGGGTCGCAGAACACTGGATCAGTGTTGGGGACAGACTCAGATGATGGGGGTCAGAGATCGGACGCAGAACGATCGGAGTCGGACAGCGCTAAGGGACCTGTGGTCACACCGCGCACAGCGGAGGGAATGCTGGATGAATAACAAAGGAACTGGAATCATCTAGGCTGCGGGTTTGCAATGATCTGCCCATTTGAACACCGGAGCTGGACGGCGCTTCAGCACTCATACTCTCAAATTGGTACTCTTTGGGGTCTGTGGCGGGGCGGCTTGGACGGTGCTGCTCCCTGTTGGACCTAGTCGCAATCCCACTGCCCTTAAGGCTCGCCGTGGTGACTACCACGGAATAGTGTTGTGTGAGTTGTTGTGAAGTTTGGATGGGGGCTGATAGCTTACTATTGGGTCCTGTTCTGGGGGGAAGGTTCAGGGGGTTCATGGGGTGTTGTTACTTGGGGGTTTGACAACGGTGTGGGCACAGCTGACGGACAATGGGCGGAAATGCGAAGGTATTGTGATGGGGACATTACATGATTTGAAATGCATCACGTGGAATGTGAGAGGCTTGCATACCATGACTAGGCGCCATAAAGTGCATGCTTATTTGTTAAGGCGGGGCATCCATATAGCCTTGTTGCAGGAGACTCATCTTACTGGGGCGGAGGGGCGTGCGCTGCAACGCAGATGGAGGGGTCAGGTATTCAGCACAGCGTATTCCGCATTCGCAAGGGGGGGCTCATATGGGTACGGGCAGGAGTCCCTTTTCAGGTTTCCAAGCAGATAATAGACCAGGAGGGTAGATATGTAGCAGTGGAAGGCAGGCTGTATGGCAGGGACATTGTGCTATGTAGTATATACGCCCCTAATGTAGAACACGCTCGTTTTTTGGCTACTCTGTTGGGCGCGCTGGCGCCGTACCTGGTTGGCCCGGCGGTAATAGGGGGTGATTTTAATGCCATTACAGACGTAGACATGGATAGATCACATCCTCCTCTGGCGGTTGCCCCGGTTCGGAAACTGGCTAAAAACAGATCTGACTGGCAAGACAAATGGGGGCTGATTGATGTATGGCGAGTACAGCATCCCAATGATAGGTATTATTCATTCTTTTCCTCCATACATGAGCTTCATGTCCGGATTGACGCCATTCTGTGTTCCCATTCGATTGCTCAGGTGGTGGCACATACTGAGTACCTCACTAGAACTGTCTCAGATCACAACCCACTATTGATGTCAATCAGTTGAAAGAGAATGAGGTCGGCAGTTTCGACGTGGCGCTTACGCCCGGACACTTTGGAAGACCAGGTCTTCCGAACGGAAGTGGGGGAATGTATTGCCAGCTATTTTCAGGAGAACCAGGGGGCAGCGACCACGAGAGCGGTAGAGTGGGACGACTTTAAAGTGGTCATTAGAGGGATCTGTATCACTAAATATTCAGGTACCAGGAGGGCAGTGCTGGATGATGTAGCGAATGCGGAGAGTGTTCTACGGGACCTGGAACAGCAGAGGCCGGAACAGCCAACGTTACAAGGGCAGCTGGTGGAGGCGAGGGAACGGCTAGTGGCAAAAACTGAGAGGCTACGCTGTTTTGACCACAAAGGGTATCTAGCGAAAGTTCATGCGGAAGGGGATAAAGTTGGCACGCTGTTGGCCAAACTGGCCGACCCACTGCCGAGGAGCGGTCCCAATATGAGGATAGAACTGGACACTGGCGTGCTGGTCCACTCACAGTTGCTAGTGATGTCTCGGTTCCCTACCTATTATGAATCCCTATATAGCAGTAGAAGTGCAGAAACCGGAGCGGATATAGAGGAATATTTAGACCAGACCCCGTTGCCGCAGCTGGGAACGGAGCGAGCTAAATTGTTGGGCCAGGACATCACACTTGGTGAAATACGCAGTTCAATTAAACACATGGCCAGGAACAATACGCCGGGTCGAGATGGGCTACCTATTGAATTTTACGCGCAATACGTTGACGCACTGGCTCCCCGCTTGCTGGAGGTATATCGGGAGGCGAGGAAGGAGGGTCGACTTCCATGCTCGATGCGTGAGGCACTGATCGTCCCTTTCTTGAAGCCGGGACGTTCAGATGTGGATGTGGCCTCCTATCGGCCGTTATCCATGCTAACAGTGGACTACAAAATCTTGAGCCGGATACTGGCAACCCGACTCGCACCATACATGACGTCACTGGTTCACGCGGACCAAGCGGGGTTTATCCCCACACGGTGCAAAGCTTTGAATATTCGTCGCTTCCTGCGAGTTATTGCGGAGCATAAGGAGGAGTGGAGCTCTGCGGCGGTCCTCTCTGTGGACATAGAAAAAGCGTTCGACAGCCTGGAATGGGCCTTCCTCCATAAAGTCCTGAGTCGATTTGGGTTGGGTGACCAGTTTGTGCAGTGGACGAAGGTGTTGTACTCATCGGCCATGGCCAGAGTTAAATTGGGGGAGGTAATCTCGGACCAATACCCGGTCATGAGAGGGACGAGGCAGGGTTGTTTGTTGTCGCCGCTGCTGTTCGCATTGGCGATTAAACCTCTTGCGATCCAGGCACGTTCGGGACTGTTGTATAGGGGGCTGTTGCACCGAGATAGGCCATACTATATTTCTTTATACGCCGATGATTTGCTTCTCTTCCTCCAAGAAGTTGAGACTGATCTCCGTGGGGCTACGTCTCTGCTGTCCCGGTTTGGGACGGTCTCCGGACTGAAGGTAAACTGGAATAAGACATACCTCTTCCCGACTCGCCAGGGCCTTCCTCCGCCCGAGTCCATGGGGCAGATCAAGTGGGAACCTACTTGCCTCACCTACTTGGGAGTTCGGGTTTACCACAATGACAGGGACCTGTTGGAGGGCAATGTAGGTCGCTGTATAAGGGCCTTGAAAGGTTGTATGGAGTTCTGGTCGACGCTTCCCCTTTCAGTAATGGACAGAATAGCGTTGCTCAAGATGGTAGCGCTTCCCAGACTATTGTACTATTTTCGTACTTTGCCGATATGGATCCCACCGCGTATATTTAAAGATGGAGATCGCTGACAGTGGGCTTCATCTGGGGCGGAGGTATAAGGCGAGTTGCACTGACGACGTTGATGAGACCCAGGCTGGATGGCGGGTTGGCGGTACCTGATTTTGAGCTCTACTATCTGGCGGCACAATTGCAGGTACTTACACAAAATATAGCACGAGAATATCGGGGTCCGGAGGATGGGCGGGGACAGGGGATACAGCGCCACGTCCTGGCCTACATAGCTCTGCAACAAAAGCTTGATATGAGGGATTTGACTGGGGAAGAGCAGACCTTACGGCTTTGCTGGAATAGAACACAGCGTAGGGCGGGGATCACTCGCCCATATGCGCCGGAAATCCCGCTGGGCATGTTGACGGCACTGCCACATAGGGGGGACTGGACTCCATTGGCACACTGGGAACACCTTGGCATACAGATGGTGGGGGATCGATACCTGAACGGGGAATTAATGCCCTTTCCTGAATTACGGGATACGTGCGGGCTCCCGGAGGGGGATTTTCTGATTCATGCAGCGGTCACAACCGCGATTCAGAAGCACTGGAGAAAAGGGAAGGCAGAACCTGAGCTGACACTTGCTTGCCAGTATGCTGTGATGGCAGCGGGGACTGTTAAAGCAGTAACGTGCCTCCACTCCCGACTATTACAAGAAGGTTTATGCCCCTTGACGGCTCTTAAAGCAAAATGGGCAGAGGGCATAGGCCGCCCAATCCCAGATGCCACGTGGGGGCACATTCTAAAGAGGGCGTGGAAGGGTAATAGAAATGCTAGACTCCAACAAATTCAATATTTCATCCTACACAGGGACTATCTAACGCCACAAAGATCCGCAGATACTTCCAGGCCCAAAACGCGGCATGTCCCAGGTGTCGAGAGGAGGATGTAGAGCTAGAACACATGCTATGGTTATGCCCACAAATGGAGGGCTATTGGGAAGAAATAGGGGAACTTTTAAATGCAGTGACAGACAGACAACTTGAGTACGATATGGCCACCTGTTTATTGCACTGGTTCCCGCACACAGCTAGGGCCAAGATAAGCAGCAAATTTATTGATTAGGGCTCTTATTGGCTAAACGTGAAATTACCTGGCATTGGAAGGCAAGGGAGGGACCTTCGAGCGAGCGATGGCATAGAGAATTCTGCAAGTGGGCAGGCTGCGAAAGTGTAGTGAGACTTAGACAGGCTACCCGCATAGGTACAGAAAAAGAGCTAGAAGGGGCTAGAGCATGGGAGGCCCTGGTTCAGACTTTGAGGGATTTTCAACCAACTGAAGAGGAGGAAGGAACGCTCTACATCCATGTGATTGCAACATACAATGCATAGCTTTGCTAGCCCTTTGCAGCACTGTGGTGATAATTGCGAGATTATAATAGTGCCCACACCAACGATGTTATTAGAGGGGGGGTGTTGAGGGACGGGGAGGGCGAAGTACTGGAATGGGAGTATTTCTGAAGTAAGGAGGTAATTTAATAGTGTCTCCAGGTTTGTTTAAATCGAAGGTTGGGGGTAAGGGTGAAAAAGAAAAGCGGATACGAAGAATTCTTGTTCATTGATCATACTGGTTTTTATATTGCATATGTGCGGACATTACTTTCTTGACTCATGCCGCCCGACCTCCGGGTTGTGGGCGAAATGGCCGTGTGCTCTAATTATCAACGGCGTATGCGTTGTACATGCCGAATGCTGGACTATTGATCGTACTTGCTCACATTGTACTATTCTGCAATAAAAATATAGTTTTCCAAAAAAATATCAAAAGGTGATTTTTCACAAGAATGCAGTTGTTTTCAAACACAGTCACTGATGACGTGTAAAAATAATAATTGAAAACATTTGATACGGAGTGTGTGGTTGGTGGAGGAGCTTTGTTGTACTTTTCTTAAGGACTGGTGAGCATGGTTCTACTCCTAAATTTCATGGAGAGCTGGATGCTCAGGGAGGCTCAATCACCGTTGGTCCTACAAGGAAGCTTCGTCACATTACGTTCATCAGTAAAACTTCAACTCTTTTTGTTCAAAAATGGAAAATTCCTAACCTCAGGCTTCACCTGTTTTGGTTCAAAAGACAAATTCCACAGCTTCTAGTTTATCAAAGAATCTCCAAGTTCTCCGGTTCACCCAGGAAGTTCTACCTCTTCTGATTTGTGAGCAAACCTGTGACTCCTCTGATTTCATCATTGACACTCCACTTCTCTGCCTCATTATAGTAGGCCCTTTTCTGGGTTTTAGGTATGCTCCTGCAAATATTTCTCAGTAGGGAAACTCCACCAATGATAGAGTACCAGGAAATTTCCTCCTCAACTGATTTATTGGGAAGCTCCATCTACTCGGTTTATCCAGTTCTTCATGAAAGGTGCACATCTGGCCCTAAAAGCTCCAGCGCATCCAGTAATAAGCTTTCAGTTTTTTCCCCCTTTTTTTGTCCAAGAAGCTTCACCTTCTCTAGTGCCTCAAAAGATCTACATCTCATCTATTCGATCATTTGAGCTGAACTTCCTCTTATTCGTAATTGAGCTTCATCTACTCTTGTTCCTCAGAGAAACTCTACCTTCTCTGATTCTTTAAGAAACAAAATCCTCCTCTGGTTCACCAAGTAAGCGCCACCTTCTCTGGCCCCTCAGCTGTTTTTCCCTGCTGCAGTCTGGCGTGAACTCTGCACCACCTCTGGCTCATCTGGGAATCTTCTCTTCATCTAGTTCATTGAGGAAGCTCCAAGTCCTCTGGTTCTTCTCAATAGAAGCTTGTCCTGATTGGTTCATCAGAAAGACTCCTTCCCGTCTTCTTTATGAAGGTACCCTTTCCAGATGTCCCTGAGGAATTTCATGCCAAATTAGCTCAAACTATTTAAGATGGGCTCTGAACTGGCTGCTTGTGCACAGCAGTTGGCACTAGCGTAGTGCTTTGGTAGCACACTTGAATGCGACCCACAGGCTTCTCTAGAGACATCTAAGACTCCTTAATGGACATGCCAATTGATGGGTGTCACCTCTTTGTGGAGAACGCTGATTTTGCATTGGAATGCTTTAAAGAGAGCCAGACCACAGCTAATTCCCTAGAACTTTCTGCTCCTGAGAGACCGTATCCTTCCCCCCCCTTTCACCCCTTTCAAGGCTATTCCAAGGGAATGGCATACTGCCCACACCAAGGCCTACTGCCCCCACAACAGCTTCTACATTTCTTTCAGGGTTGCGGATCGGGATCAACCAGGCAGCATCCAAGCCATCAGGTAGCAAACTTTTCAGTCCCACACCCTTCTGGAACCCACCTCCAAGTTGCTTTAGTTTGCATTTAGTAGCACAAGGCCATCCTGTGGGAGACAGGATCAAATATTTCCTCCAAGGCTGGCAAAATATAATATCCTATAGGTGGGTTCTCCAGATTGTCCAACGAGTCTATGCCATGCCATTCCTTTGTGGCCCGCTGCACCTCTCACCCACATTTCGAGATCTTTGAGGCTTCTGGGCCTCTTGGCATCCTGCTACCAGGTGACATACATTGGTTCTGCAGTAAAATCTGAAGTCTCAGTGGCCCCAACACCTGTGTAGCCTATTGGATTACATCCAGGTTTTGGATTAGACCGCATAAGACCTGCAATGGTAACTCAGCTGCAATCGGACCCGATTGGGGGTGAGTGTCTGAAAAGTTTCAGAGCTCTGTCCATCACCTCCTTGTGTTTGCTCTATTTTCCCTAAGTTGGCAGGGTATGCCTAGACGTGGGTCCCTTGTTCACTTTGCCACTGGATTCAAGCTAGACTGACTGATGAGGGGTGTTATCCCGAAACCGGTCCCATGATGCTTGTCTCCGGTTCAGGGAAGAACTGGCTTTGCAGTTCGGGCTGGACTGTTCCCATTAGGCACAGGGTCAAGGCTGATTTGCATATAGCTGGGACTGAACTGAGATGGCGAAGTGAGCTAAAGAATGATGATGGATTCAACCCAGATCTGTGACTGGGGTGAGTGTCTGAAAGGTTTCAGTGCTCCGTCCATCATCTGCTTGTGTTTTCTTCGAAATTTGACCTACAGCATACCCTCTCTCTGACTCACCCAGAGCTGACAATGGTCACAGATACATCACTGCTGGAATGGTGGAGGTCGACTAGGAGAGGTGGAGATCAGAGGACTCCGGTCTCCTTTGGAGACGCTACTCAACATCAACCTATTGGCCTTGTGGTCTGCTCACCTGGCACTGAAGTTCTTCCTACCACCCATTTCTATGTAATTTTGCAGTTCCCCCTGTCGTCTGGGCTAGCTTGAGCCTAGCTTTGGCTATTTGTGGCACCCACTCCATGTTTTTTGTCAGGGTGACAGCTAAATATTCGAAAACCGACACCCTCTCCAGCGTAGTGCCGTCTAGACATGGGTTAGAGCGGGATGTATTGGCTGGGTTGAAGACCATACACTTGGTCTTCTGGGTATTAATCTCCAGCCCCCTGAAGTTACAGAAGATGACCAAGATATCAAGGACCCTCTGGATGCCCATGGGCGACTTTGACATTAAAAGGGTGTCGTCAGCAAACATCATTGCTGGCACCTTTTTGCTTGCTAACTTTGGGGCGTCATTGTCCTCTACCACAGTATGTATGTATGTATGTATGTATTTCGATTTATATAGCGCACGAATCACCCAGGGGTCTCAAGGCGCTTGCTTAGGGAACCCGTCCTGGTATTCCCCTGTGAGATACCCCGGCAGGGTATCCACAAGGTGAAAGCCAGGCATCCCGCCGCGAGGGGCCGTAGTGGAGATTAAGCAAGCTATTGCCCAGAGTCGCAGAGTGTGACCCCGTGAGTCGAGTAGGCACCGGAGCGAGAATTGTCGAGTCCGTGGAATTTTGAGCCCGAGACCCGCCGAGGCAGGGAATCGAACCCTGGTCCACGGCCGATCTCAGCTTCCGGGTCTGCCGCCTCTAACCACTGAGCCACGCTTCTCCACTGTGAGTTGGTCAACCAATGCGTTGACAGAGGCAAAACAGGGTAGGTGCAAGCACACACCCCTGCCTTATGCCTCTGTCAACCAGGAATGGGGGAGTTAGTTCACCTCCTTTCCCACACCTAACTTTGGCAAATTTACCCTTGTGTAATCTCATGAGGATGCTGAAAGGGTAGGGGGGATCCCCAGGTCTCTAAGTAACCCCCCATAATTTAACTCTTGCCACCAGATCAAAGGCCGTTTTCAGATCCACAAAGATCAAATAGATGCTGCCACCGTCTATTATCACAGTTTTCCAGAATAAGAGTTGGAGTCTATATATTTGATCGACGGTGGAAATGTTCTTTCTATATCCGGCTTGATATGGGCTCAATATTTTGTGTTTTTCCAGCCACCCCTGGCGACGATCAAGAAGTACCTGTGCCAACAATTTTTGCGCATCATCGATCAAACTTATTGGTCTATAGTTTCCAGGCAGAACCGGTGAGCCCTTTTTAAGTACTGGGACAATTTCTGCCCCTGCACAGGTTTCAGGGATCGGCATACCTTTCATGATAGCATTAAATAAAACCCATAAGTAGGATCCCCATATTTTTGGTTCTTCCCTGAAGTGGTCCCCCGGTAGCTTATCCTATCTGGTGCTTTGCCGAAGGGAAGCTTATTTATTGCATTTAAAGCTTCGAGCAAGGTGATCTCAGGGGGTTCTTCGTAGTTGGCCCTAAGCGGAATTGTGGATATATCATCATACAAGCCGGATACTTCCTTCGTGGTATATAGAGCCTGGAAATTTACTTTCCATGCTTCTGCTTCTATGTTTGGTTCTATTGCTGACTTTTCCTTCACTACTGCCTGTGCTAACTATAGACCAGAATTCCTTCATATCTTAATTTGGTCCTCACTTCTCTCCTGTGTTAGTCATTTAAACCCACATACAGCTGCCCGAAATGTCTCCTGACTGAAGACTGTTTTTCTGGTTGCAGTTACTTCCGCGTATCATATAAGATAACTCCAAGTTCTCTTGGTGCAGCCACCTTATACCACCTTTTTCCCCAAACAAAGTTACTTCTTTTCACATTGGACAATCCATCACTGTCCCAACGTCTTTTGCCACGCTTCAGTTCTTGAAAGAGGAGACGAGTCATCAGATGCACCCAAAAAGAGCTTTGAGCTTTTACTTCGCTCACACCAAAGACCATCAGTGGATGATTAGCTGTTTGTGACATACTCTGGAAAAGAAAGGCAGTGCTGAAAATGAATTTGTTATGGTGGATAGTCCTCTGCAATATTATCTGCTATGCACTAGCCATGAAGCTGTCTCTGGAGGGGTTGAGGACCGATTCCACCAGGGCCAAGACTGCTTCAACTGTTCCGGCATGGACGTCCATGCACACGCTCACCAAGTGCTACTGCCTTGGCAGGTCTAATGGGATGGACAATTCACCCATTCAGTCTTGCAGAACTTTTTGATCTGAGTCATCCCACAGACCCACCACCGTGAGAAGGTACTGCTTTGGTATCTATTCTAAAGGGGAGGAGTCTGTAGTTGGAAGTGTCTATCAGAAGAACAAGTAACTTACCTTTGGTAACTCTCTTTCTGGCAGATACTCTATATAACCACAGATTCCTCACTGCCCTGCCTCCTCACCATTTTGCCGAATGGTCTCCTTCCCATTATAGAAAGGTCCTAATTTCATTGATTATCATTAAGCTCTGTGTCCAAGGGCATGGACTGTCAAGAAAGAAACTGATGGCAGCTCGCAGGGTTAGTGGTTGCATGCGAAGCATGACACCGACTGACCCGCTAGGAGCGTTGCTGTTAAATCTTCTGGTTACAGTCTGTTTCCTGGGGATAGTCTAATAGTGAGGAATCTGCAGTTGGAGTGACCCCCAGAAAGAGTGCTACGAAAGGTAAGTAACTTGTTATTTCTGACTTTCTGTCCTGAATTTTGTATGACGAGTTGCAAAATCATTTGGATACAATATATTTAACTTCACATTAACTGCTTCTGCATAGTAGGTACTGGTTTTTCACTTGTCTGTAAATTGTTATTAATCTGCTACATGTATGTATTTTGTAGAGACAAGAGGTTTGTGGTAGTCTGACACTGCAGCATCACATGCTGGGGCCGGTGCAGCGGATCCCGCGATATGAGATGCTTCTGAAGGACTACCTACAGAAACTGCCGCAAGACTCGCCTGATAGAAAGGACGCTGAAAGTAAGCACTATACATGGTATATATATTACGCCAACATCTACATGCTCTATTTTTAGGCCTCATCTGTAGGCAGGTTTAGCTGTCTTTTTTGGCAAAACCTATTGCTTTCAATATATTAATTCAACATGGAGTGTGATTAGTGTCAGACCGTGGCTCATGATTGGATGACTTTGTTGTCTACCTTACTTCCTTGCACCTAATTCACTAGCTTTCCACCCATTCTTGCTTTTGACCCACCCACTAACATTTTGGTCTCCTAGTGTCATGATATGATGATTATTCCTTCCACTGCTGATGTCAGATCTCGCTTTACAGTGCGTGGAAGGGACTGTTTTCTTTCTCTCCCTCATCACCATGCAGTGTCCTCTTGCCCCCATCCCCTTTGTTATATTATTTATAATTTCTGCCACCAGCGGGAGCTGCCGGTTTTCTACCATCATAACATTTATTTTTTGGTCCATTTGAAAATGAAATTCCTTCCTTGGCATGCACCTATTAATGGTTGTTTTAACAAATTCCATTAAAAAATGCCCACTGCTGATAGGCATGCCTCCACTCTGGCCATCATTGAGCCTGAAATATTAAAATATATCAATAGACATTCAAAAATGGCCACAGCAGATGCACATGCCTGTGGCAGCTGTCTATTAGTGTAGTTAATAATATTTTTTTTTAAAAATACTTCCAAGATGGACACTGCAGATGCTCACATTTGTAGCGGCTCTTTAAGCCAAAAAAAAGCATTGGCAAAATCTTATCTAAACCAAAAAGAAAACATTGGCCGAGTCCATAGGTTTCACTTGAGTGCTATTGCTTTTGCCAATGGGTATTTAAGATAACTGTCCCTCTTCTAGGTATTGTCTAAAAGTTGTGTTTCTCTTTTTCATAAACTGCTTTACAAAACAAACTAATTATTGAGTAGTTGCTTGTTTAATTGATGGTATGTCTAGGAGGTCTAATGCCTTATCTGGGGCTCCTGTTTCTGCTTTTGCTCCGTGCCAGTTGGCACAGAGGTGATGAGTAGCATCAAATTCCACATTTTGTAGGTTAGGGCTATTCTGCTTCATTTAATTTTGTGTTTATAAGCGCTTTTGCAGGAGCAAATGTCAGTGGTTCGGTTTTGTATGCATGACAATGAGTTTTTGTGGCCATAAATCAATGCTGATTAGTCAACGTTGGCGCGCCGAAGGCTCGTCAAAGGCAAGCCCGTCTGCGCCCGTCCGCGGATGGCAGGCGCCAGGGGCCACAACCCCTGCACATTTTTCCAACTATACTAGGAGTTATAGTCCCAACTCTCTCCTCAAAATGTGAGGAACCACACAGGCCCCATGCCTCCATTCCTGGCACCCGCTGGACTTACCCACCTTCTGCACTCAGTGCAATATCGAGCTCAGCTCGATTCACCCCAAAAAGGAAAAGCCGGAATTAAAAATGTATCTCTTGAACTGCAGATCACTCCCCAAACACCACACACAGATTTCCATGTCCCTGGAAGATCTCTGTCCAGATGCCCTCTTCCTAACAGAAACCTGGCTGACCACAGAATCAGAACCAGATCTGGTGCAAGCCCTCCCCCAAGGGTACCAGATATTACGGGAAGATCGTTCACACGGGAAGGGGGCGGCCTGGCAATTATCTACAAAGTCCGCTATACTTGCCGTAGCTCCACTGATCCCATCCCAGACTGTGAAAGTCTTTCTTTTTCCATTAACTTCTCCCCAACAGCAGCTTCTCCGGGACACTTATCTACCGCCCCCCGGGAACTTTAAAACAGTTTCACAATGCTCTACCTTCCATCATTGCTGACCTAGCTAGTAGCCCATCTAATTACACCTTGCTGGGAGACCTTAATATTCACTTCGACGACAATTTAGACCATTCCGCCTCAGAATTGACAGCTAGTCTCTCTGCCCTACAATTAAAACAACTTGTTCTTTCCCCCACCCATACAAAAGGCCACCTTCTTGATCCTATTTTTAGTAACTGCGCAGACCTCACGGTGGGCTCCCCTTCCCCCCTCCCATGGACGATCACTTTCTGATCCCCCTCATCTGGGATACCCAAACCCCCCTCCTCTTTAACACAACCACACGGAAATCACGCAATTGGTCAAAACTTCCCCCAGAGAACTGGATAACAGCCTTAGAAACTTCCAGACCCCCACAAACTCAGGATCCCACTTTAGCTAATGAAAACTACAATAATTGGATCTCGAACTCACTGGACTCTATAGTTCCTATACGCTGTATTAAGTCTAAGTGAAATTCAAAAACTGCATCCTGGTACTCCCCCGAACTCCGGGAGTTGAAACGCCAGTGCAAAAAACTGGAAAGGAAGTGGCGATTAGACTACTCCCCGTCAAGTAAAATCATTCAGTGCAGCCTCATTCAAGCCAAAAGAAATATATCAGATTGTAAAAAGCCTCACTAAGCTCCCTCAAACCCCCCCCCGCCCATAACATAGAAACTCGCTGTAACGATCTGGTGGAATTTTTTTCTTCAAAACATTCTAAAGATTTATATCTCATTTCCCCTCACCGACAGTGACTCCGACTGCACATCCATGTCTCCATCGAAACCTGGGTGGCACCCGCCTAACACTCTTGAAAATTTCCCACCTCTGGTTTCAGAGACGCTCGACCTCATTAAGCACCAAGAAAAGTCTGGTTCCCCTTGTGACCCGGCACCCCCAAGTACCCTGGTCTCTGCCGCCCATAGTATCCTCCCCATCACCCTGGACCTGCTCAATGCCTCCATTTCCACAGGCACTGTTCCACCTCCTTGGAAACGAGCAATGGTCATGGCGCTTCTAAAAAAAAAAACAAATCTGGACCCCAACAACCCCAGTAACTATCGCCCCATCTCCCTGCTCCCCTGGATTAGTAAAATCATGGAGCAGCACGTCAACAAGGTCTTGACTGAGTTTCTCGAGATCAACCATCTACTCGATCCCTCTCAGATGGGCTTCCGTCCCCTGCACGGGACTGAAACAACCCTAGTCGCAGATCGGGGAGGATCGGTGGCAGTCATCCTCCTCGATCTAAGCGCCTCCTTTGACACGGTAAACCACAGAATTCTATTGCATCTACTCCTCAGTTTGGGAGGCTCAGGGACTGCAATTGTCTGGCTTAAATCTTTTCTGTACGACAGGTCTTTTCAGGTTTTTGAGGGCGATACCATCTCCTCCAGCAAACCCCTGGGCTGTGGGGTGCCGCAGGGCTCCTCTTTGAGCCCGACGCTATTTAATGTTTACATGAGTCCACTAGCTGAGATAGTCCGTCCGTTCTGGATAAAGATCATCACATATGCCGGCAACACTCAGGTAGTGATATCCCTCAACCAGCTAGATACTCACAAAGCACAGGTCAACCTGAGGGACTGTCTAGAAGAAGTCAACAACTGGATGACCTCCTCTTGCCTCAAATTAAATGGAGACAAGATGGAGCTAATGCTCCTCGGTAGCTCCCCGGCCCCTTCGATACACTCACTCTGGCCCGCATGCCTTGGCCCTCCCCCTACACCCAAAGACACTATAAAGAGCCTCGGCATCTGGCTGGACAAATCACTCAGCTTTAACTGTCAAGCAGCCAAACTATCAGCCACCTGCTTCCGGCTTATCAGGCTTCTCTGGAAGATCCTCCCTTTCCTGCCCTTTTGGGCAAGACAGACCGTAGTTCAAGGCCTAATCCCGCCTTGATTTTGGCAATGCCCTCTACCTAGGAGCCCCCCAAAACACCCTATGAAAGCTCCAGATAATACAAAACTGTGCTGCCCGAAATCTGCTTCAGCTCCCCCGCCGTCTTTCAGCCAAGCCCAGTCTGAGAAACCTCCATTGGCTTCCTGTCAGGGAGAGAATTGATTTTAAGACCCTCTGTACCTCCCATACGATCTTTTTGGAAAACAGGTGCTGCCATTAACCACTCCTTGATCACCCCCTACCACCCCACCAAACAGCTCCGCTCGGCACACTCATTCCTCGCTACAGTCCCTAGGATCAAGAGATCAAGATGCGGGGGCCGGTCATGTTCCTACAATGCGGCCAAACTGTGGAACTCTCTCCCGCTCTGTCTGAGATCCGATCCCAACCTTCTCCTATTCCGCAAACACCTAAAAACCTTCCTTTTTAAGAAATCTGAATAAAACCTCTTGTTAGCAGCCTTACCCGAAAGCGCCACTTATTTTAGCGCTAGGACGCCTCAGGGCAGCTACCGCGCTTTACAAATTTTCTTTTCATTTCATTTCATTCAATGTCAGCAAGTGCTCGTATATCCAAGAGCTATTGTTTTTGCTAATGTGTTTTTTAGCCATGTTGTTAACCAGCATTATTGCTGTTCAGCGTGGCTAAAAGTTAGTGGCATAGAGGAGAGTGGTGTGGAAGCGAGTGTCGTAGAATGGAGTCTGGCGAGGAGTGGCGTAGAGTGGAGTTAAGTGGAGTAGCTTGGAGTACAGTAGAGTAGTGTGTCGTACAGTGGAGTAAAATGGTGTAGAGTGGAGTAAAGTGACATAGAGAGAGTTGTGTAGAGTGACATACAGTGGAGTGTCGTAGAGTGGAGTAAATTGTTGTAAAATGGAGGGTCGTACTGTGGCGTGGTATAGAATGACTTACAGTGAAGTAAAGTACATAGAATAGAGTCCAGTAGAGTGAAGTGGCATAGAGTGTTGTTTAGTGGAATAGAGTATTGAAAATTGAAGTGGCATAGCGTGGCGTACAGTGGAGTGGTATTAAGTGGAGTGGCATACAGTGGAGTTTCATGGAGTGTCATGAGTGGCATTGAGGGAATTGTGTAGTGTTGTAGGGTGGCCTAGAGTGGAGTGGTGTATAGTGTCAGGCATTTAAATTTTGTTGTATGCTAGAAAAAAAATGTTTCATTCCACCCCTAGTATCCAACAAGATTGTTGTTGTTCACTTAGAAGTCAGCGAAAGAAAAGTAACCATCAAGCTCCATTTTAACCCCTCCTGTGCTCATGACGAGTTCAGCTCGTCATGAGCCACGGCGCTCAGGTGCTCAGGTGCTCATGACGAGCTGAGCTCGTCATGACCGCGCCCGTTAAATGGAACGCTTGCATGCTGAGCTGATTCCCCTGCTGTGCTGAGCGTTCCATTGGAACAGCCGTGGTCATGACGAGCTCAGCTCGTCATGAGCACCGGAGCGTCGAGGCTCATGACGAGCTGACCTCGTCATGAACACCGGGGCGCCCTCCAGCACAGCGGGGGGCAAACAGCCCCGCAGTGAAGGGGTTAAAACAAAGTCTGACATTTGATCTCTGTCTTTGAATGAACAGCAAATGTGACAAGACAAGAACAAAATGTAAAGGCCTGTTTACAGAAAGCGAGCACTAAGGAGCAATGGTAAGCAGGCTGTGCGCTCTTTGGGAGGGACAAAGACATGCTGGACAGCCTAAAACAAAATAAAGCTAGCAAATAGAAAGCAAGCAAATGTGAGTTACAAACCACAAACGCTATGGTGAGCAGTCGTGGAATGCATTCCTAGGAAAGCTTTCAGAATGTCCCCAAGCTGTCATTTCACAACCAGACAGCTGCGCTGCTTGGTATGCTTCGTCATAAAATGAAAATTGTGAAAAATAGCACCCCACTTGCATGTACAGTGCTAAGTTGTACAGTGATATAAATTACTGGACACAAAAATGTGCAATTTAATAGCCTATTAGACGCAGGTGCTATGTGATCTTCAGATGTTCTCCTTTGCATGGGTGGGTTACAATTTCTTTTCTGCTTTAGGTCACTTTATCTGGTGTTTAATCGTATGGCTTTCCATTCTGAGAGTTGGTCATTTACCATATTACACAGTGCCTGCTTCTGGGTGGCATACATAAACGTAATTAGTGAGTTTACCACATTACTTTTACATCTAGTTAATAATTTCAAAGATACATAAAAGAACGCCCTTCATAAAAAGTAACCATTTTGTTATTCATGAATCAATTTGCAAACTTTTCGCAGCATATGTACTACACGCTGAAAAACGTGTAGTACCTGTGTGTGATTTGTCTGCTTTAAAGATTACTTGCTAACACTGCTTCGGTCAGTGCATGCTGAAGATTTTCACCCAAAGGTCAATAGTTTACCCGCTGTCAACCGAGAGAAGGGAACCCTTTTGTCATGCTGAAAGAAGGCCTCCCTCGTTTTCAATGTGTTAGCATTGCCATCTAGTGGCCGGACAGGAAAACTATTGCTAAAACGTAGGGGTAGGAAGGACATTGCACTTAAAAACGTTATTTAGTTTTTATGGCCTACTATCAGGGCTCAAGTAGGGGGTACCCGCAGGTACACGGCGTCCCCCTACTCTTTTCACAGGGTGGACCCCATCCCCCTGCCAAGATGTTGGGCCCCTCAGAAATATGCTAAACTTGTCCCGGTGTAATTTTCAGTCACCGGGACACGTTCAGCAGCACCTGCACGTTGCCTGCTCTCCATTCCCAGCAGCAACGTGCAGGCAGCGAGAGAGCCTTTTTTTCACCTCCAGCTGAGCCGAAGTTAAGTTGCCATCCGGCCTTCTTTTTTTGTATATGGGCTGTGGGCCGCCTGGAACCTTATATTTAAATGTAAATGCCATGGAGAGAAACAAACTTGCAAAAAACACAGTTGATGGACAGAATGTAGAACAATGTCATACATTCACCACAGTACAAGGATCTGGGCCTAAATCCATCGTTTTTTTGCACTCCACACCACCCTGGGTTAGACACTGGCTATATGCAATTCAGCTCTGACCCTGTGCCTCATGGGAACAGTCCAGTCCGAACTACCAAGCCATGTCTTTCCCAGACCGGAATCAAGCATCCAAGGACCGGTTTCTGGCTATCAGCCTTCATCAGCCTGGATAGCTTGACTCCAGTGGTGTGGAGAGCCTGGGACTCACGTCTGAGCATACCCAGCCCACTCGGGGTGAAAATTGCAAAAAACACAGTTGATGGACAGAATGTAGAACAATGTCATACATTCACCCCAGTACAAGGATCTGGGCCTAAATCAATCGTTTTTTGCACTCCACACCACCCTGGGTTAGACACTGGCTATTTGCAAATCAGCTCTGACCCTGTGCCTCATGGGAACAGTCCAGTCCGAACTACCAAGCCATGTCTTTCCCAGACCGGAATCAAGCATCCAAGGACCGGTTTCTGGCTATCAGCCTTCATCAGCCTGGATAGGTTGACTCCAGTGGTGTGGAGAGCCTGGGACTCACGTCTGAGCATACCCAGCCCACTCGGGGTGAAAATTGCAAAAAACACAGTTGATGGACAGAATGTAAAACAATGTCATACATTCACCCCAGTACAAGGATCTGGGCCTAAATCCATCCATCCATCATGGACTGTTCCCACGAGGCACAGGGTCAGAGCTGATTTGCATATAGCCAGTGTCTGACCCAGGGTGGTGTGGAGTGCAAAAAAACGATGGATTTAGGCCCAGATCCTTGTACTGTGGTGAATGTATGACATTGTTATACATTCTGTCCATCAACTGTGTTTTTTGCAATTTTCACCCCGAGTGGGCTGGGTATGCTCAGACGTGAGTCCCAGGCTCTCCACACCACTGGAGTCAAGCTATCCAGGCTGATGAAGGCTGATAGCCAGAAACCCGTCCTTGGATGCTTGATTCCGCTCTGGGAAAGACATGGCTTGGTAGTTCGGACTGGACTGTTCCCATGAGGCACAGGGTCAGAGCTGATTTGCATATAGCCAGTGTCTGACCCAGGGTGGTGTGGAGTGCAAAAAAACGATGGATTTAGGCCCAGATCCTTGTACTGGGGTGAATGTATGACATTGTTCTACATTCTGTCCATCAACTGTGTTTTTTGCAATTTTCACCCCGAGTGGGCTGGGTATGCTCAGACGTGAGTCCCAGGCTCTCCACACCACTGGAGTCAAGCTATCCAGGCTGATGAAGGCTGATAGCCAGAAACCGGTCCTTGGATGCTTGATTCCGGTCTGGGAAAGACATGGCTTGGTAGTTCGGACTGGACTGTTCCCATGAGGCACAGGGTCAGAGCTGATTTGCATATAGCCAGTGTCTGACCCAGGGTGGTGTGGAGTGCAAAAAAACGATGGATTTAGGCCCAGATCCTTGTACAGGGGTGAATGTATGACATTGTTCTACATTCTGTCCATCAACTGTGTTTTTTGCAATTTTCACCCCGAGTGGGCTGGGTATGCTCAGACGTGAGTCCCAGGCTCTCCACACCACTGGAGTCAAGCTATCCAGGCCGAATGAAGGCTGATAGCCAGAAACCGGTCCTTGGATGCTTGATTCCGGTCTGGGAAAGACATGGCTTGGTAGTTCGGACTGGACTGTTCCCATGAGGCACAGGGTCAGAGCTCATTTGCATATAGCCAGTGTCTAACCCAGGGTGGTGTGGAGTGCAAAAAAACGATGGATTTAGGCCCAGATCCTTGTACTGGGGTGAATGTATGACATTGTTCTACATTCTGTCCAGCAACTGTGTTTTTTGCAATTTTCACCCCGAGTGGGCTGGGTATGCTCAGACGTGAGTCCCAGGCTCTCCACACCACTGGAGTCAAGCTATCCAGGCTGAATGAAGGCTGATAGCCAGAAACCGGTCCTTGGATGCTTGATTCCGGTCTGGGAAAGACATGGCTTGGTAGTTCGGACTGGACTGTTCCCATGAGGCACAGGGTCAGAGCTGATTTGCATATAGTCAGTGTCTAACCCAGGGTGGTGTGGAGTGCAAAAAAACGATGGATTTAGGCCCAGATCCTTGTACTGGGGTGAATGTATGACATTGTTCTACATTCTGTCCATCAACTGTGTTTTTTGCAATTTTCACCCCGAGTGGGCTGGGTATGCTCAGACGTGAGTCCCAGGCTCTCCACACCACTGGAGTCAAGCTATCCAGGCTGAATGAAGGCTGATAGCCAGAAACCGGTCCTTGGATGCTTGATTCCGGTCTGGGAAAGACATGGCTTGGTAGTTCGGACTGGACTGTTCCCATGAGGCACAGGGTCAGAGCTGATTTGCATATAGCCAGTGTCTAACCCAGGGTGGTGTGGAGTGCAAAAAACGATGGATTTAGGCCCAGATCCTTGTACTGGGGTGAATGTATGACATTGTTCTACATTCTGTCCATCAACTGTGTTTTTTGCAATTTTCACCCCGAGTGGGCTGGGTATGCTCAGACGTGAGTCCCAGGCTCTCCACACCACTGGAGTCAAGCTATCCAGGCTGAATGAAGGCTGATAGCCAGAAACCGGTCCTTGGATGCTTGATTCCGGTCTGGGAAAGACATGGCTTGGTAGTTCGGACTGGACTGTTCCCATGAGGCACAGGGTCAGAGCTGATTTGCATATAGCCAGTGTCTAACCCAGGGTGGTGTGGAGTGCAAAAAAACGATGGATTTAGGCCCAGATCCTTGTACTGGGGTGAATGTATGACATTGTTCTACATTCTGTCCATCAACTGTGTTTTTTGCAATTTTCACCCCGAGTGGGCTGGGTATGCTCAGACGTGAGTCCCAGGCTCTCCACACCACTGGAGTCAAGCTATCCAGGCTGAATGAAGGCTGATAGCCAGAAACCGGTCCTTGGATGCTTGATTCCGGTCTGGGAAAGACATGGCTTGGTAGTTCGGACTGGACTGTTCCCATGAGGCACAGGGTCAGAGCTGATTTGCATATAGCCAGTGTCTAACCCAGGGTGGTGTGGAGTGCAAAAAAACGATGGATTTAGGCCCAGATCCTTGTACTGGGGTGAATGTATGACATTGTTCTACATTTTGTCCATCAACTGTGTTTTTTGCAATTTTCACCCCGAGTGGGCTGGGTATGCTCAGACGTGAGTCCCAGGCTCTCCACACCACTGGAGTCAAGCTATCCAGGCTGAATGAAGGCTGATAGCCAGAAACCGGTCCTTGGATGCTTGATTCCGGTCTGGGAAAGACATGGCTTGGTAGTTCGAACTGGACTGTTCCCATGAGGCACAGGGTCAGAGCTGATTTGCATATAGCCAGTGTCTAACCCAGGGTGGTGTGGAGTGCAAAAAAACGATGGATTTAGGCCCAGATCCTTGTACTGGGGTGAATGTATGACATTGTTCTACATTCTGTCCATCAACTGTGTTTTTTGCAATTTTCACCCCGAGTGGGCTGGGTATGCTCAGACGTGAGTCCCAGGCTCTCCACACCACTGGAGTCAAGCTATCCAGGCTGAATGAAGGCTGATAGCCAGAAACCGGTCCTTGGATGCTTGATTCCGGTCTGGGAAAGACATGGCTTGGTAGTTCGGACTGGACTGTTCCCATGAGGCACAGGGTCAGAGCTGATTTGCATATAGCCAGTGTCTAACCCAGGGTGGTGTGGAGTGCAAAAAAACGATGGATTTAGGCCCAGATCCTTGTACTGGGGTGAATGTATGACATTGTTCTACATTCTGTCCATCAACTGTGTTTTTTGCAATTTTCACCCCGAGTGGGCTGGGTATGCTCAGACGTGAGTCCCAGGCTCTCCACACCACTGGAGTCAAGCTATCCAGGCTGAATGAAGGCTGATAGCCAGAAACCGGTCCTTGGATGTTTGATTCCGGTCTGGGAAAGACATGGCTTGGTAGTTCGGACTGGACTGTTCCCATGAGGCACAGGGTCAGAGCTGATTTGCATATAGCCAGTGTCTAACCCAGGGTGGTGTGGAGTGCAAAAAAACGATGGATTTAGGCCCAGATCCTTGTACTGGGGTGAATGTATGACATTGTTCTACATTCTGTCCATCAACTGTGTTTTTTGCAATTTTCACCCCGAGTGGGCTGGGTATGCTCAGACGTGAGTCCCAGGCTCTCCACACCACTGGAGTCAAGCTATCCAGGCTGAATGAAGGCTGATAGCCAGAAACCGGTCCTTGGATGCTTGATTCCGGTCTGGGAAAGACATGGCTTGGTAGTTCGGACTGGACTGTTCCCATGAGGCACAGGGTCAGAGCTGATTTGCATATAGCCAGTGTCTAACCCAGGGTGGTGTGGAGTGCAAAAAAACGATGGATTTAGGCCCAGATCCTTGTACTGGGGTGAATGTATTGTCATGTATTCCTATAGGTTCTGAATCAATCCCCCTATTCCTGACCCTATTCTGGTTAAACTAACTATCAAGTTAACTAACAGTCAGCCCATGAGGCAAGAAAAGCCCCCATGATGCAGATACCGTTATCTGACGCAGTCACACTACGGCACAGGAACGTGTTATCTGATTAGGTCATAACGCTTGCGATCTAATTAGACAAGCGACATTCCTCCAGCCCCTGATAAGGCATACGACGTTCTCATAACAAATCAAACCTATGACACCCTGGAAAATCCGTGCGGCCATTGTTTTGATTTCACAGAGAACTTTAGTAAAGAATGTGCTAACGAGCAAGTCGTATGACATCTTTATTGACGTATCTATGTCCATCCTTACGTCAATCTCGGCACCTTTAAGGTATAAATATTGCCGATCTTGCCCTATGCAAACACACGCGTGGTGACGAGACGGAGCAGCCACACTTGCCGAAGCCGAGAGCAGGAGCAGACCCCGCTGGCAGCAGCCCCGCCTTCCTGACGCGCTGAGAGACGCGCTGCTATCTCAATCCGAGAGACCCAGCACCGGCGCTTCTGGGCAGCCCTCGCAGGCAGCCTGGAATATCGAGAGCAGAGAAAGAGATACCATTCCTCATTCATCCTAAATTCCAGGTACAGAACTGAATAACCCCTCACAGAGAATTCTTTAGTTATTCACTTGGCAAAAACAAACTTAACTAAACTGTAACTTTCTATTCCCGCCCACGCATTAGAATTAGGTCAGGTACACGGGGTAGGCATATTTAGAAACACCAGTTGAGTACGTTTAGTCAAATGTATATGTGTATGTAAATATATTTTAATCATTTTAAACATCATATGGCTCAGAAACCATATCAATGTTTTTACAGTATTATTTTATACTATTGCTTTTAATGTATGCACTTTACTTAACTATAAGTATTGCAATAATATCGATCCATTTCTCTTGTACGAGAAAAGAGACTGATCAATAAATAACACCTTTTTATTGAACACGCCCGTCTCTTCCTTTTCTCTACAATCTGATGAGACTAAGAATGCACGTACTGACTGAGTAAAATAATTGCCTTGTGCTCACACGACTCTCGAGATTGACTCTTGATTAGGGGAGAGCAAAGTTGTCATGTTCTATGGTTGTCAGAAACTAAATCCCTTCTTGTCTAATCAGGGAAGTTAATTCCTCCTTGAACATTCGAGAAAGTTTCTAGCGAACTCTGAGCTACGCTGGCAAACCCAAAACTTAAGTCTAGTATCGACAGTAGTAGACCTAGTTAACGTCTGGTCTAGGCCTTTACTGCTGTAGGTATTATTCCAATGCGCAGAGCCTATTGGGAAAATAGGAACTACACTACATGGCGCCCAACGCGTTTGGAAAGGGCGATAAAACTAACGTAAGACATTTAGAGTAACTCAGTCGTGCTTTCTCACTCAGACCCCTTTTCCCAAATACTCCAAAGACGTCTGGAGTGGGTGAAAGGTAATATCCTCCAAAACCTCGCAGGAGGGAACTCCTATGTAAGGTTCTTGGTTTAGTCAACGTTGAAGGATACACTGTTCCAAAATATTGTGCATCTAATCTTTATTCCATTAAGAAACCTGATCTGCAAATAAACAAAATAACCTTTCTAACAGTAAAATGTCAGAAAGTGATGAAGAAAGAGAGGCAGTTAGATTAGCAACTGAAATCGCAGATGCTGATGCTACCATGCAAGCAGCAGACGCGGATATAATACTCATTCCGGTCATCAAAAGAAAATCTATAACTCTAAAACTTATAGAAAATGGACTGACACCTAGAGGTGGCACAGTCATATTCGTAATTGAGGCACACGAATATCGGCAGACAGAGGTATACTATTCATGGATACATTTTCCAGCAGCAAATGCTGTAACAAAGTACTTCCACTATTACAAAATAGAGGAACCTCCTAATGAGTACACTCCTTTCGAGGAGGTGGAAGTACCACTCAAATTCCAAGAGCATTTGCTCTTATTTGATGGCGCCCTAAAACATAACAATCACATTACAAGGCTCGGTCCTTTAGGTAGACCAGGAGCAACGTGGCCGGTCTTGGCCGGATACACACCACACCCAGACATCGAAGGAATGTCTACAGGAGAGCTGTTAATACAGCTAAAACAATTACTAAAAATTCATAGACAATTAGTTCAGTATGTAATGCGGACTTCAACAATTCAGCCAGCGATTAAACTTCCACAGCTGACCCCTCACCAGGGG
This sequence comes from Lissotriton helveticus, assembly GCF_964261635.1. Lineage (NCBI taxonomy): Eukaryota > Metazoa > Chordata > Amphibia > Caudata > Salamandridae > Lissotriton > Lissotriton helveticus. Next base: position 429,605,751 of record NC_136057.1, read on the forward strand.
AACACAAATAAAATTACACCACAGAACATCCAATCCTGCCTAGGTAAAGTTCCGGCTAAACGGGAACAGATACCATTCTGGTTGACACAGAAAATCACCCAAATAGAGGCGGTGTTTCCTGACACCACCTCAATAGAAAAACACAGGATTCTGACTATATGTCTCCCAATGGGAATCGCACCACACATAGAGGACTGTGACACTTGGGGTACAGTCTTTGCTTCCATCTACACAAAAACGCACGGTGTTCCATCCATTTCGGTGATACCAGATGTGCTAAAACAAATTCAAGATGAATACGGTCCAGAACCAGCTTTAACTCTTGGTATGAAATTACTGAAAGACTTCAAGCAGGTCTCGGCTATATTATTAGCCAACATAAAAGGTGAAGCAGCAAACGTGGCAATCCGCCAGAGGTTAAAAGAGACAGATATAGCAGACCAACCAGCTGAAATTGCCAGAATCATAGAAAAATCCTATGAGGAACTAGGTAGAGATAGTTTAGGTGGAATACCAGTAAAACCGCAACTGACTGAAAGTCCAGAAAAAATATTTTTTAATAATAATTCACCAAAAAAGAACTGGGATGGAAACAAACAATCCAATCCAAAAGAAAAGAAATTCCAGTCCCGAGGAAGGTCTCCTAGGCGAAGGGAGAAATCTCCAAACCGAAGACAGAGGTCACCGCAGAGTGACCCCTCTGGGAATAGATATAACCTTAGAAATAGGGATAATATTAAAAAACCTAATAGATATCAAGACATTGATACACGTCCCTCTCAATCTTTTCAGAATTCCTCGCAGAAATCGGAAAGAAGAGGACGATCAGAACAAAGAGAAGAGCACGCCAAGTCCAAAGACAAGGAACCTGCTCAACTAAAAAAGAAATTACAATTTCCAAAAAAGAAGGTAGCCAGTATCAAGGTAGTTAAAAATGCCGAGAATACTGAGGACACAACTGAAAAACGGAGAATGGGCTCAGACAATGCTAGACAGCGCAGCAAAGTCCTTATGAATCATCTGGAGACAGTGGACACGAATGAATACCTTCAAGTGGAAACTGCAGACACCAGAGTTAGCAAGCCCCACAAGATATACGAGATAACATTACGTATAGAGGGAGATAAGACTAGGAAAATAAGGGGACTATTTTGGGATAACCTCTCCAAGGGCTATGATATCCTTCTAGCTGAAAAAGACTGGCCACCAGAGTTTGTCAGGGAGTGCCCTCATGGCGAAGAAGTAATTATGCCTGCCTTCTCGAATCAAATCCCGATTCATAAAAAATACACACTTGCTAGAAAGTGGGCAGTGGCCTTAGCACCTGCTTTATATAAAAATCATGTAGGATGGGATGAGGATTCTCCTCCTCACAAAATCCAGTTAAAATCACAACCTACTGCACAAAGGCAGTACCCAATTAAGCAAGAAGCTAAAAAACAAGTAAATGAAATACTAGATCAGCTAGAATACCAGGGGGTGATTGAAACTTGCACCTCACAAATGAACAACCCTTTGTTTCCGGTCTCCAAACCAGACAATTCATATCGTCTAGTTTTGGATTACCGACACCTTAACACATGTTGCAAAACCTTTGCAGTGCAAAACTCACACAGTGCTGCACTAATGAATAACATAGTGCGCAAAAAATACAAAACAACCTTGGACATCTCCAATGGATTCTTTTGTCAAAACATAGCACCAGAGAGCAGATATTTAACTGCATTCTCAGTAAATGGCACTCAAAAACAATTCTGTCGGTTAGCCCAGGGGTACAAGAACAGCCCGGGGGTATTCTCAGCGAGAGTAACAGAATTACTACAGCTATATGATAATGAAGCATTATCTTATGTCGATGACATTTACTTAACAGATGATGACTTGGATACTCACTTGAAAAGAGTGAACACCATAATACTTGGGTTCGCAGCAGAGGGTTACAAATTCAACTTTAAAAAATCCAGAATTGCCCATCTGACAGTCCTATTCTTAGGATATGAGTTATCAAGTGAAGGTAAAAGCCTGGCAGACAATTTCCTAGAGAAATGTGCCATAATCCAAGCTCCTAAAACACTAAAAAACCTACAGTCAATTCTAGGCTTCCTAAATTTCGGAAGAACATACATTGCAAATTACGCAGAAAGGGTCAAACCCCTTTATGATCTAATTAAACCAGACTTTAAAAGATCCAATTGGACTCAAACACACACGGAAATTTTGAGATCCTTAAAAACAGACATGCTAATTAAAACAAAATTAGAAACACGTGATAACACACGCAATCTTGTGATTCGAGTCATCCCAGGGAGATGCGGATTCACATACCTGACTTCTAATGAAGGAGAAAAGGTACCAATTGCATTCAAATCACACTTGTACACTAAGGCTGAAATGAAATTTAGCCCAACGGAAAAAATTCTTACAGCAACACAGACAGCTATAGCAAAAGAACGAGCCCTGGCACAAGGTAAACTAATAGTAATCGTAACACCAATACCAGCCTTAGAGGCGGTAACAAAGGCAAGCATTCCAAATGCTAAAGCACTCCATCCAAGATGGATACAATGGGCTAACTCTCTTGCTGCAACAGACGTGGTGTACGAATTTGATCCTTACTTAAAAACACAAGAATTTCTCCAATATGAATTTGAATGTCCTCCGCCAACCGAAATTTTGCCTCTAGATCACTACGGCTGTATAATATATACAGACGGATCAGCACAACCCGCAGTAGGGGGTAAACAAGCTTACAGTGCTGCGTGCGCGATTGTTAAAGGTCGTTGGCACGAAGGGAAATTTAAACCAACCCTCACTAAAACACAATCCCTAGGAGATTGTACAGCTCAGCGAGCTGAACTACTAGCATTCAAGATGGCGCTTGAAAATACCGATCGAGAATTCCCCACACTCATAGTGTGTGATTCGTATTATTGCGTTCAGTCTTACAATGAATACTTGCAGATCTGGCTTCAGAACGGTTTCAAGGATGCGAAAGGTGGCACAATCAAGCATAAAATGCTCTGGGAACAAGTAGCTCTTTTACAAAAAGAACTACCAAAGACTCACGTGATACATACACTGAGTCATCAACGTGATGGCGTTCACGTTGCAGGGAATTCATTGGCTGATGAGGCCGCGAAGGCAGCTGTGCAAACGGCTTCCGTAGCTGCCGTCACCCGCTCAAAAACAAAAATAGACAGCGAAATATTACAAGCTGTCAGCGCTTCAGAAAAGGATTCGATAGAACCACTCCCTAAAGGCTTTCCAGTAAAATACTCATACATATCTGATGCAAACAATGTTCCTTTTGCTCGAATCCCTGGAGTGGGGGATAGGGCAATTCCAAACATGGAACATAGGTTAGGACTAATAATAGCGGGACACGAAGGGCTTGCTTCTATTCATGCTGGCGTCTCAGCCACAGTATCATTATTAAAACAGAGATACTGGTGGCCACAAATGAGAAGACAAACGAGGAACTATGTTCTAGCATGTGAAATATGTCAAAAAATGAAAGTATCAACGGTGAGACGTCCAGCGCAGACGCCCCTTCTAATCTCGGATAAACCATTAGCCTGTGTTTATCTAGACCACTGCGGTCCCTTACAAAGGGATGGTAACTATAAATATATCTTGGTCGCAGTGGATTCATGCACAAGATTCATATGGATGTGGCCCCAGCGAACGGCTGACGCCAGAACTGTTATAAAAGATTTGCGAGTCTTTATCGGCACATACGCAATTGGCATGCTGCATTCGGACAATGGTCCTGCTTTTAGCTCTCGGGCTTATAAGGAGGCCATGGTCAGCATGGGCGTGCAATTGCGGTACTCTTGTCCATTTCACCCTGAGGGGAACGGAATTGTTGAAAGAAAAAACCGTGACATAAAGCAATCTATAACGGCAAAGGTATTAGGTTCGGGAGCTGGGTGGGTCAAACATCTAATAAGTGTCCAACGTAGTCTAAATAACTTGCCAAGAAATTCTCTGAAGGGATTCAGTCCGTACGAATTATTATTTGGAACTAGAATGATCATCTCTAACCTTGATAGTCAGACTTCAGTGGTTAAAGAAAAAAGCTTTGATGTCAAAGACCGTTTGGCTATTTTGCAGGACTTAAACAAAACAAGAAAAGACCTTCGCAACATACAGTTGAAACAACAGCCAACAACCACTGAAGAACCACCACCTGTCCCAGCAAGACCTGTCTGGATTCCAAAAGTCGGGGATCTAGTCAGGGAGAAGATCGCGGTAAAGAAGGAATTTGGGCCTTCTTACAGAAAAGCAGTTCCTGTCTTGTCTGTCAACGGGACAAGATCAGTTGTACTACCGCCACTTGCTGGTAAAAAGGAGAACAGAGTTGTATCCATCGACCTGGTAAAACCACAACATGTGGCCGATAACAAACAGTAGGCCAAGTGGACTCCCAATAAGTAGCAGAACACCAAGGTTTGCTACCAGTACAGAGGTCCTAACAAAGAGGCTCATCACATTCGACACGCCTACAGAAGAACAAGAAGGACTATGCAACAATGCAATAGAACTCAGACCTCTGACAACCCAAATAAAAACATTTAGCAGAGACACACCAATCTACAATGAAGTACCAAATGACAATGCAAGAAACAAAAATCCTGAAGCAATTGGAACAATTGACAGAACTGCATCCGGGTACTTCATCAAGTTCGATGATTCCTCTGAAGGCTTCAGTGAATCAAAGACACAGCCATCATCAAAATCCTTTAAAGACAAAGCTAAGGAACTTTTGAACCAACTGAAAGAAACATATCTGATTTCTCCATGGATTGAATTTTGGGTGGGTTTTGGTGCATTTATCCTCATACTTTGGCTCATCATGGTATTTACTTTGGGACGCTTCATTGAGGGAAAATATGCTAAAATGGACACAGCAAGCCAGAACATCAACTTGGTCCTCAAACCACACACATCTTCACACGTCGAGAAAAGAGAACTTTCTTCAGCCAACTTCACAGCCAATCCGATACCTGGTGGGGTAGCATGGCACAACACTGACTATGAAATTTATGGTCCGGTCGAGATCCTGAAATATCCACACCAAATCAAGATCTCCTTGAGTGACTTTGCAAAACCAAACTCATTTGCTGATGATTGGGACTTCGAAAGCATTAACAACATGATGTCTGATCTAGTAATGTCTGCTAAATTTACAAAACACGATTATTTGCAAGGTTCTACAAATTATGATAGTATGTATTGCTATAACCACTATGGTAATCATTTTTTGCATAAATCTGCACAACCTAGAAATGTTTTAAATTATAATCAATGGGAACATTGTGCAACACCTCCAAAAGGGAGCTCAAGAACTGTTTACGACAAATATTCATATTTTTCAGGTTTTAACACAAGTAATGCTGAAACATTTTATTATAAATTGTCAAACAAGACAGGGATGAAAACCATGATAACCAACACAAAGTTGATATATTCAGATTCATTCTTCGAAAAAATGAATACTTTTGGATTTGATTATTGGGACAAAAATGTTGATTTGAAAAGTGTTTGGGGTACAAAAGATTGGCAAGTACAGGGTATAGAAGCTTTGTTTAGAGCCTGCATGATCCCAGAACAAATGATATTTTTAAATGACACTGTTCAACAAACCACCTGTCTTGGCTTAGCCAAAATCAAAGATTTAAATAAACCGTCTATTCCAAAGCCAATAATGTTTAGCAATAACTCTGATACAGATGAAGAGATAGACGTAAACCATATATTAAACCAAAACAGAACACATCCTGATTGGAAACAATGGTTGATCTGGCCCACAGATACAAATAACTGTCAGGATAGATTCCTGAATAAAACACAGGGTTTCAAAATGACCAGGCCAGACCCTAGATATCCCCAAAGACATCACCCAGGGATAATAACAACCTACAGTGTGGGCAAATTATGCCTTCAATGGCTACAAACTTCCACACTGCCCGAAATTAAGCAACACCTAACTTTACTTACTGATGGTGCTGACTTGCGTGATTTCATAATGGGACCACGCAAACAGCGTCAAAAGCGTTTCATAGCAGCCTCTGTATATGCAGCATACAATGAGGCCTGGAAGGTTACTCAAATTGAAACAGCAGAGAGAATACGGGAAATTGACCGTATTAATTTGGAAAAATCACTTTCTGTAGTGGACAATGGGTTAATGACTCTGTCCTCCAGAATTCTTTCTTTGGACAGCATTGTGTCGTCAGCAATCGATATATTATCGCAAGACTTACTGTTATTACAACATGGTCAGTCACAATTGCGTTCTATTGTACAGCTTGGCTGGACGTTGCAAAATCTGCGTTCAGGCTATGTGCCTTGGCGTTTAATCAACACAACGTCACTATTCCAAATCTTTAACCTTACTGATAGACAAATCGGTATGGCGCAAAAGGGTGCTGATTATACAATCTTGAGCATTGAAAAACTAGAAAGATTACCAATGACAATGTCAGAACGACCTGTCAGTGAATGGATAATCCACGGAATCATAAATATTCCAATCTCAACCTTCAGGTTTCAATACTGCCAAAAATATATACAGGCTGGCATGTACGAGAAATTGGGAAAAGGGTACCTTAAAACAACTTGGAACCTGCCCTATTCACATGCATGTGTCAGTAATAAAGGACAGAAAGTGTTTCTTAGTGGCAACAATTGTGCTATGTCACTAAGCGGCACGCTTCTGTGTAACGGAATTAGTTTGCATGGAGCCTGTGAAGGGAATTCATACAACCTTTCATGTCACCAGCAAGGCGCACCTGCAACTGAAATAGAACCATTCTTTCAAAGACTCTATAATGGGAGTTACATTCTTATTGTAGACCGCAGATGTTGTAGTCTTATGCCCGGGACTCCTTATCTAGTCACTACGACGGCGAAGGTCAAGTGCTGTGGACGTTCTTTATTCCCCAGCTCCTTTCCAGACAGGGAGGCAAGGGCATGGCCCAGTTTGAAAATTACTTCTATTCGAATAGATATTTCAAGCAGAATGAAAACAGTGCTTCTTCAGACGCCGACAAGGCTCACGTCATCAAAAGAAACGTATGATCTACAAGTCGCAAGGACGACTGCAGAGATACATACATTATTATCAACTAATTCCCCCGTACATTTCACGGAAATCCTGAGCGAAATCTTAAATATTTCTGATACCACTGGGGTCTCAAAGGTATTTAAGACAGTATTTTCGATGGCATTAACACCATTCAAAGCCATACTGGGTATTTTTCCAGATTTCGTCCATTCGATTTTTGGCGGACTTCCCCTGATCCTGGGACTAATTGCAGGAATCCTATTCTTAGTCCTTATTTTTCGTTATGGCAACCCATGTCACAGATCAAACTCTCGCGACAATGGAAGAAACGATCCTAGCCATTGGATACCGGGACCGGATATAAAAAAATCCTGGGACTATCCCGGCTTAGAGACCTGAACATGACTTGGTTTCTATCATTTCGACCAATGTGGCAAAGATGTGTTTTACCTGTATTGAGATGTCTGCTATGCGGAGAAGAATGCGTGTTAGACACCTGTCTGACGCTACAATCGGATGCGCCAGTGGATGCGGATACATTGTTGGTTCCTACCAAGGTTCATGCTTTGTGCTGCCCTCAAAGGCTGCCAATCCTGATGACGGCATTCCTGGAATCTTCACCACTACGATTGAAGAGTAGTGAAGTTCAAGATGAAAGCAGCATTGAACAGGTACGACCTTCTGTCAGCAATGCGATACAGAATGTCAATGCAGACAATCATGCGCACGAATGCATGGTTACCCCTATTTCCGACTTAGTGGAACTTTCCCATGAAGCTATTGACAGTTTTTTCGAAAGCCTTAATGATATGATGTTCTCTCCGGAACAGAAATAGAGACTTTTGAGCAAGCTCGCACACGGCGTTCCCTGAATTCGGCCTTCAACTTTAAAAATAAAGTCACATGAACAATTCATCCCACCAGTTCACGGACAACAATTTTTTAGCAGCCCCAAATTATTTTTCACAAATTTTTCGGGACACTTATCTTCTGCTTAAAGTAAGAAACTATTCCTAGAGAACTAAGATTTCTATTTTTAGATACTTTATGAACTTTAGTTGCCCGCTGGGATGTTCACAAATATTTTATTATGTGATGAAATGGTCTCGAACTTTCTTTCTGTATAGCCATATTAAGAGCCATTTCATGTGTATTTCTCATATACCAAATAAGCAAGAATGTCTACAAATGCGTAGCATAGCTTAAGTGCATACAATATATATGACTGCAATTTTTCAGTATATTTGAAAATTTCAAAATGCATTAATGTATTTTGGGGTGGTAAGGTATACACTATACTCTATAGTATGTTGTACTATTTTATACTATGCATAGATTAGTAAATATGACCATAGTTAGCGTGGAGTGGGTGTCATGTATTCCTATAGGTTCTGAATCAATCCCCCTATTCCTGACCCTATTCTGGTTAAACTAACTATCAAGTTAACTAACAGTCAGCCCATGAGGCAAGAAAAGCCCCCATGATGCAGATACCGTTATCTGACGCAGTCACACTACGGCACAGGAACGTGTTATCTGATTAGGTCATAACGCTTGAGATCTAATTAGACAAGCGACATTCCTCCAGCCCCTGATAAGGCATACGACGTTCTCATAACAAATCAAACCTATGACAACCTGGAAAATCCGTGCGGCCATTGTTTTGATTTCACAGAGAACTTTAGTAAAGAATGTGCTAACGAGCAAGTCGTATGACATCTTTATTGACGTATCTATGTCCATCCTTACGTCAATCTCGGCACCTTTAAGGTATAAATATTGCCGATCTTGCCCTATGCAAACACACGCGTGGTGACGAGACGGAGCAGCCACACTTGCCGAAGCCGAGAGCAGGAGCAGACCCCGCTGGCAGCAGCCCCGCCTTCCTGACGCGCTGAGAGACGCGCTGCTATCTCAAGCCGAGAGACCCAGCACCGGCGCTTCTGGGCAGCCCTCGCAGGCAGCCTGGAATATCGAGAGCAGAGAAAGAGATACCATTCCTCATTCATCCTAAATTCCAGGTACAGAACTGAATAACCCCTCACAGAGAATTCTTTAGTTATTCACTTGGCAAAAACAAACTTAACTAAACTGTAACTTTCTATTCCCGCCCACGCATTAGACTTAGGTCAGGTACACGGGGTAGGCGTATTTAGAAACACCAGTTGAGTACGTTTAGTCAAATGTATATGTGTATGTAAATATATTTTAATAATTTTAAACATCATATGGCTCAGAAACCATATCAATGTTTTTACAGTATTATTTTATACTATTGCTTTTAATGTATGCACTTTACTTAACTATAAGTATTGCAATAATATCGATCCATTTCTCTTGTACGAGAAAAGAGACTGATCAATAAATAACACCTTTTTATTGAACACGCCCGTCTCTTCCTTTTCTCTACAATCTGATGAGACTAAGAATGCACGTACTGACTGAGTAAAATAATTGCCTTGTGCTCACACGACTCTCGAGATTGACTCTTGATTAGGGGAGAGCAAAGTTGTCATGTTCTATGGTTGTCAGAAACTAAATCCCTTCTTGTCTAATCAGGGAAGTTAATTCCTCCTTGAACATTCGAGAAAGTTTCTAGCGAACTCTGAGCTACGCTGGCAAACCCAAAACTTAAGTCTAGTATCGACAGTAGTAGACCTAGTTAACGTCTGGTCTAGGCCTTTACTGCTGTAGGTATTATTCCAATGCGCAGAGCCTATTGGGAAAATAGGAACTACACTACAGTATGACATTGTTCTACATTCTGTCCATCAACTGTGTTTTTTGCAATTTTCACCCCGAGTGGGCTGGGTATGCTCAGACGTGAGTCCCAGGCTCTCCACACCACTGGAGTCAAGCTATCCAGGCTGAATGAAGGCTGATAGCCAGAAACCGGTCCTTGGATGCTTGATTCCGGTCTGGGAAAGACATGGCTTGGTAGTTCGGACTGGACTGTTCCCATGAGGCACAGGGTCAGAGCTGATTTGCATATAGCCAGTGTCTAACCCAGGGTGGTGTGGAGTGCAAAAAAACGATGGATTTAGGCCCAGATCCTTGTACTGGGGTGAATGTATGACATTGTTCTACATTCTGTCCATCAACTGTGTTTTTTGCAATTTTCACCCCGAGTGGGCTGGGTATGCTCAGACGTGAGTCCCAGGCTCTCCACACCACTGGAGTCAAGCTATCCAGGCTGAATGAAGGCTGATAGCCAGAAACCGGTCCTTGGATGCTTGATTCCGGTCTGGGAAAGACATGGCTTGGTAGTTCGGACTGGACTGTTCCCATGAGGCACAGGGTCAGAGCTGATTTGCATATAGCCAGTGTCTAACCCAGGGTGGTGTGGAGTGCAAAAAAACGATGGATTTAGGCCCAGATCCTTGTACTGGGGTGAATGTATGACATTGTTCTACATTCTGTCCATCAACTGTGTTTTTTGCAATTTTCACCCCGAGTGGGCTGGGTATGCTCAGACGTGAGTCCCAGGCTCTCCACACCACTGGAGTCAAGCTATCCAGGCTGAATGAAGGCTGATAGCCAGAAACCGGTCCTTGGATGCTTGATTCCGGTCTGGGAAAGACATGGCTTGGTAGTTCGGACTGGACTGTTCCCATGAGGCACAGGGTCAGAGCTGATTTGCATATAGCCAGTGTCTAACCCAGGGTGGTGTGGAGTGCAAAAAAACGATGGATTTAGGCCCAGATCCTTGTACTGGGGTGAATGTATGACATTGTTCTACATTCTGTCCATCAACTGTGTTTTTTGCAATAGAGAGAAACAAAGGCACACACACAGCTTGCCTTCTCTTAACAGGTAATTAAGAGAGGCATGCTTTTGCCTTTGTTCTGTCTCTGTATATAAATGCAGACACTCTAAGACTGTCAGATGGGTTAGTCTGTCCCAGCATTTACACAAATAATTTAAATAGCACTATTTTATTTATTTTATAGCGCTACGTCGTGACATCATTAGGTAATTTGCATATTGTCTTACTTGGTCAATCCCCCCGCTTCTTTCTATAAAACTTGTGCCCTGCCTACTATGTTGTGTTGTGGTAGCACTGGTTGATTCCTTTTCTTACTCTTGTAAAAATGAGTTGTGTACGAGGCGGAAATATATGGTGCGGGTGCGCTATATTAGAATAGTAAAGAAATAAAGGAGTGTTGCATGCATGAATGCATTCCCCCTTTACATTTTTGTCGGCCACCTCAGACTAGAGATGTCTAGTAGCTAGGTCACTATTTTCTAGTAGGGCTGGTTAGTCGCGTGCCTTTTTAGGTTTCGCCTGGCGTCCACTGCGCAGCAGCGTTCGCGTAGGCGAAATCTGTTGATCTACACTATGTGGCTATGTTCCGCCTCAGTCTACCATTGGCTAGCTCCATAAATGGAGGCTAGCCATTGGAAGACATTGTTGTCCGTCACTCTTTCCCCCGTCAGGACGCGAATCGGGGGCGTTCCCGTGCATTTTTTTAAGCCCCGCCCCCTTTTTTTCGTCACCCGCCCCTTTTTTCATCACGGCATTTTGTTTTGGTGTTCATTACGAGTCTTAGAGGTAAGACGTGTTTATTATTTATTTTTATTAGTAATTTTTGGTTTAGAGTTAAGCTATGTTGACTCTGCTTTTAATGTTTTTAATGCTTTTGAGCTCACTCTGCTGGAGCTGTGGATCGAGAAAGGAAATAGCGATAGGTCTCGCATTTATGCAGACCATTCTAATCAGCTCGCCTCTGTACTCAAATGCCATGTTGTGCACACTGTTTGCCTGTATCAGTCACCAAAGGAGAGAGATACCTTGCCTGCACCCGCACACACCTCAATTCTGCATATTTTTTCTTAGTATTGTAAGGGAAACAACAGGTGTTAAAAATCTCCTTACACTAAGTGCTTTGCACTAAGAAAAGCCACATGCTTTCGCATATGTTCTTGGTCATCTAAGCAAGTATTATAAAAGTATCTATGTTGCCATCTTTTCTTACATCAAAATTCACAGCCTAAAGCAAAGCGGTCTGTGCTTTCAGACACATGCTGTGAGTTTTTACACCTTCTTTTCGCAACAGGAAATGTCTTTGTTATTGCCTTCGTCATCTATTTTCACACTTGCCTTATCATTCACTTTGAAGCATAATGCAATCCAGCACCAAACAGCAGCCCTCAAAAAGGAATCACCCTGGGTGCTGGCCTGCCTATGGCGAATATATGACAAAGGCACACATCCAGCAGTAAGCTCCCAGGGACGCCATAGTGTCACGCGCCTGGACACGGCCGCTCTCAATAAGCAGCAATGGTGCACAGTGCCGAAGTTTAATTACAAAAGCCCTTTCCTGCATACAGTATGTACACAATGGCACCATTCTCAGACCCCCGAAACCAGGCATTGGGACTTCCCTCAAGCACTTACAACCACCATACTCTGCACACACACAACTGCAATATTCCTGCTGTCACAAGATACAGTATTCCAGGGGCACTCCTCTGCTGTTTCCAGGCCCTAAAGTCTATAATTTCCGCCGTTTTCACGCATGCACACAAGCGCTGCTTTTACCTTTTCTGCTAATAATTCAGGGCTCATGTAGGACCTAAACTGCACAGGGGTCATCCTCACACACACACCGCATGGTGCACACAGACGTGCATGCATACGATGTGTACACCCCTCCTGCTGTCAGACAATTAATTCTGATGTAAAGAGCCCCACTTCACTCGCAGACAATTCGAATCAGCTAGCCTCTGTACTCAGATGCCACGTTGTGCACACGTGTTTCCCTGTATCTAAATTCTGCACACGCATGTCTCCTATTAAAAGGACAGACCCTGGCCGTTCACACAGACATTATAATCTGCACACAAATAACCTCTTCTCCTCCATCCCTATACAGACTTTGGCTCCTCTCTGCAACAACCAATTGTGATCTTATCACACAAAACAACAGCTCCTGCCTGGTATCACATACTCCACGCTGTGCACACTCGTAACCTCTTACGTGCACACTTCTCCTTAGGAACAGCCCCTGGTTACTCTCACAGACACCAATTTGTGCAAACGCGTGTCTTCCTCTCATATTGTGCACACACGTGGCCCCTTTTCTTAAGAGCACTTACAACCACGATACTCTGCACACACATCACTCTACACAATTCCTGCTGTCACAAGATACCCTATTCCGGGTAAACTCTTTTGCCATTTCCAAGCCCCAAAGACTCTCACTTACACCATTTATACATCTGCACAGAAGCGCTGCTTTTACTTTTTCTGCTCAAAATGTACGGGTCATCTAGGACCTAAACTGGACACTGTGCACAGCTCCTTGATCCCTGTACTGCTCATTGACACCCGTTGCCGCCTTCTAAACTCAGGCCCCGTAGCTCATTGAACCCCCTGCTGCCTAGAGCGCTTCAGGCCGCCGCATCTCATTGAAGCTGCTGCCACACAATAAAGGTAGGCCGCTCCAGCTCTTCCACTCCTCCCGAGGCACTGTGAATAAATGCAGGCCGCGGCAGCACTTTGTAGCAGACACTGCCTGCCTACAGAACACAAGGCGCTTGCTGCAGCGCCTTGAAGTCCCCGCTGGCCAAATAGAACTTCTGTAGCTCTTCCGCTCTCGGATGGCTCAACAGCACAGACAGCTAAGACCGGTCCATCCCACGGTGAACCGGAAAAGCGCTATGCTTTAGCACCTTGAAAGCCTGTTGCTTGTGGTGCTCCTCCCACTGTGTATCTGGATTCTGGGACCAGCCTTCAGTTTTTGGCTCGGGAACAGCCCAAACCTGCACCGCCTGCCGCCCCGCAGCCTCGCACGGCTATAATTATGCCGGTAATTACAGGGGCGAATTAAACCTTCACTTCTGTTCTTTCATATGATAGGTCTGAGAGCGGAAACCTATCTGGGGGGGGCTCGCAGTGTGTGGGAGGGCTCTGTGTTGGGGGGCTCGCAGTGTGTGGGGGGCTCTGTGTGGGTGTGTGTGTGGGAGGGGCTCTGTGGGGGTGTGTGGGAGGGGCTCTGTGTGGGTGTGTGGGGGGGCTCTGTGTGGGTGTGTGGGGGGGCTCTGTGTGTGTGGGGGGCTCTCTGTGGGTGTGTGTGTGTGGCATTTGCAAGAGATTAAGCTATTGGCATTGTAAATGACAATGCCATTTATTTATCTGTTTTCAAAACCAACACATAAATAAAAATGTTGTCATTTACAATGCCAATAGCTCTAACTTTTGCAAAGGCGAAACCGTTGCATTGTAAATGCTTGTTCTTAGGGCTTTAAGCATGCAGGTAGTTATTTGTGTCTGCTACACTCTCTATTTAGTGCTTTGACTCATCATTTGAGGTATTCAGCAGAGGCCCTGCGGCACAGAATGCGGGTGCTGCAGTATCCTCACAGCCTAGCCGGCGTTCTTTGCCTTTAGTGCTTCCATCGTTTGCAGCTTGTACTTTCTGTAGACTCGATCTAGGCCAATAGGGGGTTGTGGTGAAACTGTTAATTGCGCAGAAGCAAGAGAGAAATCATGTTGTATGTGGAATGCAGATCATTGTGGGCATCTGGTACTGCAGGCAGGGTCCTTCCTCCACCCCAGCTCTTCTTACCAAGCAATTAGAAACCTCTTTAGCGAGCCTGCTTATTCTTAAACCACCCTGAGACCTGAATGATTGTTCAGAGCACACACCGGCTCTCAAATGCAAACTGTGCGCCGCCCGGGAGCCATGCCAAGCACGCTCTGGCTTCTTTAAGACTTAAAACCCTGAGATCCTGACCACTGTCAACGGCGCCTGTGCGAACGTTAGCAGCCTTTTTCCAAACACATCCTGAGGACAGTCAAATCGGTACAACGCCCCCATACAGCATCATTCACCATACCTTAAATCAGGGTTCTCCAAAGTCTGTCCCGGTGGGCCAGATCCATATCAGATTTTTAAGATAACTCTATTTATCTAAATGGGGATATGCTAAAAATCAGGCTGGATCCGGCCCTCGAGGGCCGACTTTGGAGAACCTTGCCTTGAATAATTCACCTTCGTCCTCATGTTACTGAGCTTCTAGATGCATCGTGCTACCTGAAGGAACCAGCAGTCGAATACAAGAAGCTATTCAGTTACTGACTTGACCTCTACCAAATGTACTATGTCACAAACAAAATCCTTAAAAAGCAAAGTCACTTCAAAGACATCTTGAAATGTTTTTCATGGCCACCAATTAGGGTTGAGACTCCCAAGAGCAGCAGAGTCATGGTTGTGAACATCAGAGGACTCTTAGCATCTCTCTATCTGCAGGGACTCTTGGGGACTTAAAGTACGGCATACGTCACAGTCGAGCTGACCTGCCGGCATGATGGGGCCAGTTTGGAAGATGTGGCCTTGTAATGGAACCAGTCATTCCTTATCAAGCACGCCCAACAAACGCCCATGGCCTCATTGGCCCACAATCTCATTCGTAAAGATGGTCTTCCCTGGTGGGCTCCAGACTTCCCTCTTACCATGGTAAGTAGACGCCACCAGCTGATCCAAAGGTAATTAAAAGTCCCACTACGCGTTCTTCAGCTGAGGAACGGATCTGGAAACAAGGCGATCAAAGAAACGACATAGAATGACTTGTTTACACCCTCTTCTGCATAGAGGACTACCGCCTGTGCCCGTTCTGATGGGAGAATGGAAGAAAGGCCTTCCAATTCATCACTAAGGTATTGTGACGGTAAGACAGTGGATCATGGAGCCGGGTATAAGCACAGTGGTAGTGAAGCAGTTAACAGCAGTCAAACAATTATTAGAGCACGGAATTAACAAACGTTCCCTTCCGTGATTTTGGAAAACATTTAACAAAAACACATAATAATTTGAAAGTGATTTACTTGGCAGCCTGTGAGATTGAACTACCTAAGGAGATCTGAGCAGTAGCGTAGCAAGAATATCATGGGCCTGGTGCAAGCAAAGAAAATGCTCCCTCTGACTCCTGTTGCAGAAATTGTTAGGGTTCTATGGGCCCTTTGGGCCCGGTGCCACTGCACCTGCTGCACCAGTCGTAACTACACTCCTGTTTCTGAGAAGTTATAGTAAAACCTATGGCGTAGATTGGCAAAGTCGTCAACAAGCACTCAAATAAAGTGGAATGCATGCCAATGTGTTAGAAGATCTGTAGTGGAAGAGGTACGATTGAGCTCATGTTGTTGCATTGTCGGGTGATTGTTAAGAAGTTCTTGCTCACATAAAGGAACTGACTGGATTCACAGTGCTGGATGATTCAGTGATATATTTACTGGGTGACTGGAAAAAACGGAGGTCGCTTCAAGCGCTCGAAGGCAAGTTTATTAGTCGCCCCGTAGTTTCAATGTAATTGACATTTGTCCAGTGTTTGACGAGTACTCCAACCACCTGAACTTTAGTGGAACAATATTTTAAAAAATGGTATTAAGGAAAACAATCTCTGCCTCACTTGGGTAGACTCACTCTAAATTTGCTGCTGTGTGAGGCCTCCCAATTCCACACTGTGCTGTCCTACTTCTGCCAACTCACTTGTGTCTAAACAGGTCTTTGATGCTTTATTACATCACGTTCATTGAATTTAAAGGCCTATTGCTTGGGTGATCTATTCCCAGCTAGGCCTTATTTTCACTGCATCAAATTTCTCTCTACTGGTTACTGGTGGCAAGGTGCTCCATTTTTAGGTTTCGCCTGGTGTTTACTGCAGTATCGCGCAGGCGAAAACTTTTGTTTACAAGTATGTAGCTTTCTCCCGCCTCTGTCTTCCATTGGCTAGCTCCATAAATGGAGGCTAGCCATTGGAAGACAGATCTGTCCATCATTACCGGAGCAGATTCGTGGGCGTTCCCCCGATTTTTACTCATCCCACCCCTTTTCGTACTTCATGCGGCGGTGGGCGGTGTTTTAAAAAAAAAAAAAAAAATGTTTTGGTTTCTTTTGGTCATTTCGCCGAAGATGGCGCCCGGGCAGTAGCTTCGTGCAGTCACTGTAGGGTGCCCATGGCTGCTTCTCGATCTTGGTAAGTATTTGCTCATCTTCCGTTTCCGACCCGGCCCCCAATTCCCCACCTCCAGCAGCCCCATCACTTTTTGGGGCTCCTCTCCTCAGCCTTAACTTCGCGCCTCCCCCCAATATATCCTCATCACTTCGTTGGGTCTTCCCCAGGCCTACGTGACTCTCAACCACCACCCCTCGCAACCCCTCCCGGGGGAGGCTCCCCCACCCTCAGCCTCGTCGCCATAAACGGTTTCTTGTAATTAGCGACTCCCATTCGTGCCGCCTGGTCGCCCCGGCGGGCTCCGGGGGCCAAGGTGACTGTGCGCCGCTCACTCTTAAAGGCCCGCTCCGGATCAGTGCATTAATGAGGGATGAGGCCCCTACTACGGCTTAGCACTGCGCGTGCGCGTGCCCGGGACTCGCCCCCGAGAAACGTCCCCCCTACCCCCACCGCCCGCATAAGAGCCAACTCCAAGGTGCACCAAAAAAACAAGCACCTATTTGATCCGCGCAATAAATAATTCATGGAAAACACGGCCTCTCGTTCTGATGAGGCAACAGATTTTCTGCTTTTAACGGTTATTTACAAAGTACCCTGTTACAAACAAAAACTGAGCGCTCATCACAACGGCGACCGGCTCGTGTTTAAGAAGAGATTCATGGGCGGAGATCTGAAGATATATATCCTGGGCAGACAGAGCTCTCAGCGTGTCTAATGCTTTGTGTCTCGGTCACCTGCACATCAACCCGCCAGTCTAGAACTGAACAACTATTGATCATCATTCTATTTCTGTATCGGCGGCCTCGCTCACTGCCAACAGACAACTGCAGACCAGTACTAGAAAATCGGAACCGTACATATTTAAGAACAGTGCTTGAAATGGAGAAATAGAAGTGCAGGCACTCTGCCCTCGAGTACCTGTTTTTTTCTGAGAAGTGCCGGTACTCTCCAATTAAAGGTATTGCATTTCTCTTGAGAAGTGCTGGTACTCTCCCTCTCAAAAAAGTGCCCGTACTCCATGCTGGACAGTGCTTTAAATGGGCCGGTACTTCTGGTACTGAGTACCAGCACTTTTTTATTTTGAGAGGGAGAGTACCGGCACTTCTCAAGAGTGACGTAATTCTTTTAATTGGAGAGTACCGGCACTTCTCAGAAACAAGTAGGTACTCTTGTACAGAGTACCTGCACTTCTATTTTTCTATTTTAAGCACTGGTACCGGCCCATTTAAAGCACTGCATAAGAAGGTGATAAAAAAGAGTAATAGTCTTATGCTGTATAGTAAGTAACAGGAAAGCGTAGGAAAATCCCTTAAGATGAAAAGACCGCACGCGCGCTTGTTTGCATTGTGATTTCCTTTTGTCTATTTTTTCCTTTTCCATAATTTCTACATTCATCGATCGACCCCTAGATTTATTTAAAATCCATGCAGCTGCTCAGTTACCCATCCGTATTATCCATTGCCCATCCACCCCTGCTGTCGTGCGTGTTGTGGAGATGGCTTTGTTGTGGTGTAGTGTTTAGTTTGTTGGGCTGGTGATGCGTCAGCACCATACAGAGTTGCTTCTGGGGCGCAGGTGGCGCCGACATTGGTGGGGGCCAACGGAGCGGCTGACAAGGGGACTGCTGCCAAGTTATTTCTTTATATAGCGCTGTTACCAGCTAGTGGGGTAACTGTTTAGGGTGGCATAGAAGGGTGCGAATACAAGCAACAGTATGTGTATGGCACGTTACTGAAGCTCTACGCATTGGAGCTTTCGGGTTTTGAAGGAGGTTAGACTGCGAGAGTTTGAGGCGTGCCTTCTCCACCATAGTATAAACTGAAGGCTCAGATCATGAGTCAGGAGTGCATGGGCAGAGACCCCGGCCAGCCGCGATTACTGTTAAAGCGCCTCTGCCCTTTTACACTCCTATTATGAGTTTACACCTCTTGGAATGGGTAAAGTAAAGTAAAGTCCACATTTGTAAAGCGCACAATCACCCGTAAGGGTCTCTAGGCGCTGGGGGCCGTCGGGAAGATTAAGCGAGCTATTGCCCAGAGTCACATGGTGCTGGGCTAACCTGCCGCCGGAGCCGGGGATCGAACCGTGGTCCCATGATTCCAGCGTCAGTCGCCCTGGCCGCGGCGCCACAAAACTGTGCGGATATTGATTGAATTAGCCTGTGCTGCTCTGCGTGTTATTCTCTCTACCGAAGTGTGTGCATTTGCGAGAGATTAAGCTATTGGCACTGTAAATGACTGCCATTTATTTATCTATTTTCAAAACTAACACATAAATAAAAAAATTGTCATTTACAATGCCAATAGCTCAAACTTTTCAAAAGGTGAAACCATTGCATTGTAAATGCTTGTTAAGGCTTTGTGCCTGTGCCGCACAGCCTCCAATGAGCCCTTCGTTCGGCTTCTGCAAACATCCTTAACTACCAAGGATCGAGAAAGCCAGGCTAAGAGCGTATTCCTTTTCGTGTTTTGCAGCTGCATATTGAAATTCTCTCTATTCAGAAATACGAGCAGTGTTCAGTCATGATCTGTTTTGCAAGCAGCTTAAAACTTGACTTTTCTCAGTTAGTATGTTTTGCAGCTAGTCAAAAGCCATTTTCCTTTCGTTGTCCGTGCAGCATACAAGCATTTAGCATTCATTCATTGATCCTTCTAATGTACCTAATGCTGAAGCATAGTACACAACATCTCCAGTAGTCTCACTTTGAGATTGTCTTCAAATGTAATCACACCCCTCTTATTCACCTATTTCATTAAATAAGGATTAAAAAAAATAGTTCAGTCCTGTTGAATTCATATCTGACATTCGTCCCACTTGTCTGTCATGGAAATGGGCACACTTTCAGCAATTGATTGTCTTGGCATATTGGAAGGTCCCCAACATATTATGAACTAGCCTGCCTTTGGTGTTGCTAAACACATCACTACCCTTTGACAGGGAAGTAATGATGCACTTCTTGGCTGAGGATTAGTATCACTGTTTTAAACTAATTTACATACTGTTTTAAACAGACAACTCAGTGTGTACAGACAGACTCCTCAAGATCCTATTCTGCATTTCCTCTTGTCTTGTGGAGTGCGGAAAGGATTAACACTTTGCTCCTAGCAGGTAAAAGACTATTCCTCCCTCAGCCTTAATTATGTTAAAACTGCAGTTTTACTTCTCTCTGGAGCCTATATGCCACTCTAGATATAAATAGCGGTTGACACAGCAAATCCTTTGGGAATGTTCCCTTCAGTGAAGCTCTGCAACTCACTCTTAACCATTTTTTTTCAATTTAATTACACCTACAAAAGAAAAGAAAATACATCATCCCACATAACTTTAGGTCCTTTGTTCAATCCCCCATATTATTTCAATTAGGAGGTGGGAATTCAGACTATTCTCCGCTGTGAATCAGCTTTATAATGCAACCAGTTGAGAGAAATTGATTATTAGAATAAAGCTAAGCATTTCAACTAATATCCTCACTCCCTGCTGTAGAGCCCTTGTGATTAGTACAAATGTGAATCAGCAGGACTAGTAGGCTGATGTCCTAAACATACATTCCACTTAAAAATAAAATGTCAAGAGCATAAGAAGGACAGCATTTAGCAGATGAAAAGGGACTGTGAACAATTCATAAACTCTCATGAGCAAATTACATTCATTTCTTTATAGTGCTCCATTGTAACTTTCAACCCTGCATTGAGTAGCACTTTGCAAAAGTTGCTAAATCCTATTCTGTTCTAAAGTGTGTTTTAGGGTTGATCGGGATTAATTTTGCTGATTGAACAGAGAGGGATTTTTCAGCATATCTGTGCTTCCAAAAATCTTGCTCTGGATTACTCTTTGCATACGTTAATGAAACACTGCTTATGTTTTTTATAGTTAAATTCCTTTATATGTTGCGTATTCAGATCTTCACATTTTAGACTGCTAATGCTTCATGGTGAACCCTATGAAGTAACCAGGTTGGCTTTTTATCAGGAGATATGTTTGTTGTTGTTATGTTATGTTATGTTATGTTATGTTAAAAATGCTCATTTATAGCGCACGGCTACTCCTAGGAGTGTCCCGGCGCTTTGGCAAAGAGCCCTAGGAATAGAAGAGACATAACACGACGAAGAAAGGAGGAGAGCCATTACTGAGTGAAAAGCCATGTTTTAAGTCCTTTTCTAAAGGAGAGCAAATCATCAGCTTTCCTAAGCATTGTAGGTTTTGCTCCATGGTGTACATTCATGTGTTATTGAAATTAATCAAAATAAATACATTTAAAAAGTGTTAACTCCTTTTCTTAGTGTATGGTACATTTTTCAGAATATAAGACAAATTCTTGGTAAACCTATACCATTTCTCTCATCTTTTCAGAGTCCTTGGAAATCATTTCCACGGCAGCAACTCACTCAAACACGGCTATAAGGAAAATGGTAGGTTTTTAGTATGATTTAATAATCTTATATTGTTATACAATACATACAAGCTACCACACATTGAACGTTTTGCTACAATGTTCATATGAAGAAAACCGCTTATGCTAAAACAGAGACCATAATCAGAGGTACTTTACATTGAGAAGCCTGTGCTTTAATAAGTATAATGGGAAATACTTTTAGAGGTAGGTGCTAAAGGTGTTTGGTGTCCTTTGTAATATCTTCTGTCTACTCCAATACTAGATTTGTTTATTGATGAAGTGAGTCAATATGGACTGCAGATACAGTTAACTAGTCGGTGGAATAAAGGCAATACTGTTTAACAATGATCTTTAAAAAAAAAAGAGCCATAAAGGAAAACAACACCTATCCATTTCTTAATGTTATTGCTACCTGTTTTGGGGTTTTTGATTTATCTTTTACTTTATCTTCACGATGACATTTTACTTCCAGAAACCATTACAAATAGCATCTTTGATATTTTAAACTCTCTTCCCTGAGGGATTTTGCTGCGACTCACTGCAGGGGATAACTTAAGGCATCCTCTCAATTTCGGTCGGTGAGAGAACGAGGCAGACGCGCTACCCTCGATTCAAAACGAACATATCCAGTTCATGGAGTGAATCGCGCCGACATATGCCCGTTCAAGATTTGTTTTAACTTTTAAAGATAAATACCTACACTGACCAAGAAAAGTGGAAGTTCCCCTACATATCAATACAAAAACTGAAGAGGTCGTCTATCCACGTGCATGAGACTTGCTCAGAGACTCCTATAGAGTGGGCCTAAGGAAATCCGAGGAGCCACTACCTACAAACTAGGAAGATCAGAGGTCTCCAACTATTTTCTTCCCTTGAATTGAAAAGGAAAAAGCATAACCTAACCCAGAAACCAGGTCCGGCAACAAGAACCTATATCTGAAGTCGTGCCCTGACTTAAACCCAGATGATAGGGTGACAAGCAATACGATCGGAAGCCGGTGACCCCAAAGAAACGGCAGTCCTGAGGAAGGTGCCACAGTATCTAATGTTCCTCGCACCGAAACGTGTCGACGCACTGTTTATGTTAAATCCAACCAAGGTCTAGTGAACAACTGATACGCACGCATAAGTGGTACTGTTGGATGTCACTCTTTGATCAATTAATGACCTTTGGATCCAACAAATTAGGAGTGGTAAAGATATCAGTTAACCACATTACAGGGGGTTGTCAATGTTTTTTACTGTGATTTAATGTATTTGGTGCTTATAAAAATCCTTTTTATCTTATATGAATGTGATGCTTAATATTTGATTTGTTTTTGTATATGTATGTAATGAATTGTAGTAAATTGCTATGACTACTTATGTCTTTTGAGAAAACCTTTTCAAAGATCGCTGTTTGAAATTTTAATTTGCCAATTTGTGTATAAATTTTCTTATGTTTTAATTAAAAAGACTGTGAACGTTTGAATTTTAGTGTGGAAATTTAAAATTCTTTTTGTGTAGTTTCCTAAATTTGACGATTGAATGCCTGGTTAGATAGGTATGGTATTAGAAGAAGTCCATACTTAAGTGTGTACCCAGGGATTTCCCTCTGACTGATCCTCTCAATTTAAGCTTTGTTATCAAATAATGCAGCAGACGTTTGAACATTGGAAATTCAAAGACATCTGTTGGTGGGATTACCACTTTTGCAATTGTTTACCAATTATTTTTTTAATTATTCTTGGTTTGGACCAATGTTTCTTTTTCACAGGTGGTCTAATTTCATTTAAAATATACAAAGGCAAAGAATATGTGTGCCTGGTGTAATTGGCTAGAAATAGATTTTAAATTTGCTGTGTTATAAAACCTTCCCATTGTTTACTGTGTAGGAAAACTTGAAGAAGCTCATGGAGGTGTATGAAATGTTGGGAGAAGAATATGATATTGTCAATCCTTCGAATGAACTCATTAAGGAAGGAGAAATCCTCAAACTCGCTGCCCGGAACACATCTGCTCAAGAGCGATACCTTTTTCTGGTAAGACTGGACCTTCACATTTTCATGTTTCTCATTACCCTAAGGCCAGACGACCTTAATTGTGTAAGAACGTTTTTTGCTTCCTTTTTCATTTTTTGAATGTATTTTGTAATTTTTAAATGTTGAGGTAAAAGAATTATGCAGGTTTAGTTTCAGACAGTTTCTTTCATCCAGTTTTGTAATATTTCCAGGTCATGCTGTAGCTCGGTGATGTCTTGAATCAATGAAAATTTTAAACATAATTGTGTTTCATCCATATACTGATGTGGTTTAATTCTGAATCTTTGAGTAAGAGACCTAGAGGTTGTAAGTAAAGATGGAAGAGAAAAAGGGGGCATGGTGACACCCTGCAGGACTCCAAATCTCAACAATTATGTCTGAGATATATTTTATTTATTTTATTTATAAAGTTTTATACAGCGCAAACTTGACCCCGAAGGATATCAGAGCGCTTTACAATTTGAGGCAAAGGTAATAAATCAGAACATTAGTCTAACATGGGGAATCTAACGTACACCTGGGTGAACGAAGAATGTGCTAGACAATGGAGCACAATGACTCAAGGGGAGCAAAATTCAACAATCATGTAAATGTACATGTATTTATATAGCGCAAATCACCGACACGGTATCTAAGCGCTTGCTTAGGGAACCCGTCCTGGTATTCCCCTGTGAGATACCCCAGCAGGGTATCCACAAGGTGAAAGCCAGGCATCCTGCCGCGAGGGGCCGTAGTGGAGATTAAGCAAGCTATTGCCCGGAGTCGCAGAGTGTGACCCCGTGAGTTGAGTAGGCACCGGAGCGAGAATTGTCGAGTCCGTGGAATTTTTGAGCCCGAGACCCGCCGAGGCGGGGAATCGAACCCTGGTCCACGGCCGATCTCAGCTTCCGGGTCTGCCGCCTCTAACCACTGAGCCACGCTTCTCCACAGGATCAACAACCAAAACCAAAAACAATGATCATATACAAGAAAAACAATTGACACCATAGTATGTCTGATGTGCCCAGAACTAAGGGCCAGATGTAGGCAATGAAGATTTACAGATTCTAAAATACCGAATTTTACCGATTCAGTATTTTAGAATCGGGAAATGGGATGTAGGTATTTATTCGGTAAGTATTACCTAATCGGTAAGATTCGGTAATTACCGAATCGGTATTTACTGATTCGGTAATTCACATTCATTCCTATGGGCCTGAAGGCCCATAGGAATGAATGTGAATTACCGAATCGGTAAATACCTATTCGGTAAAAAGGGGAAAACATTGAAGGGTGGCAGGGTGTCACTTTGACACCCTGTTGCACCCCTGAATCGTGCTTCTATGCACATGTGGCAGACATACATGCCCTAAGGGTTGTTGGTGGTAAATAACGAATCCTTAAAGCACATAAGCACTCTTAAATGTGCTTCCTACATGCCATTTACCGATTCAGTAAACACCGAATCGGTAAAAAATGATTCGGTAAATACAGAATCGGTAATTACCGATTCGGTATTTACCAAATCATCGCCTACATAGCAAATGGCTCAATGCCGGTCGGTAAGCCTGAAATTTACCGAATTTCGGGTTTACCGACCGGTAATCAGCCACCTACATCGGGCCCTAAATTCTGGACACTCAAAACTCACGCCCTTCATCTCTCAGCACTCCCAACCCACGTTCTGCCTCCTTCCATCCTCTCGCCACGTGTGTAGCTTTTTCTGTATTCATAACTGCAAGAAAAGTAGGAGGGGGAATGGTAATGAACTCTGAACCACTCAAAGCACTGGGGCCTTTTTGAAAGTGGGATGGAGATACAAAAACAAAGATTATCCTTAACAATCCATCTTGAGAATCAGAGTCCAACATACAGAGTGCAGGACCAGAGGTTAAATGAGCTTCGTTCCGTGAGAAAGTAACACTATCATTCTAAAGTGAGCTGCTGCATTTCAGCTTCAAAGGCAGCAATTTCTCCGAATAGAACATTGCTAGCACCAGGATCTAAAGCAGGCTTTAGTAGCTTTGGAGGCAGTCAGTATTTTAATAACTATCATGGCCAACACAATGTGATCCATACTACTTCCATTTTGACAGAAACTAAGATCTATGTATTCCAAACTTGACCAACTGAGTGTCATTGACTATTTACCATTGTATTCCTAAGTGTCATTCTGTGTTCTAGAGTATTGATTAACTTACCATGGGCTGCTGTATCAAATGTGGGTTACTAGTCAAATAACACCAGCAGGCAGGTCTCTCCTTCATCGCGTATATGATTCATGTCATCAAGATTTTTAGCATTGCCAATTAATTCTGTGCTATAATAGACTCTTAATCCTGATTGAGTTTCTACTAGCAACACGTTCTGATTTAGATAGCTTGTGAACTGAATCGGTATTCATTTTTTGCTTCCCTTTCCTCCCCATGGTAGGTTAATTATTATGGGTTTGTATTTAGCCATGCAGTCTGGTCTCTGTTATTCTCCTTTAGGATTGGGCTTAATTGACCTACGTACAGTTTATTTGGTATGGTTCCTTGCACCACTGAGCATTTATTCATGTGACCAAGTAAGGTACCATGATATTGAAGTTAGCTTGTATCAAATTTGCTAAAACTGGATTATCACCATAGTATGTTGGGTGCATTTGTTTTATTATTTTACAAAGCTCCTCCATCGAAATGTTTGAGACTGAACTCCACGTTTTTTGTATTTTAATGCAAACTGGCGATAGCAAACATAACTCAGAAATCTTTTGCTGTCAGTCCCTGCCACTGACCTTTGTGACCTTTGAGTAGTAAAGGAAGTGTCTGGAATTTCAAAGGGCAAGCCAGGTGTAGAAACTCCCTTCTATGGCTGCCCTTAAATTGCCAGATGTCTGATTTTTATTACGTTCAATATACATCTCTTGCACTTGGACCCCCAGCCGCATTCAACCAGGCAATTAAGATGTAAACGGTCAAAAGGTCATTCCAGTAATAGAACCTAAACCTATAAGTATGAAATACCCCTAAATGGAATGACATCCTCCATAATATAGGTATGATTCTAAAAAGGACATAAACCCTCACCCTAATTCCATGTTTCAAGTTTAATCACAAAGGTCTGCAGAATCTCTCAAAAGCAGTAATGATTAGGGTGGTATAAGTACTTTTCCTGTGTCTGACCTTGTTCTAAATTCCTCCACGCTCTGTTTTACAGTGGCTTCATCCATTATGAACAATAGAAACAACAGCCTCTTGCAGTAAGAATTGGGGATTCATATTTTTACAGTAATATATCTTAAGTGTACCCTTCAGAATTTTAATGTACGTTATACCCATGAGTGTTCGTATGTAGGATAAACAAAATCTGGCCATCGCTACAACTGTGAAAACACTCATTATGTTAAAGGTTTGTGTGCAGTGGTTAATTTGTAAGAAAAATAAGTTCTGGGTCTCTCGTCAGGAGGCAGCTTGCATCAGCCCATTTCTCCTTTTAGGGCCACCTAAAACAGAACCAACTACTAACCATTAAAGTGGGGAGATGGTGTGGCGTAATGGCCAGAGCTGCCGATTTTAGAGCTAGGGAACCAGGTTTGGGTCGCTGTGTCTGTTCAACATCCTGTGATTCTGGACGAATCACGTAATCTCCCTGTAAGTGAATGTGTCCTTAACTGGTGCTGATGAAAAGTGCCGGTGTTGTTGATTATGTGCCGGTGCTGAGCACCGGAAAGCACGGGCTCAAATTAAGCACTGCTTGTGGGAAGTCCTAACTTCAAGCTCTCCAGACTTATTTTAGTTTCCCGGGACATCAACACTCCATGACCTTTGCTCCCTATACTTACATCTCACAAGTCTTTAATTTCCTTAAAAGGACTGAGTCTGGTCACAGTACTAGGGCCCTCACCTGCACCATCCTTCCAGAAAGCAGAGCGCTGATTTGGATGATTCTGACTAGCATGGTAGCGGCACTCAGCTAAGGGCTTTAGTTAAAAGTGGACCATGAATGGCAGCCACAAACTAAGAGCACTTAGTACAGCTGCATAAACAGCTCACCGACCTGTAGGGGGCCAAACATGCATCTCTTGCAGGACTGCATGGCGGGATAAGATGTTCATTCAGCAGACACAACAAGGAGCCCCAACTCCATCAACGTAATAATGGGTTGTTCAGATAGTAAACTATCAGACTATCTTGTCAGAGAGGCTCTGGCCACCTTCTTTCTGGTATTTCCCTACACCCGCCAATTCTGTGAAAACCTTGGAATCTGATTCGACCAGGATCCCCCTTTACATGTTGAGATACAAAAGTCTGGTCTATTTCTATATTGATCCTCAAAGCACTCAGAAATGTTTGTCTTTGTATTCCTCCATGCACACGCTTTTCGGTAATCAATACCTTAGTACTATCTTGCCTGGATTACTCCAACAGTATCTATCTCGGAATGTCAGGCTATCAGGTCAGAAAGGGACAGAGAATTCCGATATGGCAACAAGATTGGTCTTAGATTTCCAAAATTTCAACCATGTAATGGTTTCTCGGAGTGCTCTCCACTGACTCACAGTTTCACCAAGGATTCAATTCAGGATTCGTGCTTTGTAAATATGCCCCTTCATTAGACCAGAGCAAATTCTTATAAATATCTTTATTATTTATCTAATCCCCAGAACTTCTCTTGCCCTAGCCTCATTAAAAAAAAACATTTGTGTGTGAGTACGGGGGGGTGGGGGGTGGGGGGTGGAGGGGCAGGTCTTTTATAGTACCAGGCCCTCAGTCCTTTTCCTGGGACAACTTGAGAAATTCTCTGCCTTCATTAAAACCTTTCCTGCTAACTACTCTCTATTTTCTTTGTCTCTTTCCCTGTGTGTATTTTTGTGTTCTTTCATTGTTTAGTTACTAGTAAAAGTTGCGCTCTGTAAATTAATAAGTACATAATTTTAGTAGCTGATAAATGTTAATTCAACATCAACAAGAGTGTAATGTAGATAGTTAGAGCATGCCACCATCACGACCACCGATTACTAATGGCCCTCCAACATCATTATCCGAAGATAATCTTGTTCATTCAAATTCCACCTTTATAGCACACCGAGTACTTCTGTTAACTTTGTTTTTACTTGGTAGGAACTTTATAGGATGCATACCTAAATCATTTGCTTTTCTCTCTTTCTTTTTGTTTTGCAGTTTAACACTATGCTATTATACTGCGTTCCCAAATTCAGCTTAGTGGGCTCAAAGTACTCAGTCCGTACACAGATTGGTTTAGACGGTATGAAAGTTATAGGAACTGTCAACGAGGATTATCCGCACACCTTCCAGGTATCCGGAAAGGAACGAACACTAGAGCTGCAGGCCAGGTATGTCTGTGTATGTATGATACAAACACGCATTAAAAGTCACCCTCTCCTTCACTTGTCTTAACATTTAAAAAACATATTTTACAAAAAGGTAGTGAGTTTGTGAAACCACACAGAGGAATAGAGGAAAGCAACTAAACCAAAATATAATAAACAATAGACCAGAACAGTGCACTCAAATCGGTAAAGGTGCATTAACACGATATCTGATAAGAAGATATTATGTATGGGTAACATGCACTTTAGATTTCGGTTTACACAAAATACTTACTAAGCTATTGAACCAGGCCCCTTCTCCAGAGATTTTTGTTTGTTTACCCCTTGGTAAATAGTTTGAGCTGGTAGTAAGTAAAAGGATTTATATGAAATATGGAATTTGGTCAATTTGCAGTTGCCTCGTGTTTAATTCATTTTCATAGTTGAAATAGCATTTTATGAGGTTTCCATATTGAATTCAGATGCAACAGTATTTTATCTAACTTGTCTACATAGAAAATGCACTATTATGAAATGCATATTTCTTCAATTTGCCATTTGATTTTCACTCTTCTGTTTCCTGTTAGTACCAAGCACGACAAAGAAGAATGGATTAAGGTAAATTAATGGATATCACGTAAGCTTTTTCTGCAAATAGATGTTTATATGAATGTGGCCAAGTGAAATAGGGCATATGTTGGAGATCCAGCTCTTTGAATTAGTGGGCATCCATTGTGCAGAGCTTGATCAAAAGATGTCTTTACATTAAATGTTCTTGACAGAGATATTCTGAGCTTTTCATCATACAACAATAATTTGGAAATCTGGTTACCAGCTTACTTTTATTTAGTGTGGCACACAATTTCCAGGAGCCATGGAGAACTAGTCAAAAACTTACATTATGTATGGCAAAGCGTTGAAGCCATATACAGGGAGAACCTTGGGGTCACTGGACGCCGGTGCAGAGGTAGTGTCAAGGCCACGCACTCGTGAGTGCTCGTCAGTAGCACAATATGTTTATGAAGGTGACTCATAAAAAGTTAACCCAGCTACAATGCAATGGAGCATAGTACAATGGATTAGTAGGGCCTAGGGCCTGCAGGCCATATAGGCTGATGAGAGGATGCAGGAAGGTTCAGTTGCAAAGATTGCAATCTAGAATGGGTAGGTGGGATTGCCATATGGGGCAGGAGGGAAGGGAGTGGGAATAATGTTTTGAAGAATTGTGGCATGTTAGCTTTAGAAATTGAGAAGGTCGGGAGAATGTGAGGAAGAAGAAGAGCAAGAGGGTCAGAGGGAGTTAGGTCTCTCTTTAGAGAGTCTAGTAATGGGGTGGCTGTGCTGGTTGTAAGCACCATTTTTGCAGTATCAGGAGAAAAAAAAAGGGCTGGGTCTGGTGGACTGGGGCGGAGTCCCATAGCCTCTTAGAAGAGCAAAATAAAGGCTGGCTTATGGTTTTCTCCTTCCTTCATTTACTGTGTCCAGTCTGCGATGCTCCTGCTGTGCATCTCGCACATGCCTACTCATGGCCTTACTTTGATGGCTAGGTATGGTGGGTGCCTAAGTAGACTTCCTTGTATGCAGTGCATGCAGGTCTTGAACATGCTGCAGAGGAGGCAGTGTTCTGGGGGTTCCTGTGATTGTCTTTCCTCTGCAGACATTTGATAAAATGGACAACTGCTGCATGTGGGACACTCAAAGGCATTAGGATTAGCAGGAAGGTAAAGAAATGAGGCAAGTGTTCTTGTTCTGGCAGTGCCAAGATCACCCATCTGCCCTATGTCAAATTAAATTTTGATATGGCGACAGACACAAAATTGCCCCAGATCTCCTATCAGAAAGCATTACACTCTGGATAGGTGGGCCAAGGATACCTCTGTGTTAGAATTGTTCAAATAGATTCAGTTTAGAGGGTCTATATAGGGTTGTGAAATCTTAAAATTTCTTATTAACTAAATGGTCTTCACCAGAGTAGAACATAAGTCACACAATTCGTGCCTTCTGTCAGTAGGGTTGCTTTTAACAGCACAACTTTTTGACCAGGCCTATTGTTTCCATTCTTACCTGCAATGGTCTCTGGGTCTGCCTCCTTCAACCACTGGCCTTTTTACAACCAGCTTCTTTCCAGTCATTGGCTTGTGAATTTGTGAGTTACTACTTGGCTCATCCCAGAGGAGTGTTGCTCTTTCAACTAATTCTGGTGACTGTTTGGGTGTATCCTTCCACCTCCAATGGAGGTCCTACTTTGCAATGCATGAGGGACTCTTTGACATCTCAATGTATTCCCTCTGGTTGCCTATTGCCGCTAAAACATGAACACTTGTGGTGCATGCCTGTCTTTGCACGTGTTACCATATTAAATTCTGAAACAAAATCAAATCAAAAATACTTTATTCGGATAGGACCATATCCATAAAAGCACATTAAATTCTAATTTATTTGCTTTGCCTGTATTTGTTTGTTATATGATTTTATTGCGAAACACTTGTATCTCAGGCTTTAAGACTGATATTAAAATAACATAATGACTCTATGGTAGATCATTGTTGTAGCTGACACATATAGCATAACCCATATGTCGATTAAGAAAATAATGTTGCTGCATCACGTGGCATAAAAGTGATTAAAGTGATTGCGATAGATTTGAACTATCTGAATTCTGTGCTAGGATAGTTGCCCAACAGAAAATTGTTATAAAGGTTCTCCTTGTGTGGTATCTTGGAATGTATCTGTATTCTTAGAATATAATTATTCTGCTAGCAATGATTGTTTTATCAGCGATAAGCACTACTGGTATGCTGTCTTTTTGATTCTGCAAATAAGATGTTGCTACTCATTTTTTCAAACTGCAAGGACGAAAAGCTAAGTCAGCCCTGTTGAGCTTACAGTCTAAGATATGCATATTTCTAATCGATTTGGGTAGTGATTGCTGTGTTCATAGAGCTGTCTTGGACTTGGTTTTTGTAGTTGTCTCCATTAGGATGAAGCTATGTTAAAGTTGGACGATATAACCTACTCTAAAGAAAGGGAAATATTTGACTATTATGTATCATTAACCACAGTTCAATAGTAAATCTTCATGATGTGGGTAGTAAACACAGAGCTGTGTAAGTGTGAATTCATGTGCTGCTATTTCTGTCTCTGTGTGGCTATTAGATGGGGCTGTGACTTTGCAAGTGTAGGACTTTTCAGCAGGGTCCCACAAGTATCAAAGGACACATACAACCAATGCCCTCGGATTGCGTTGTTATTTTTATTTGCATTTATTTTAATTTTGGAATTTGTCAGTGTAACTTCATTTGACGACACATCGTCAAGCTGTCGCTATTAGCAAATGCAAGTCCAATCCAAAGTTATTTAAAAAAAAAACAAACACAGACAAGACAACCAGAGTAATTCAGAAGCTGTTTACGTCATTGTGTCCTTTGTCCCTACATACCTAAGAAGCTTTTCCTCATTTTACTAGACCGAGCATTGACGGCCTTCGTCTCTTCTTGTGCTCACTAACCACAGGCAATTGGCTGAACTAAGGGGTGCTGTGAAAGTTCCCATCTCGGTCCATCCACTGTTTCATATAAAGTCATCTGATGGAGAGTCCTCGTGCATGCTGTGCACATGGAAACACCCAAAGCAACCAGATCCCTCGCCTTACTCATGTTATCCAGTAGTAGACCCTCTTGCGGGCTGTTTGTCTGTATTCATCTCCGCTTAAAATCA
Organism: Lissotriton helveticus; assembly: GCF_964261635.1. Classification (NCBI taxonomy): domain Eukaryota; kingdom Metazoa; phylum Chordata; class Amphibia; order Caudata; family Salamandridae; genus Lissotriton; species Lissotriton helveticus. The sequence goes on from NC_136057.1 coordinate 429,638,201, forward strand.
TTTGTTTCACTTCCAAAACGATAATTATGATGAGTTTCTGCACACAACCAATGTCTTGTTGTGTCGTTTTACCGGGCACTCATGGTTCGGTACATTGGAATCTGCCACAGTAAATATTCCATAATAAACCACATCACATTTGTGTTGTATAGAAACCCACTGTGTGACAGTTGTTTAACCCAGCTCCCCAATGACGTTGTTTTGTCCAATGCTTAATTTGTAAAAATAATGAAATAAGTGCAGAAGCCCACTGTTTTTCAAGAAGCACACCACCAGCGCCACCTAGTCGTGATTTCACCTCATACCTCTTTCCTCCACCATGAGTCTTTGAGTGTGCCCTTATCTCATTCTTGCAGGTTCTGTTTTATTCTTGCTTTCAGTCTTAATCAGTGTTTTCCTGCCTATCCCCTTTTCTGCCTTTCTCTCTCGTATTCTGGGTCAAAATCTATGGTAGAAAAATCAGCTTGGTCCCCAAAAACAAGGGCCTTTCGTACCACCGACTCAAAGTAAGCACAGGTTTTGTCAAATCTCTTATCTCCCTTTGCCTCAATTAAGAACTGTGTGCAACTGAGACTATGCACTGGTCTTCAATGGCGCGAAGAGCAAAAAGTTAAGAGTGCATATATTTTGTCCAGAGTTACACTGTGGTTATCATCGCCTTAATTTTGTAATAAGGGGAGTCACAGGTGGGCATTAATCATCAGGATTCATCCATAAGATTGCAGCATTCCATTCATTTTAATGTCTCCTGCTTTAAGACAATGTTCTTTTTTAGGCTTTTCAGATGACGATAGAATCTTTTCAACAAAGGAATGAAACCTTTAAAACCGCCGCCACTAAGGAATGTGAAGATCCGCCTCCTGAGATTTCTGTGAGTTACTCATTATTAATTGATGCTCTCTTACTCTAGCTGTATTTCTATTTTACTGACTGATAGCCATAAACTGTTCCTGGGTACATGTAAAACAAGCCTGCCAAAGTAGAACAACCTAAGAGTGTCTTACTCTTAGCGTTGTGGGTCTCTACAGGGCCCGTGCACAAAAGCTTCCATTTTACAAATTCATGTTTAAACTTGACATCTTTTTTAGATGGTGACTTTTAACATGCTTTGCATGTACATGATAGCATACTCAGAAAGTGTTCTGCTTGCAACGCACTTTTCTTCATAAGCGTTTTATCATGACACTGCGCATCATGTTCAAGGGTAAAATACACTGAGCACATTTCCCTTGTATTCTGTTGTCCTTTTGGAGACAGCTCTGAATCGGTAAGACAGATAACATTGTCAAAGGACCTCAGTCACAGTACGAATGGAATCGGTTTTGATTATATAAACCGCTTCTGAGCTTTGGCTCGTCAGAGGAGCACTTCCATGGATATTCGCCTGTGACTGATTGCCATCCCATCACTATCCTGAAAAGGACGATGGCATGTTCTACACCAAATCACCAGATTGGCTTCCGGATACATCACTCATACAGGTAAATGGGGAGTTAAGCTGCTCCACAAGATCTGGAAGAATGCACTTCTTGCTACACTCTTTAGAATAGAGTGAGTGTTAGGTAGGACTATCATTATGAGATATATATATATATTCATATAATCATTGCAACATTGGAAACATTCGTAATCTTCTTCGCCATTCTTGTAATGCTGGGAGCAATGCTTTGTTTCCTTCTACTTATCATTGCAGCTCATGAATTTTACATAAGAATCCAAATGCTTCAATAAATGTTTGAAATTTTTTTTGTATCTCCCTTTGGGTATGCCTATGGTAATTCTGAAAAGGTAGATCTGTTTCCAAAATTTCCTTGAGCTAGTCAGAGTGGTTATGATCTAAGGTTGCAGACCCCATCCTGTTTCGAGAAGGGGTCCTGATGGCACAGTGTGAGCTAGCCAGGAATTGGGCCAACATATTCTGATTATGTGCATGGACAAAGTCCCCACATTTTTACGCCTATGTTGTAGAAACGCACAGTCTTACTTGGTTAGTATGAACTATACGACATTAGGAGAAACCTCTATGGTGTTTGATTTACAACATGCTGAAGGGATATATAAATATATTTTTTAATTATTATTATTTATTGGGTTTGTTATGCAGTTAACCTACATTTGTTAGGAGAAAACATTCTTTCTGAAGTTTAAAAACACGGATTTTGTTGCCCAAAAAAGGACCTCCCTGTTAGTTTATTGTAAGAATGTTTTTTCATTGCATTTTCATGACTCAATTAAAATCACATGGGAGCAATTCCAAACTTTAGCGCAGAGGGACAAAACACAGAGTTTGCTACATTGAGCTTTCATTAGCTGCCATCCCTCTCTACAGAAGAGGAGCTGTGTGGTGTTGCGGTAGATCGTAGATGGACATCGGAGTAGCCACAACACAGCTCATCGTCCTCCTTCACCAATTGAAAAGGTGCAAACTGACCTGTAGCACGCTGATAGCCTGAGTCCAGTGGCATGATGTCTGCATGGGTAATATTGCCCACCCGAGTCCCAGTTTCACCCAGAAAAAACAAATGTGTTTCTTTGGACATTTTCCTCCTACACAAAGCAGGATGAAAATATGCGTGAAACGAATCTGGACCAGTAAATGTAGGTCTGACATGTTATTACCCATTTGGGCCTATAAATATGGAATGGCTGGAAATTTGGATGGAGATACCATCTGCATTTAGTAACCTTGGTACGATATCTCCTCCTCCTGTTACTGGGTAACTTTGAATTTGGACATTAATGAGTTAATTGCTGTGAGAATATTTGTTTTACAGAGGAATCTGAAGTACTTATTGCACTTTGAGAGTAAATCATGGTGAATGCCAAAGATGCAGAACAAAAAAAAGGGACTTTTCACAACAGCGTAATAAGACTAGGTGTTAAAAGAGCAATCTGAGGTTAGCAAAGACATACCTTTGCTTCACCTCCAGTCATCTCCTTGTGTTGTATCCCTGTGTCAAGACAGTCCCCAAGACTAAAACTGAACCCATTCTGTTCATAAGATGGAATCAAGTCTTTAGCAATCACTTAGCAACTCCCACTTATGATTCCTCTTAATTATGACCCATTCTATGTATTTGTTTTTGCTTTTTTGTTCAGTGTTATTCTTAAACTGATGACATGGCGCTTCATTGGGTGCCATCAGTGAATTGCACTATTTTTTTATATATTTATTTTATTTTTATTTATTTTGAAGGTTTTATATAGCACAAACAAGACTCTTACGAGTATCAGAGCGCTTTACAAACAAGTGTAAGAGAGAAACAATGTAATAAAAGCAAGGGAAAGGTGGAAAACATGGTACAAAACTTAAGCATGTGAAGTAAGTTATCATGACAGAGCAAATGTCAGCTAGTTGAGGATAAATACATAGATATGAACAATAAAACAAAAGGTAGCAGAACGGACAGGATCATGTGAATTGAGCCAAGAGGATCGCTTTCACTTCTTTTTTGAAGGTGGCAGGTGACGGATTTGTTCTTGTTTCCGTGGGTAAAGCGTTCATAATCCTAGGAGCCATACCAGAGAATGAGCGAGAGTATGTTTTTTCCTTGGCAAATCGTTGTGGTTTTAGAAGAAGTGTCTTTGCACTCCTGGAGGATCTGCTGCCAGCAGTGAGCTCCAGTTTCTGAGCTAGATAAAGTGGGGAATTGTGATCAAGGGCTTTGTGAGTCATACAGGCGATTTTAAGATGAATTCTAGCTTCAAATGGTAGCCAGTTGAGGGCTCTAAGGTCAGGCGACATGTGTGAGTTTCTCTTTGAGCCAGTGATGAGTCTTGCAGCAGAGTTGATAGTGGCTCTTAATGGGGCTGTCGACGATCTTGAAAGGCCGCATAGGGTTACAGCACCGTATTCCGCTCTAGGTATTACTAGGGCTTGAACAGCTTGTTTGAAATCAGAGGCTGGTAGAAAGGGTTTCAATTTTCGCAGGGTCTTCAGGTGGAAGTTGGCTCCTTTTGTGGAGGCTCTGATGTGCTTCTGCGTCTTTAGATTACTGTCAAGAATTATCCCAAGTGATTTAGCTGAATCAACGATGAGTGGTTGACCTTTGAGAGCTGTTAGGTGCTTCAGCCAGTCAAGGATAGTGGGAGTTTTGTTAGGGGGGGGGGGGGCGATTAGGAGGAATTCTGTTTTAAGTGAGTTTAGTTTCAGATGATTTTCGGCCAGCCAAGTTTTTTTTTTTTTTTTGTAAGGTGGAGTTGAGAGATTTGATGTCCTCGAGTGAGTGGATCTTGATATAGATTTGGGTGTCGTCAACATACATATGGAAATTAATCTTGGTGGAGCTGAGAAGATCAGTAAGAGGTTCCATAAAAAGATTGAAAAGGGTCGGTGAGAGAGAAGAGACTTGTGGAACTCCTAGAGTTACAGGCAAAGGATTGGACAGGGATTGGTTGACTTTTAATCTTTGGGATCTGTTTCGAAGGAAGGAGGCGAACCAATTATATACAAAGTCAGACAAACCCATTATTTGTTTAAGTAGTTCCAGCAGGTTGTCGTGTTTGAAGAGGGCAAGCTTCATTTTGGTCCAAGATTTTCAGAGCGTCGTCAATTATGTGAGTCATGGCCGATTCTGTACTATGACCTGCTCGGAAACCAGATTGAAATTGGTTAAGCTAGTTGAAATTATTAATGTGTTTGTTCAGCTGTAGGTTAACACATTTTTTCAGGAGTTTGGCTAGCGTATATATGTTGGAAATCGGCCGATAGTTATTTAGGTCCAAGGGGTCAGCTGTTATCTTCTTTAGGATCGGCGAAACCTGACCAGTTTTCAGGATGTCTCCTTGAATGATTCCTTGAAGGAGGAACGTATTTACTATCTTGGTCCAGAGAGGTAGTAGCAGGGGAATGAAATCTTTTAAGTAGTTAGCAATTGAAATAATTATTTTTCCTAAAAATGTTATGTTGCTGGTGTTCTAGACAGAAATGTAATATTATTGGAGTTTTAGAATTTTTTTCCCTAACAGATATGTATTATTATGTTTTAGAAAGCTGAGCTTGGAAAAAGGGCTCCACGATGGGTACGGGACCATGAAGTGACCATGTGTAAGGAATGCCAAGAGCCTTTTAATGCGCTGACACGAAGGAGGCATCATTGTCGAGCTTGTGGGAAAGTAAGTTGAAATCCGATTTGCAAGTTTACCTAATTACTTCCCTCTGCACAAGGGCGAATGGACTATAGTCTGAGTCACTTTGAGAAAACATAAACAGTGGTTATGCTTAGCATTTAGTAATATTTACTTAGCTCCAACGTACGGCCTCTTAACAGCTGTCACTAAGCTCAGGCAAAACTCCCTTGCATGTTAGCTCTTGGATCTTGATATCTGTGACCTTCTTGATGTTCTCGGATGGGCTTTCATCCTAGGATAAGAATGGAAACCTCTTTGGTCACCCTGCTAAATGAACTTAGAAGGGGTTAAATGGGGGCCTCACTGTAGGTCTAATATTCCTTTCCTTTCCACCACCTGTAATACAATACAATGGATCGCACCATTTTAATACATTGTCTAATGGCATTCAACCTGTAAGGGGTCTTTGGTTTCTTCCTCCCTGTACGGCCACAAACAGTCTTTTGGGAGTTCTCCCTTTTGATACAAGAGATCACACGTAAAGTTGCCAAGACTCCTATTTGTTTCCCATCCGTTTCAATGTTTACATGCAACCTTTTTCAGGATTATCAAATCTTGTGTCGCTGAAACTATCCTTTGCTAGTGAAACTCAGCTGATCCTGCTCATTACCTGCCCTCCAACTGAGGTACAGAACACTCTCCCAGCCTGTTTCTCAGCTATCTAGGCCTGGATGAGCAGAAATTCTTGAAGCTCAAATTCATCAAAATAAACAAACTGATTCTGGACCAGGGCAGTCTGTGGAATTCTGCTTTCAGCTCATTGAAACAGGGACTGGTGCCATCTCCTATTGCCAAGGTTGATGGTCATGGGTTCTATTTACATACAGACTAAACATACAGACTTCAACTAAAACATGAGCTTAATTCTGTTTCAGCATCTTGATTCTTTCAGATACAGCTGTTTAGAATGATCCCTCTCATTTGTGCCGCAGCACCTGTGAGCTCTGGTAGTAGGAGTGGCAATCTTCTCAGGCATAGATCGTGCCAGCATTTACTCCTTGAGTCTTTCTGTGTGCTTGATCCAGAAGTTGCAGGATGAAATGACAAAGCAAACCGATTTCTGAAGCTGACAGAAACTTTCATTGCTTCCATTGTTTCCAACATATTCAATTCAAGGAACTCTGTTCTTCCTTGCACACTGTCCCGTCTATTGATGCATCCAGACGTATCCATTCCTGACATTACCACCATGTTAACCCGTGTTTTTCCACTCAGGTCTCTCATCCCTTCTCTCTGTCCCACATTTTAAACATGCACATCTGGGTGGCAGGTTGACAGCTGTAGAAGCAGCTGATGATTGTGCTTATCCTGGTGGCTAACCACTCTACTATCTGCAAGGCTGTCAAACTTAATCTTTTCTGTTAGCATGGACTTCCACTGGCCACTCATAGAGGGTGGACTGTCCTTTCTTTAATTAAGTCCTGGCATGAAGATACCTTGAGATGAACGCTGTACTGACAACTCGCTCACTGAATCACTTGCCGAAAAGCACTGAAGGTAGGTCTGGTAATGCTGTGGTATAGATGAGAGCAAAACCTTGACATAAAATAATACTGTGTGTACTCCATATCACTAATAGTGTGCTAAAGTGTAAGCAGTGGGAACAAGATGATACACTACTCAATATACAGACCAAAGCAGGCTGTGAGAAGAGTTTACACAAACAAATTCCTAGGCGATGCAAGTGTAGAAAAGCTGTAAACATTAGTATATTCTTTGTCATTTTTAATGTGTGAACATTGAAAAGACATATCGGTACCTTCTGGCTTCAGTATGGTACATGACTATTAAATACACATACTGTAAGTAAACTATGTCTGTTAAGCAGTAGTTTTGCAAAACCATATAAAAACACTCAGTATGTGATAACAGAATTTGACATAACACTCTGTGTTTTTGTTGAAAAAAAATAATATATCTGTAGTGCATGCCTAATAGCAACCACCTAATCCAACAGTTAAGAATTTAAATGAAGTGCAACTCATTGAAAACATTGTTATTTGTTGACTTATTTATTGTACACGGCCATCCTGGAAGCCAACAAGTTCCTCACGCCTGTCTCCTGCTTTTTCCACTGACTACATTTAACCATAGGAGGACAGCTGGTTGCAGAGAAAAGTTATTGAGCCAGTCTTCATTGATTGAAAATCCCCAAAAATCCGGTGGGATTGAAATCGATTTTTGATTGGAAGGCTACATTGATGTTAATTTTAACTAATTTTATATAGTGCTGTTTTAGTGTTCATCTGATGTGGTTATTAGTTGTTTATCAGTATTAATACTGTGAGTGCATAAAGCAGCTCCCATAAATTCACGGAATTTACTGAAGTTTCCGGAGACAATGATGAAGCCCTTACAGGCCAGTGAGCTCCTCCTAGTTTGTTTGCCCCGCACATATACTATACTCCAGAATTGAGATGGTTCCCTTTATTATGGAGATTATACATTCCTTCCTGGATTTAGGAATTGGTACTTTGTGAGCTTAAAAAAAATCCCTCTAAAAAGAGAAAAATGAAACACTAAAGACCTGAGTATTTTGTGCCATATTTATTTGCTCCAATAAGTGGTAACATTTTGAGAGAGAGTGGTCACAAATGGAACTGCTACAGTATGTGGAATAAATCACCTCCTGGATGAATTCCAAGCTGGATTTCGCCCAGGGTTAGGGTTGGGGCTAGTGGCTTCCTCTGTGGTGAGCAATCTCAGAATGTTGCAAATCAAAAGTGGTTCAAGGACAGTTGTGTTATCTTTCGGGCTCCTTTGGTACCATCAATCACCAAGTCCACTTGCATCTGCTATGTGAAGTGGGGCTTGGGATTATGGCCTTTTCTTGTTTTTATCCTTCCGAGTTGTTCACAGGCAAGTGTTTCAACTGGGGCTTTATAGTTCAGAGCCCAAAGTGCCAAAATGGAGCGTTACATTCGATTAAACCTCAACCTAAGGCCTCTGGCAACTCTTTTCATGGGCGTCAAGTTACCTGCTATGTTTATGTGCATGATACACGATCAGTGTATTAGAGGAAATCAACACTTAGTGACAGGCTTTAACCGCATGCGTGTGGCAGTTATTTTTGCGCTGTGCGGCTTTTTTCTAAAAGCCGCGTTACATGACGAGCTGAGCTCGTCATGAGCATGTGAGCGGCGCAACTCATGACAAGTTCAGCTCGTCATGAGCACGGAAGGGGTTAAAGAGCACTGAATAGTTTAATGGGATAGATTGGTATGAGCGTCTTCAAACTCAGCACATTCAAGTCAAAGATATCCTGGTGTTCTCAAAAAACTCTATGGAAAGACACTCTGTGGCCAGCATCCTTGCGTCTGCCCTGCTCCAATGAAGATGGTCCGGTACTCAGTCATCCTAATTGACTCATTTGGACTTTAGTGCCCAGTTTTGTGTGGTGAGAAAAGCTTTACATTGCAGCCTCCATATTTCAAAACCTATATTTCCCTGTTTGTCTTTCTCTCAGAGGATTACAGTCGTGAATGCTTTTTTTTTGTGCAGACTGGATTGGACTTCTGCCATGAAATCTGCCTGGGGTTCCCAAGATGAGAGTGAATTAACTACAAATAATCAGAATCCTACTGTGAGGCTCATTTTCAATCAGCAGAAGTTTGAGAGCTCTTCCTCGTATCTGTCAAGATAAGCTGCTTGCTTGTTTTATAAGCAAAGCTAATGGTTAACAGGAGCTAAAACAATAACAACCCCTCTTTTCTGAATAAGGAATTTGTATGTCCCCCATCCAGATCTGTGATCTCAACCTTTGGCCCTACTCGCCATCCCACAAAGCAAAACCAAGAGGTTTGGTGGAAGATCTTTCAGGTTTGCAGCTTCAGAACTCTGATGTAGTAGTTCGCTATGTATATTAAGTAGGTTTAGGAAAAGTAAACACGTGTCCTGGCAAGATCCTTAGGCCCGTGGTCTATTGAGTAATCTGTCCTGCAACCCTAATCCAACTAGACAGTGTCCTCTGGGGAGCACAAAGAGACTCATAGAGAGAGAATGTAACACTTTATACATGTACCCAACTAAAGAAAGAAAGAAACTCTTGTCAACTTGGTAGAACCTGTACTGGATACAGAAATAGATTGATACATAAACCAAATGTCCGCAGTACAATTACCAAAAGAAGCATTGGGGCATATTGTGGGATAACTAGACAATATTTAGCTGGTAAAAAATAACATATAGTATGCACCAGTGATAATAAAAAGATCAGTATTTTTCTTGGCCACATTGTAGAGCCTCTGTGTACTTTGAAATCCTTGACATATAATATAAGACAGTGTGCTTACTTCACAAATATGGTTTTGAAAAAACGGGTGGCCCTATAAGCAACCAAGACCAGATGAGTAGACGATATTTGTCAAATTTCCACGTCCTTTACCTTGCAACTAAAAGACATCTGTTAATGCAATGTCCATTTTGAGTACGCAATAAACACTTTTTACATACGGGCTTTGAACATAGAAAGACCTGGTACCTCATCTGCCAGACCTACATCTTTCTGTGATGGCACTGCTTATTCTGCTAATCAGTAGGCCTTATAATTTAGGAAAGTATGTCGGTGAGGGTCATCTTGTCTCAGACTGCATCAAGTTTATTGCACCCCAATATTTGTAACTTAACCCTATAATGTGTAGCTCATTAACGGTTAGCACTGCTTGGGTATCTTAAGTGCTATAAGGCGTTATTACGTCACATCAATGCACTCCGGCATCTTATTTTAACAGTTGTTTTCTAAGAGGTGTTGAAAAGGGATGTTCAGCCATTTCACATCACAAATGGCCTGCAACTATCAACATTTAAACTTTGGATTGTTGTGTTATTTCTCCATTGAGAAACATTTAAACTAGGCAGCTATTTTCCTAAGTATGTTAATTTTCTATGAAGGTGTGTTGCATGTTTGTATTGTGCCTTCAAGTGAATACGTTTTCTTGCACTATATATGCGGTTGCTAATTAGCAATGTGGTGAAACATTCTGTTATAGCATCACAGGTTGCTGCTTGTCTGCATGATGTCAGCAGAACAATCCAGCTCCATACAAAACAACCACTCAGCCCACCAAACACACCTAAAAGGAATGGTGTAATGACACATGGCGTTATCACACAGGGCAGTGAAACTACAAGAAGGTCAAACACTGACAGTGCTAAGATTAGTTTCTGACCCGAAGTCTAACACTCAGATTTCAGAAATTCTTTTGTGTGAATGTTCTATCTATGAAACTATCAGGGGTTTATATTGTAACGTCTGTTCTCACTTGATCTTAACAAAATAGGATTTACCTATGTTTTTCTCTCATCCAATACGTTCTCTATTTGAATGTATGCAAAGCTTATTCTGAAAGCTGCTGAAATTACAGCTGCGTTTTTAAAGTAAAGTCCCTTCTAAAATTGTTCAGCATTAAGGGGCCGATTAGGATGGCGGACGGACTTGCGTCCGTCCGCCACCCCTGAGTAGGAGGGACCGTCCGCATGGGCAGCGGCGGTCCCTCCATGGCAATTAGGATGTGACCGCCACCCTGGCGGTCACATACTGTATGTTTTACATTGCGGCGGGTGCAGCTTGAAGCAGCACCCGCCGCAATGTAATAAACGAAAGCTGTGCATTTGCGTGCACGAAGCGGCAGGCACCGCGCGGTGCCTGCCGCTTCGTGCACGCAAAGGCAGGGGGGTACCATAGGTACCCCCCATGTGCACCCCCCACGCAACCTTCACCCAGGGGGCCCGCAACGGGCCCCCAAAGTGATTGTCCGTATGCTTTTCCACGGCGGAAAAGCCGCCGCGGAAAAGCATTACTTTCCCTACATCCTAATATGGCTGGCGGTGTCTGATAGACACCGCCTGCCATGTTAGTGCTTTTCCGCCGTGGTCGCCTTCCGACCGCGGCGGAAAAGCGGCGGACAGATTGTGAGACCCACCAGCCATCCTGATTTGGCGGTGGGTCTTTCAGGCCTCCTCGGCGGATTTCCCGCATACTCCGGGCCGGCGGTGGCTTCCGCCGGCCCGGAGTATGCGGGAAATCCGCCATCATAATGACCCCCTAAATCTGTGAATATTCTTTTATGGAAGGCTGTATTTTCCTGAAACTTTATTTTCTTTAAATGCCATACAGCTTGTCTTACTCTGTTTTTATTCCTTCATCGTAATTCAGAAGCGTGGAAGGGGTCCAAGTGGGAGCATCAGCAAGTTTTGTTTTTCAATAAAGCCCCTATATCCTTAGCCTCACTATACCAATGTGCTATAAAGTAAAGCAAACTTTTAGTGGCAACATTTTCATTAGAGTAGAATGAAAATAGCTTACCACATCATGATCGTGTAATGTCAGTAACCGTGAACCCAACACCTCTTTGGTTTATTATATTGCACTTTGTTATGGGAAGCTAATGGACTGATATGTAATACTGTAAAGTTTTGTAAAACTAAACGGAAACTATTTTGAACTGAGCACTATTTCAGCAAGTGCTGAAAAAGCATGGTAGCCTATGTATCAGTTGTCCGTCATGACCCCTTTCCATGGGCACTATGAATTGAGAATATCTATCAAGTTAAAGAAATGCTGGTCAGTGACTCTGGTAGGGATTTAGAGAATTCTGTTCATGGAGCGGTGCTTCACATTCTCTCCTTTGATTCACTACCGAAAAACAAGAAATACCTGCTTCCCTGCTCTACTTTTCCCATTGGATGATTCCTTCCTGCTGTGATGGACAGGACTCTAATGGAAATTGTGAGGTTGTTCTAAGTTGTATAAATTCTGCATCAACACCCAATGGTAATCAACATGTATTATGTTCTATAAATTCTGAATTCACACCCAGTAGTGAGGATACCGTGTATAATCTAAGATGCATTATGCGTTATAAAGATCCCATGGGTCAAATTAGGATTGGAAAACTAAAAGTAAAGTTTATTCTTCCACGAATACATTTACCCCTCTAGCTGGTTTTCCTCTCTCTTTTAACGATATCAGTCATTTTTCAAGATATGTTTTTTTCACAACACTGGGTAATTATTACAACATACATTTCTTTACAGTATCTTTATTGTTTCAAATCAAAAGTGAGTTCTCCATGAATAATTTTCAAGGGTTCACTCACACTTCGCATAGCAGACATCATAGTGTAGGTCTCCTTTGGCCTTATTTGTAGATACAATCCATTTCTTTGAATATAGGTTGGCTAGCGACTTCTGTTAACAATGAGGAGGAATTATCACCTGGTCCTTCATACTCCAGCCTGTCTCTCGTCCCGGTTAAACCCACTTCCCTGTAACAAATTATGAGGAATTAACAACGGGTTTTCCATATTATAGTCTGTCTACCTGCCCTCGACTAAATCCCCCATCCCGCTTACTCCGCCCCTCCCCCCACAGCCCCATTATACTCTGAGAAAACCATTCCCCTTCCCAAGGAGTTCTTCACTTTGCCTCCGGGCTGAAGACGGCTGGAATGCCAGAAACCGGTCCTCGGAAGCTTGTTTCCGGTCCAGGGAAGACATGGCTTGGCAGTTCGGGCTGGACTGTTCCCATGAGGCACAGGGTCAGACTGATTTGCATATAGCCATGTCTGAACTGGGGTGGCAGAGTGGGCTAAAGAACGGTGATGGATTAAACCCAGATCTTTTGACTGGGTGTGAGTGTTTGATTGATTCAGATGCTCCATCCATTACCACCCCCTTTTGTACCGCTTTTGGCCGCCATAAGTGTGGCAGGGTATGCTCAGACATGAGTCCCTTGCTCACTTTGCCACTGGATTCAAGCAAGCCGGGCTGAAGACGGCTGGAATGCCAGAAACCGGTCCTCGGAAGCTTGGTTCCGGTCCAGGGAAGACGTGGCTTGGCAGTTCGGGCTGGACTGTTCCCATGAGACTGAGGGTCAGACTGATTTGCATATAGCCATGTCTGAACTGGGGTGGCAGAGTGGGCTAAAGAACGGTGATGGATTAAACCCAGATCTTTTGACTGGGTGTGAGTGTTTGATTCATTCAGATGCTCCATCCATTACCACCCCCTTTTGTACCGCTTTTGGCCACCATAAGTGTGGCAGGGTATGCTCAGATGCGAGTCCCTTGCTCACTTTGCCACTGGATTCAAGCAAGCCGGGCTGAAGACGGCTGGAATGCCAGAAACCGGTCCTCGGAAGCTTGTTTCCGGTCCAGGGAAGACATGGCTTGGCAGTTCGGGCTGGACTGTTCCCATGAGGCACAGGGTCAGACTGATTTGCATATAGCCATGTCTGAACTGGGGTGGCAGAGTGGGCTAAAGAACGGTGATGGATTAAACCCAGATCTTTTGACTGGGTGTGAGTGTTTGATTGATTCAGATGCCCCATCCATTACCACCCCCTTTTGTACCGCTTTTAGTCCCCAGTAAAGGGCACCAGGAGTGCCAGGGCTTGTGAATGCCAATACTGCTAGTGGGCCTGCAGCGCTGGTTGCGCCACCCACAGAAGCTGCCTTTTAAAATGTGTCTAGGGTCTGCCATTGCAGAACCTGTGGGCAGTCTGGTACTGTCATGCTGGCTGGGCAAGTGCACACACTTGCCAGCCTCTATACCTTCCCTTTACTTCATATTAGTCACCCCTATCGTAGGCCCAAGGGCAGGGTGCATTGTAAGTGTAAGGTAGGACATGCCCTGATTTGTGTGGCATGTCCTAATAGTGAATTACAGTCAATTTTGTTTTCACTATTGTAAGGCTACCTGTTCTCTTAGGCCAAGATGGGCTGCTCTGCGGCCGGTGATCCCCGCCGAGACAGCCGCCCGTACGATAGAGCGTACCCTGCTGTCCTGCTGCACCCCCCTGAGAAACTTCACAAGCCGTGCCGCCCCCTTTGGGAGACCCCAGTCCCGTCCTTACTGAGGTCGTGGGCCGCGCCTGCCTGTGGGCACACCCCCGCTGTAAGAAGAGATCCGAAGTCACAGCCAAAGAAACGAGTCGCACTCCCCATGTACGACTCGTACCAGAAAGAGAACTGTGGTCTGAAGGTACGGCGCTAGCACAACGGGCTCGGAGCCCGCAACGCTTTATTTCCCCGTCATCTAGCTGTGCGCCTTGGATTGCTTGAGAAGAAATCCCATGTTGTAACGCTGTGCCCCACAGAACCGAGCAGTGCGCTTGTTGTTAGGAGGAGTCGAGCACTTTTGCCTGCGGGATCTAACCTGTGCCCCTAGCCCTCTGAAAAGGGCCAGGTACGTTGAAACCCCCCCGTGGTACGAGCCGCACAAGAAGAGTACGGCTTATACCAGGGTTTTGCCTTGCTTCGCCTCGTGCCTCTAGAAGTGCCCCGTACGCGACGTACGCTTGCTCACGCTAGATGCGTGAGCCGCGGTAGGGCCGCTTATATTTCACCGGGGACAGCGCACAGAAGCGCCACGAAGCGTCCAGTGCATCCAAAAGGGGCATCAAGTAACTATTAATCCCAGGAAAAGCATTTGAAAAGACCGTAAAGACAACTTAAGAACTAGAGAACTATTTTTAAGTAAAAGAGACTAAGAAGGAAATAGCGTACTAACCAAAAGAGGATTGCCATTATTTTACAATCTTGTGGCCTAAGCTAAAGTCGTTATATTGGTCTTGTGATAAGTCTTACCTGCACAGATATATTTTTATATAAAGAAAACGTATTTTTACATATTCACAGTCTGGTGTCCATTTGTGGGGGGATTGGTACATTTACTGTGTGTGTGATTACAAATGCTTAACCCAGAAACGCCTGAAGAATAGCCTTGGCTGCTCACGCCACGCACCTAGAGGGTGAGCAAGGGTAATTCTAAGGGGTCATCCTTCGCCCTGACTTAGAGGAGAGGGTCCCTGCTTGTCACAAGCGAATACTTGCGCCAACCAGACCCCCCCAATTCTAACATCTCTAATCACATTAGAACAACAGTTTAAACATGCTGTGATCGTTTTCCTGTTGGTATCTGCTGTATGTGGCAGACATCTGAGACAACTGCCTCCAGAGTAGTATGTTCTAGAGATTTGCAAACTCACAGTTTTTACAGCTTAGAGAATCTTCAACCTGCCAGAGAGAACTCAGCAGTGCAGTGAGCTATGTCTCACTCACTCATTAGGGCAACAAAAACAAGTAGTTGTAATTTGTCTTCCATAAATCTGAATTTTTCACCTCGTATTTTTGTTTTATTTAAGGTTGTTTGTTGGAAATGTTCTGATTACAAAGCTGCACTTGAATACGACGGCAATAAAATGTGCAAAGTTTGCAAAGATTGCCATAATTTCTTAACTACTGGCTCCATGGGCAATGAAGAAAAGAAAAAGAAGGGCTATCTTGTGGTAAGAGAATCTATTACAAGTAATATTGCAAATCAATCAATGCAGTAATACTGAATGTATCACTATCCATATCGGTACCAGAGAAATACAGCTTTGACAGATTTAGATTTGAGCTTTTGTAAGCATCGCAGATATACATCTGTTTCTATGTTTCAATGGTTTATGGGTGCCTGAATCCTGCACTCCACCCTAACTGCAGTCTTTAGACTTAATCCCCTTCATACAAACACTGTTGATTTTTAATATTGACTTGTGGTGCAAAGTCCACCGCAAATATTACATATCTAAAGCTTTAATATAAAAAGGATGTTAATACCTTTTTTGTCTCTTATGTTCTTGGTTCACCTGGGCATAGATACATCAAGAAAATTATAGCGAATAGCATAGGAGTCAGACCAGTCAACTTGAACACTGTTATAGATGGGATTGTGGTCTTTTTTGAAGATTACTAGGTCCAGCATAGCATCCTAAATATTTATGAGAAGGTTACAGAGTGCAATAGGTTATTCTCTTGAAAGAAATATTTAATTTGAAGGATGTTAGTATTTGTACGTTTAGTTCATGAAAGACTAAAATCTTATAGGAATGTATGCGTACACACCAATCGGTGCCTTTGTTTGTTCTCCTCTTAAGTTTCACAAGGCAGTACTCAGTCCCCACCTAACTCTATAGCAATGAAAAGAACCTGAGAAAATATAATGTCATGTTGTGTGTATGTTTCTTCATGGGACACAAAACATCTAATGGGAACAGTCCTTTTGAACTCTGGTTTTGTGCCAATATGGATCGAATTTATTGTGTCACTTGTAGTATGATTAGACCAATCCAACAATACATTATTCGTCCGTTAAACTGCATTAATAAAGTCCAACAATCAGCAGACATGGACTTTGCAGAGTGTTAGGTTTTCGCTTTTTTAGGGTTGTATTAACTCTTATCTCGGGTACTCTTCGTTACTAAACAAAATTCAGTGATGTGAATATTAGCAAATTTCTTATTTTTGGTCTTTCAGTTTCAAAGTAGATTGTTAATGGCAATTCTTATAAAAAGAACATCAAGCGTGAAACACCCACATTAAGGTATCTGAGGAAAGGTGTCATATTGTTGACATTTATTACTGCAATTCCATGTTTGAGTTGTTTTAAATTCGTTCAAATCATCGGATCCCACTTCAACCTACTTTTCTTCTGTCTGAGGACTCCACAGACAATTCCCCTGCAGTTTTTCTCTCTCTCACACACACCATCCCTCAAACCCTCTATCTCTCACTCACGGATACATTGTGTACTGTGCATATCATGGTTGCATGGTGACTCCATCATTTCAGTTTAGGACAGGTGTTCTGAGAGCTGCAACATGCAGGTGTTCAAGAGAGATGACGAACCCCAGGGGCTGAGCCCTGTCATTGCTTTGACTGAGGAAGGAATTATGTCATAAATTGTTCTTATCCTGCTTGCACTGATTTCATGCCCCGTTTGACTGCTTAGGTCCAATGCAGACTATGTCTTTCAAATGAGACTTTGTTAGGAGCCACAATTCCATGGTCGTTGCTTTTTAATCTACCACATCTCCCGACTTTATGCTAGAATCTCTTGGCTTGCCAAGAGGGGACAGTACAAGATAGCGAGTCAGAGTAATAAAGTGAAAACTTACCTCTGTGTGTAAGTGACAGTCTTCCGAGAGACAACATGGATGGTATCAGAGTTACTGCAGGTGAGTTGTTGCTTTATGTTGATGTGTTGAATTAAGTCTTTTTTTAATTTTTCATAGAGAAAAGCAAATGTTTATTTTGGGTTATGCCTAACGTTGTGAGACAAAAGCAGATGAGTAATTTTCCTCATGGTTACATATCTGTTTTCTATTCATCCCAAAGTGCAATCATGTAGCATATGTTATTTTATAATGAAACCTTAAAATCGTATTGGGCGAGAAATGTAAGCGTACTTCATGCAATGTGGCCAATTCTCTTGTCTTGTGCAGGTCTGCCGTGTCTGCTCTTAAGAGGCTTTACTTTTGTTTCTCTGTAGGTTGAGGCAGCTGAAATCTCCAAAAATAGCATAATTTGTGGCTTTCTTCAATATAATGAGAAATCTAAGCCGTGGCAGAAAGTGTGGTGTGTTATTCCTGAACACGACTCCCTCGTACTGTACTTGTACGGTGCCCAACAGGTAATGAAGCGGATGTTGTCATCACAGAAATAAAAAAACATGTTCCTGATACACATGATTAGATTGTAAAGCATGTCCTTTTTACAATAGTTTTAGGAAATCTTAAAAGGTCAAGAAGGAATGTTTAAGGAATCTTTTTAATACTGAATAAACTATTAGTGCCACTACTCAGTTTAACATGACATTGTGCAAAAACTGTACATATTGGAAGAGAGCGAGCCGAGGGATTCGAGCTGAATTATTACCTCGTAGGCTAACTGTGTCTCTTCTAAACTGGCTCAGTAAGATCCTGGTTGTCTAAATGTCACTAATCTTTGTAGTAAAGAGCTGATGCATTCCCATCAAACTCACTATATTAACACTAAATGAATGAAGATGGTTCAATCTGAACTTCAAGATTGAGCAAGAAAGCATTTCTACTCTGAATCACAATGTGTAGAAGCAAAGAGGAATAAAGAGAGATGTGAAAGACTTTGAGACAGTGTTACTAAAGGTCAGTGAGAGGGCAGGAAATACTGAGAAAGAGAAGATGATAGAGAGACAGATTAAGCCAGCGTGAAGTCTGTATAAGAGAAAGGAAAAGGAGAGGGACAGGAGAAGATGGCAAGAGAAATAAGCATTGAGAAGGGGATATGGAAAACATTGAGAAGGGAATTTTTTCAATTAATTCTCTCTTTGGAGAAAAATGGTTAAAGCAAAATGAGGCATGGTAAATAACACCTGGGCAAAGACCGAAACCAAGAAATTGGGATGTCAATATTGAAAAGAGAGAAATAAAAGCCAAAAAACAGGTTAACAAGGGAAAGAATTCAACTTGATAATCACTATAGGGCCAAGGTTATGGAATGAATGAGGGAGACAAAGTGTAATAGAGAACAATGAAGTCTAAGGATATGGAAGAAAAGGGAGCGGGTGTTCGGCTCAGTGAAAGGAGCAGAGGAGGATTTCAATAGGAAGGTAGAAGAATAAAGAGGGAGCTCGAAGTGATGAAGAGGTGTTCTGAAGAGAGAGATGAAGACCAAGGAAGAAAGGGGCCAACAACATTTTACAGAAACAGATTAGAGGAATATAGGCTGAGATAGTGGGATGTGTGTGAGGACTAAGAGAGCAACTGAGCCAAAGATAGAGAGAAAGAAAGAAAGGGAGAGAGAGGAAACAAATTGGGATGAGGAACAAGAGTGAGATAGAAACAGAAGAGAGAAAAAGAACATCATTACTAAAATCAGTAAAATCTCATCGTTAAATGTATTTTCAATTCTAGGGTGTTAATTAAATAGAGTTGCAAATAAAAACAAAAAATAGAAAAATGGGAAAATGTAAAATGATGGCTCAAAAATGGATAGCACTTAAGGCTGCATATATGCCCTAGAGCTTGGCTAGGATGCCAGGTGGTGGAGCGGCACGTTGGCAGGGAGAGGGCACCAGCACACTGCTCCACTTCTGAGTTGCATCAGTACTCTTGTTTGTCCAGGTATGGAGAGGATTTGGGGTGGAACGGGGTTGTGGGATAGTTGCCTTAGAAAGGGACAATGTGGTATTGTGCACAACTCTTGGCTTCATAGCCTCATCTCAAAGATCCCATGTTGAGTGGAGCAAAGTAAGCGCCTCTTTGGACGTGAGCTGAGAAGTTTTTTCCGAGCCTTGATTTCAAAGAGTGTCTTGTCAACTGAAAGGTGCGATTCCCACCCAAAAGCAAAAGAAGCTAAGGAGGCCTTTAATTGTTGTTATGAGCAGTTAAAGAGGGGAATTTATCTTTCTTTTGTGCACATTAAGAAGTTGTGGCTTATTTAATTGCTTATCATGTTGCTGTTTGCTGAGGAATTGTGCCTTTTTCACTGAAAGTGCATCCTGGGCAGACCCAGGATGGGTAAAACACTAGGGGGTGCAAAGGATCCAGTGAGTAGCTAATGTGACTACAGTCTGCAGAACCAGTAGCTTTGTCTCTTGCAGCCTCAATGCACCAATTTGTATACAAATATTTGAAATCTTCATTTAAAACGCAAGATCAATCTGACCACTTTTGTGTATTGGCAGTGAGTCTATGTGACCAGTTTGATAGAACCTCAGAACTTTCCAACCTGGAGCTCTATAAAGTGGATGCTACATATTCAATCCTTGTGGGAAAAGGTCCTGAGCCTTCTTTCTTTTCTTGTGTGTAAATTGCTGCATGCTTAGTGGATTCATTATTAGCAAGGTTGGTGGTGTCTGGGTTGGTTTGGGGCTCAAGTGGATCTAATGTTCACCCGTTTTTCCCATTGCAAGGGCATAATAGAGACAAGCATCCCCAACAATGATCCATATTCATATCCATTTTATCCCCAAGTTTGCATGCTCTTACCAACTTTTTCATCAATTATTCATCTTCTTCTTCTGCTGATGCAAGGCAAGTATCTTATAATTTGGCAAGCAGATCAGTCAAATAAAGTTTAAACAAGGTGCAAGCCAGCACACAATCCTGTTGTAATCCACTGTGCACCTGTATGCAAGGAATGGTCAAGAGAAAATACACAGACTAAGTTATTGAAAGCCATCATAAACTGTGTATGATAACATATCCCATTGTTATTTCATTCATTAGAAAATACTTGCTGTGAGAAACAAGATTCAGTTAATGATGTAAATGCTCCTTCACAATCATCTGGGCATGTCTCTTATTGGCTAATGATTATAAAAAAGAGAGGATAGGGTCCTGATTCTTTCTTAAACTGCTCTTTTACATGTAAGGAGGGCTCGGACCCATAGCAAGAAGAAGAAATAAAAGAATCCCTTTTCTAAACAGATAGCTGAAGCAGGACAGGTGCAAGATCCCTCCATTACAATTTTTTTATTAAATATCTGTGTTCTAGCCTACTGGGAAATCTTTGTTAAAACCCAGCTTAAGGGGTAGTTTAGTGGAACTTAAACATTTGGGGACAACATCTAATTTCACTTAAAAATGGTAATGTAATTGGCTAAATCAGATAATTTGAAGTCTTTTGCCAAGGCTGTTAATTCAAAATTGGTATTGCCATTTTTATACATGTCTTCAGCTTTGAAGTCTTTGTAGATTTAAGTCTTATATAAGGGAGTCAATGATCATTGGCTGCTACAGATTTCACTGCCTTTTCTCTCTGTTCCTCCAATTCAGCATATAATTCCCATTATCGTTTAATATTTCTCCATTGTGTTTGAACGTGGTCAGACCTGTCGCATACTGACTCAGTTTCAAATCGTGCAGCCTATTGTGAAAGGCCTTATTTCCCCTAGAGGATAGAAAGATCTGGTGCAGCACAGTTTTGAGAAAATAGTGTTAGAAGCTCCCTTCAAAGGGAATAGTAGTATATAATTAACTCCTGAGGTAGGACGTCATTTTCCAGGAAAGGTTGGTTCAATAAATTGTGCTAAACAATGAAAAGTTACTTGAGGAAATCCAGAAACCGTTAATAGAGAATTGTGTCAATATTTCAAATCCATTCTTATTGTGCTTAAAAGACATTATAGAACCTTAATTAGGGAAAGGAAAATAATGTTTAATACAATAATTAGACAGAAATTGGAGGGACTGTATTATCAGGAGACTCTAGGAAATTTTGACAATTAGTAAATCAGAGGTATTTGATCTCATTGGCTTATGTAGTTCATAAGGATCTGTGGGTCATAAGTTTGTTGAAATTGTATAGTCATCCAAATGGCCCTTTGTGATTTCCTATAATGTGGATAATACACAGTTTGATTGACGTATGAAAATATTAGAGAAGTAGTCCAGAATTTAAGCAAAGCAGCTGGGTCAGGCACCTTACCAGCTATGGTGCTGAAATATAGTGTGCATTGGTGGGCACAACAATTATGACCTTATTCCCAATGGGTAACCCAATCTGGCAACTTTCCAGAATTCTGGAAAGCAGGCGTGATGAAAACCATATACATGAAGGGCAACTTAATTCTTCCATCTAACTATCTGATGATAAGTTTGATAGATGTTATTGCTAAGATGTACTCAAAAGTTGTCCTCCAACATCTGAAGGCATGGATCTTGGAGAACAGCTTCTTTCCTCCTGAACAAGTCAGTTTCCATGAAGGTCATGCTATCTCAGATTATTGTTTTTCTCTTTGGGCCTTTGAATGTAAGTCAGTGGAACACCTGGATAGTATATACTGCTGCTCCTTCAACTTTAGCTCAGTATTTGATCCTATTGATTGAGTGTCAAAAGGTTATTATTTGCTAAGAAATATGATAAATGCTCTTGGTGCCTAGGAGGAGACAACATAGAGAGAGCCCACTTTCATAAATACTTAGGCCTGACTATCTCTGGTTCCTTCAGGTGGGCTGAGTATTTCAATCAGATGTCAGTTAAACCCCATCAGTCTGGAAGTATTATAGTCTCCTTGGAACGAACCAACCTACTCAGTCAGGCATGTATTATAGTCTCCATTTCTGTGGAAGTTATCAATCCTCACACTAAGGAGGGTTGATCATTACTATTCTATTTCTTCCTAAAGGTTGTTATAATTTAGATCTCTTTTCACTACAATAGAGAGAAAGAGCTCTGGTCAGGACATTACCTTCAGTTCCACATCACCTTATCACCTTCAGTTCCACATCACCTCCAATTCTCCACCCAGACCATTCCTCCCTGATTGTAACTTAACTGCAAGAGGTAAAAAGTTCCTTTCTGTCTGACCCTTCAAACGCAGGTATGGACTTCCATTCCTGTTTTGTTTTTTGTCAGTTTTCCAAATACTTCGATGGACCCACACAAGGTGTATCTTTGGTGTCTCGGCTCTGAACACAACTTTAAGCTGTGTGCTAAGTGCCGCCTTATGCCCCCTTAGGTGAATTGAGACCCAGAGGTGAAGGAATAGTTGTGGCTTTGAGTGTGTGTCTTGCTCACTCTCCAAACCACGGGCTCAGACTCTGACCTGGGCTTGGGACACTTCTACAACTGTTCATCTTGGCACTCAAAGTCCTCTGGTAAGTTGAAATCCAAGCCCAGGCATAGGAAAACTAAGCAGGTCTCTACCTCATCCTGCCATTCTGACTCTAGAGAGAAGGTGTGAGAGTGTCACAGTGTCATTCCCACTTTTTCAAGGTCTCTGGTCACTGAACAGATTCCTCAGTTGGTCTCTACACTCTCCAAATTTCCCAGGCAGCTGTCAACACTGCTGAAAATTGTCAGTGTGTTTCCAGTTCCTTCTGGTGTGCCTTTAGACCCCATGAATCCCAGGGGCCTCCAGTTGGGTTCACAATCATCATGCAACTTGACTCTTACCCAGGACCTCAGCCATATTGCACCTGTCCGCAGAGGCTCAATTATCTTTTTGGTTCTGACTCTGGTCCTGGATGGTAGAGGTTGTGGCATTACTACCAGAGCTACAGACTTTGGAACTGTGGAACTAGGTTCAAGTCTCCGTGTTGGCTCAGCTTCCTGTGATTGTGGGCATATCACTTAATTTCCCTGTGCCTTAAACAAGGAATGTGACCTTGTGAAATGTAACTAGGGCTTATATAAATTGCTCCAATACCTTTGGGATGGGTTTGCTCTATTTAAAACAAAAAAATGCTATGCCAGAAAGGGGCACCCCAAGATGTTGATGATGATGAAGGTGAAGGGACCTGCTTGCTCCCCCTCATTATACTACGTTGATCTATACATTGAATAATAGAAAACCGGTGGGCTTAATACCTCAGCGTGACTTGTCACTTGGGACACGAAAGGAAGAAAGTGCCCTACTGGCAGTGGTTGTTTAAAGGGCAGCTGAGACACTAGAATTGCAGCTATCCTCCATCGAGATGACCAAATCGAATGTTCTGACATTTTTCTAGCCTGGGCTAGTGACCTCTGAGCCCTTAGTTCCAATGCACCCACTGACACTTTGATGTCTGCTTAGTCAAAGTCTTGCTCTTCCCCACCTGAGAATTTTCAGGTAGCCAGATATCACAAGCATCCTGATGAAAAGTCTCTGAGCTCCGGCTCTATCTTATGTAGGCACCGACTCAGTCATGACTAGAGGAGGTCTCCATATTCCCTCTCTCACACAATAGGAGTCAACATCTTTCCTGATTTATGCAGAATCATTGTAATTTCTGCCATTCAAAGCAAGATGTCACCTGACCCTATCTGTCTAAGAACTGTGAAAGTGTCAAACCATTTGATTAATGACACAGTTACGACCATCAATGCAACATTTGTATGGGTCAAATGTCTACTTTCCACTATGTCAAGGTTAATTAAGAACACATACAGACATATCACCAAAATGATGTAGTCTGTATTGACATCCTTTTACCTTATATGTTCATAAGGAAATGTATAGGTCACATACCTTGATGCACATAATCTATGTCAGAAATTCCCGGACTTATATCAGAAATTCCAGTTTTAGTATATAAAGCCAACCATTTGTTAAAAGAGGTCCTTCGCCCAGATTATTGCCTGAGATTCTGCCAGTGAGGGTCTCACCTACTGCTGGCACACTTCACACTTTGCAGATGCTACATCTCGCCTGAAGCTGATTACGCGGATTCCCCGGAGGAAGATCGACTGATTGCTACTGCTGTGTGTGTGTTTGCCCTTCACGGGAAACACTGTATTTGCGCCTCCGCCAATAAAGGCAGCCTTTGCGGTCAACAAGGTATGCAGTGTATCTCTTCTCCCTAAGAAACTCTGGACTCCAAATTGCTCTGCCTTACATGCTCTCATAGTATAGCACATAGAAGTAAACATTAGGGTGATACGTACTAGATGACATTTTAAAAACATTTTAATAATGCTAGAAATGTTAATTTTATTCTCGTTATTTATAACATGCCTTCTTACTTTTTTATGATTTTCAATGTAGTTATTGTAGATGTACTGAGAAACCGATTGTTCCTGTAGTAATAAATACGTTAATAGTGTTCATTCTTCTTAGTACAGTGGGATTGATACTGTGTCTAACGAAATAAGGTTTGTCACTGTTTCCACAGTGCCCCTCATCCCTTTATGGTATTGTTAGTACCAAAAGCCATACTTCTATATCAATTGCACATTGCATGCTACAAAAATTTGTCTTTCACATTCATCGCTAGTGCATTGAACCAAGTCCACTTGGGAAGTCCATGGGAAAGCATATCTTGTAGAGTTACGCCAAAGCCATAACATACGCAACAATCCTACCCCAGAGAGTCTTATTGTACAGGCCTCGACAAGTAAGGTGCATCCTTTTCCAACCACTCCTCAGAATACGGAATGCAAGAGATAAAATGCTTTTCAAAAGCGCATGTTTTCTTCTGCCAGTCTAGCACTACAGTCCACAAATGCTGTTTGTCTACTGAGCCACTACACATATACCATTTGAGACATGACCAGTGAGATCTTGCTGTCAGTCCCGGAAAACCTAAGGCGTCTTTGGCTGAGATTATACATGATGGACAGGATGTGTCCAAATATGTTATCCACGTAGGTCTGGACTCTACGGACTGCCTGTCTGTAGATGAGTGACTGTGAGCCACAATTTTCTCTGGCAATGTACATTCCTCCCAAATGGATATGCCTTTGAATGGGTCCCACCTTTATGGTAAGAAGGTAGACTCTGCTGTGGAATACTTTAAAGTCAACGTAGCTCCAGTGCACTCCTTGGGGCTGTTGACCACTGCCAACAGTTTCATCATTAATTGCAAAAGTTTAGAGGCTATTCCAGAAGGCTGGTGTATATAGAGAAACATCTCACATATCACCAAAAAAGGGAGAGGTGGGGGTGAAGAGAAGCAGTGGCAGGACATCCACTCTGCTTCCAGAGACAAAATCAGAAAAACAAAGGAGAGTGGAACCTGAACATGCCAAACACGTTTTTAAGATCTCCTCACCCACTGCTGTGTTTTAGTGGCATGTTTCATCACCACTAGTTTATTCATTCTAGTGGTTTGCTTCATCATCGGGTCACCAACCGGAACACCTGGTATTTCAGGGTTGGCCAAACCTCCACGAAGAGTGGACTTGGAAAGTAGACGGATTGTTACACTCTCTATTTTCTTGTTCCAGAGAAAGATTGCCCCTCATGCCTTTTGTGGACCTTCAGCCTTTGAATGCCTTCTTGTGGAAGGACGAATTCAGGGCCCAGGTCATCTGGACCTCTGCAGCAGAATTTTGTCCTTGGACATGCAGGAAGTGTATTTTCAATCATTGGGGTGATCCTGGACACAGCAGAGTTCAAAACTTACCCCCCTCCATAATGAGTCCAGGACATGTGTGCCATGATCCAGTTGTTTAAGGCTCGTCCTGGATCATGGTGAGAGCAGCTCTGAGACTTCCTGGCCTCTTAGACTCTTGTATACTCCCCGGCAGCTATCCCAGATGGCACATTCAAGCTCTGCAATGGAGCTTCAAGTTCCAGTAGTTCCAGTATCAGGGGAATGTGGCCAACACCATCTAGGTCTCAGAGGAGAAGACTCAAGATTTGCATTGTTAACTGTTTGAACACAATTGGTCCAGTGGCAGGCCCCTCTCGCTACCTCTCCCAGAGCTGACATTGATGATGGATGCATCCCTGATGGGCTGGTGAAGCCATTAGTGGAAGGTGGAGGTCAGGGAGCTCTGGTTATGGTGGAGGATCGGCTCCACATTAATGTGCTGGAGTTGCAGGCCATTCAGCTGGCCATGAAGGCCTGCTGTCCAGCGCAGGACAACAGCACCACCATGTGGTACTGCAGAAAGCAGAGTGACCCTGGCTCCTGTGTCAGGAGGCTCTGCTCCTCAGGAGATGGTTGAAGGTCTAGGGCACTTTCCTGTTCCCGAACCACCTAGCAAGATCCATAAATGCGAGAACAGACAAACTGAAAGGCAGTATCTGGCAGATCATGAGTGGTGTCTACATCCCAAGATGGACAGAGAACCATGGCTTCATTTTTTCTCCAACGACAAGACGGCTGAGTGTCAAAGGTTTTGTGCATTTGAGTTTCTGCAAGAACTCTAGTTAGTAGGCAAATTCCATCTGGAATAGAGTGCGGGACTCCTGTACGCCTTTCTGCTTCTTATTCTGCTATCCTTAGTTCTGAATAAGATCAGGAATGACCGGGCCCACATCATCCTACTCCAGTTTGGGCCAGAAGAATGTGGTTCCCACAATTCCTGGACATGAGCCTCTCTCCTCCAATCAGACTGCCACTTCACAAGGACCTTCTGTCTCTGAAAGAGGGCATGGTCCTCCACCAGAATCTACAAATCTACACCAACATACATGGAGAGTAAGTTGTAGCAATTAAATACATTTACTTTGCTACCTGTGGTGCTGGATGTCACTCATACTGCAATGCTCCCTTCCACAAAATCCATTTATGCCGGCGACTGGGACAAAATTATGGCCTTGTGTGGTGTTCGCAAGATTGAACCTTCAGAGCTGTCGGACGTCCTTGTGTTTTTGACTTTGGCCCCAATGGCCTCCAGTGGTCACTATACATGTTCCCTTCCAAACCGTAGGTGATGCCACAGTGGGATCATAACTTGATATTGATGTTTCCCATGTGTACACCCTTTGAGCCAATGCGTAGCTGCTCGCTCTGTCTCCTGACTTTTACAGACTGTCTTCCTCAATGCGATTAAATCAGCTCTTCGCATGAGTGACCTACAGGCACTTTCTGTACAACTAACCAACACCAGCTTTTTCCCAGAAAATTGGTGTTGAGGACTCTGGTGGCTTCCTTACCGAACATCGTGACTCCCTTCCACGTTACGCACTCCATCACTATACCACTATTCTTTGCTCCACCCTTGTCCATCTTTAGGAGCCTCAAAGGAGTTAGGCTTTCATATGCATTTTACCAAGGACAATTGAGTAGACAATCAGCTTTTTGTGGGGTTCTGTAGTGCAAAGAAAGTAAAGAGGGTGCATGCCGGCCAAGAATCAGCCACTGAAATGTCTGTGAGCCCATTCCACCAGGGCTAAAGCTGCTGCCCACTATGTTGGCATGCAGAGTGCCGGGTTTGACATCTGCTAGAATGCAACATGGGCATAAATGTATACTTTTCCAATGTACTTCTGCCTAGGCAGCCAACCTAAGTGGAAATACATTTCACTCGCTCGATCCAGCCAGACTTTTCGGCCTGAGTCTACTGCACAGACCCTCCATGTCAGAAGGCACTGCTTTGGTATCTATTCCAAGGTGAGGAGTCTGTGGTTAGAAATATCCATCAGAAGAACAAATTACTTACCTTCAATAAAATGCTCTTTTTTTGGTGAATAGTGTATCTAAAGACCAAATCCTCACCGCCCTCCCATTTTCCCATTCTATAGAGTGGCTTCTTTTTAACCACCAAAAATGTCCCAAATTAGTGTTCGCCACACTATTGCCAAAAATTGACACGCTCCACATCTGAAGCTATGGATAGAGTACAGAAAGGAAACTGAAATCAGTGCACCTAATTTGATAATTAGTGCACCTAATTAAAAAGTAGTCGAACAGCTCAGAAAAAACACAAACATTACAAAGAAAACTGCTTCAGAATTAACTTCAATTCATTGTCAGAAAGCCAGGCAGAGTGCCCAGGTGTGCTTTGTGATAGAGAGCACTGTCTTCAACAGTATGTATAGCCCTTAATCTCTTGCAGTTGTAAAGAAACCAAGTGTTCTGGAACACCACCCCTTTCCAATGTGTTCTATTCCTTTGATAAATCCCTTCGAAAATAAAAAATGAGAAGGAAAAAACGAAATACATTAGTTATTCTTATCCAACAAAAAGTTCAGATAAGCTGACCTTCTGTTAAGCAGCTCTCAGCCGCTATTATCAAGAATGGAGTCTTCAAGTAGCTGACAGGTCTAGCCTCTCCATGTGGTGAGCCCCATGAAGGTCTTGGGGAAGGTTATGGAATGTGTGCATACATGCTTCAGGCATTAGAGTAGAGCTGGGTGGGAGAACTCATGTCAGGCATTCCAGTAAAATACAGAAGTAGAATGTTCTACCTTCCTACACGCCTGCATGGGCTTTTTCAAAGAGTTCAGGCATCAGCCTGTCTAGCTTGTGTGTATTGGTCATTCGCGATAAAGACTACTGAAGTGCCTATATTACCATGAAATTGTTCACTTTGAGCATGTTTTAGCTTAAACATGACATCAGTTCTACAAAAGCCTGCTCTACGTCCAGTATGCTTGGAGCGGAACGTCATCAAAGAAGGCTGCATTTCCCTTTTAATCTAAGCTGTTAAACTGTTAAATCTATTAAATCAGCTGTTTTCCATAGCAGCGCTCATTCATTCCCTTCTGTTGGGTGCTCTCTGCTCCCAGAACAACCATTCACTCTGTTGCCTTGCTTAAGTGTAGATATTTGTCCTATGCCTCTCTATCCCCCAAGGAGAGAACTTCCTTTCATCTCAGATAAGTTGGCCCTAAAAAAACACAGTTAAGGCTTGTATTAATTTAATGATTCAGGTGCATTTTAAGACTCTATGACAGACTGTATTTTTAATTTCTCAAAGGGTCCACCTTTGCCTACTAGCACTGCTGAGAGCAGTCCTTACCCGCACCTCATGTCTCTGCACTGTTCTCAATACCTTGGAGAAGTTGCTTCCCTGTGGCTACCCCTGGAAAGGCCCTTAAAGTCAATACTGTGGCACGGTCAAGTGCACATACACTGTAAAGGGCCTTGCCAAGTTGGTTATGGGGAGTATGGACTTCCATATGACAGGTAAGGTAAATAAAGGTTTCAGTGAAAAACTTGGGATGTGTTCAAACAAATGTTCAAGGAGCTGCACTGTATTCAAGCCCCATTTAGGACTATATGTTCGAGGCATGTGGGCTGCTGAATTCATATCTGTGCATAGATCGCCGTCTAGTGTTGTGTCCGGATGATTGCACATTGTTGTCCTGGAAGAGTCTTCGAAGTATCACGAGATAGGTGGCTCCTCCCCTGGACTACTGTGCGCATGGGCATCCTCTCCATCCTCAGATTGTTTTTTTTCCCCATTGGGTTCGGATGTACTTTCTTTACTCCAGTTCGGAAACTTTTCTAAAGGCCAATAGGCCTTCGGGGTCGTCGGTATTGTCATTTCGATTGGTGTCGAGTACTTGTTCCAGTTCTTTTCGAACAGGACGTCGAAGAGAGCCGCGTGGCCTTTTCGACATCAGAGGCCCGATCGTCGATGGAACGGAGCCCGTTCAAACGATGCCCCCTTTGTAACTCTAAGTACCCACACATCGATGTACACCCGGTGTGTAACAAGTGCCTATCTCCGGAGCACAATGAGGCCAGCTGCCTAGCTTGTGCTTGATTCAGGTCAAAGAAGACGCTTCGACTTCGACGCGAAGCGAGGCAGACGATGATGAGGCCAGCGCCCGACCCGGTAAATATCTTCGATGAAGGAGACGATGAGGTCGTCGACACTGATGATCCAGAACAGCACTCAGATCCCGGTTCGGAGCATGACTCCAACTATTATGAAGACGAGGAAGAACACGTCGAGGATGAAAACGTCGTCGAGGTAAGGGACGACTCCAGCGATGAACCCGGCCCTACAGTGAGTACGTGGCCCGAAACAGACACGCAAAGACTTCCAAGGGCTCAGGTCGAGGCATCGCCAACAGGCCTTAGCCAAGATCATGACGAACATTCTATAGCCCCTCGTCTCGGCCCGGCTAAGAATATATCACACGAGCCAGCGGTCGAACATTACCAGTCCCTGGTTAAATCGAAACCGACAGCCATGGAGTCGAAAACGAAACCGAAACTGCTAGAGACAGTCTTAGGATCGAAGAGTTCGGATCCATCGGATTCGACAAAGAAGTAAGGTGTCGACGACCCTGCGGGGTCACACATACGGGGTGTCGACCCGAAGATCGGTACGCTGAAGTCCATGCCTAAAGTCAGGCACGTCGAACCGACGAGGTCGAAGTCTACGGACAGCGACACAAATAAGGGACTCGAGTCTCGGAAGGTTCTCGATCCGAAGCAACGAGTCGACAGGCCACAGTTCGTCAAAGGCCTTGAGCCGAAGCCCAAGAGCGGCTCGAAGGACCACGTCGAGTCGAGGCAAGGTCAAAAACATATTGGCGAAAAACCAAAATCGGACGGACCAATAACGACGCCAGCCCCAAAGAAGGTCAGTCAGTCTACAAATACTGTGCCACCGATAAAATTCGGACTGCCCCCAACAGCACGGCCTAAGGCGCTCGATCCGAAGTCAGGGATCGAAACGTCCAAAAAGGTGTCGATCGGAAAAAGAAGTCATTCTCTAGAAGAAGACATTGTGTACCAGGAGCCCTCCTATGATGAACAGTCGAAGCTCCATATCGACCCCGACTCTGGCAGGCTTACTATTTATCAGAGGAAGATTAGGTCAGAAAATCCTCTTGAAACTTA
Source organism: Lissotriton helveticus (assembly GCF_964261635.1). Classification (NCBI taxonomy): domain Eukaryota; kingdom Metazoa; phylum Chordata; class Amphibia; order Caudata; family Salamandridae; genus Lissotriton; species Lissotriton helveticus. The sequence continues at coordinate 429,669,092 of NC_136057.1, forward strand.
CAAAATTCCACTCAAAAAGAAAAGGGATTCTTCCACATCACCTGTCCTTTTTGAGACTGTAAGCTACCATGGCCAGGACACTTCTGCATACTCACCCACACGCACTGATGAGGATATGAGGTATGACTACAATGAAGAATTTCATTACCCTGTGGATATGGCTCAGGATGACCAGACTCCAGCCTGGACAGACCCTGTCGACCCGGGGGAGTCACAGACTATTCCTGACACTGCTTCTTATCCTGTCAAGACTTTGCCAACAGAGGATACAGCTGCGTTTAACGCATTAATAGAAAGGGCAGCACACAATCATGATGTAGAAATGCATGCTGACCCAATTGAGGAAGACTTCCTATTTGACACTTTCTCCACTTCAGAGAAATCAGTCAAAACATTGCCAATGTTGAAAGGTGTCCTTAAACACGCAGGAGACATTTTCAAGGAAACCACAAGAGCAAGGGTTGTTAACCCAAGGGGTCGAAAGAAAATACAGACCGGCACCTGTGGACCCTACATATATTAAGGGACAGCTGCCATTGGACTCTTTGGTGGTATCAAATGCTCGTAAGCGTGCCAACTCACAAACCACTGGTAATGCTCCTCCTCCAGACAAGGAGTCTAAAATATTAGAAGCTTCTGGAAAACAGGTGGCTGGTCAAGCAGCTAATATCTGGAGGATTTCTAATACACAAGCCCTATTAGCCAGATATGATAGGGCTCATTATGACACACTAGAGCAACTGCTACAACATTTGCCTGATGCCTACAAGGAGGGAGCAGAAACACTAATACAAGATGGTAAACTCATATCTAACGCATCCATTAAATGTGCGCTAGACGCTGCAGACACCGCAGCCAGGGCCATCAATACAAGTGTCATGCTTAGGAGACATGCTTGGTTACGCATCTCTGGGTTCAAACCTGAGATTCAAACCACATTATTAAATCAGCCTGTGAACCCTGATTATTTATTTGGTCCTGATGTGGACACAATATTGGAGAAGATAAAAAAGAACACAGACATAGCCAAGTCTATGGGTGCCTTGCAGTCACAACAATTCAGAGGAGGCTCCTTTCGTCGCTCCGGTAACAGAGGAGCTGCACGAGGCCAGGCATCCCAGCAGACTCCGTACAATAAAGGGAACACGCAGACCACCTATAATAAAAACAATAGAGGTGGATACCGTGGCAACAGCAACAAAGGCAGAGGATGAGGGAATAACAACACCAGATTCTCCGCCAATACTAAACAGTGACGTCTTGTCACTGCCCCCAGACCATGTAACACCGGTCGGGGGACGATTACAACAGTTCCTGCCAGTCTGGGAAAGCATTAGACAGACAGGTGGGTGAGACAACTTATCCAGTTCGGCTATTGTCTAGAGCTAACCTCCACTCCACCCAACATACCCCCAAGACACCGTCCTATGTCCGCAGAGCATGTACACTTGTTGCAGCAAGAAGTCATCAGCATGCTGCAAAAAGGGGCCATAGAACTCGTACCTCTTCAGCAACAGGGTACAGGGGTATACTCGCTGTACTTCTTAATCCCCAAAAAGGACGGGTCTCTCAGGCCGATACTAGACCTCAGGCCCCTAAACCAATACATCTTGTCAGAACATTTTCACATGCTCACTTTACAGCAGGTTCTACCATTACTCAGTCAGGGAGATTTCCTCGCAACACTAGACCTAAAAGACGCATATTTCCACATACCGATACATCCGGCACACAGGAAATATCTCAGGTTTACCATACAGAATCAGCACTACCAGTTCAAGGTCCTGCCTTTCGGGGTTACAACAGCCCCCAGGGTGTTTACCAAGTGCCTAGCGACAGTAGCTGCGCACCTACGGAGGAACCATATTCACGTCTACCCCTATCTGGACGACTGGCTTATACAAGCAAAGTCAGACCAGCAATGTGCCAGCCACGTGTCCCGCACTATTCACCTCCTACACAGCCTCGGATTTTCATTAAACTACCCAAAGTCTCATCTTCAACCCGCCCACGTACAACAGTACCTGGGAGCAACAATAGACACTCTGGCAGCAAAAGCGCAGCCAAACTCAGCAAGAATCAACAACATTCAATTACTGATTCAGAAATTCAGACCCCAACACTCGCTCACAGCAAAGGTGTTTATGCAGTTGATAGGCATGATGGCCTCCTGCATCTTCATAGTCCCTCACGCGAGACTACACATGCGTCCGCTTCAGGAGTGCTTAGCACGGCAGTGGAACCAGGCTCAGGGACAATTACAAGACCTAGTGTTGGTGACCGGTCGCGCATATAACTCTCTGCATTGGTGGACCCCACAAAACCTTTGCAGAGGACGACCGTTCCAAGAGCCTATACCACAAATAGTGCTGACAACGGACGCATCTCTCCTGGGATGGGGAGCGCATGTCCTCCATTACACAGTGAAGGGACTATGGACGACACAGCGAAAGAAGATGCACATCAACCTGCTGGAACTGATGGCAATCTTTCTGGCAAGGAAGGCGTTCAAAGTACATTTGTGCAACAAAGTCGTGTTGATCCGCACGGACAACATGACTGCCATGTACTACATACAGAAGCAGGGAGGGACACACTCCCCACAGTTGTCACATCTAGCGCAAAGCATGTGGAAGTGGGCCATTCAGAGGAACATATTCCTCATGGCGGAACACCTCCCAGGCAGGGACAACCAGATGGCGGATCTGCTCAGCAGACACAGACACCAGATGCACGAGTGGGAGATACATCCCTCAGTGCTACAACCGTACTTCCAGCAGTGGGGTCACCCAGAGATAGACCTGTTCGCCACAAGGGAAAACGCAAGATGCCAAAGCAGCTTCGCCTCCAGGTTTCCACACCCGCAGTCTCAGGGCAATGCGATATGGATGAACTGGTCAGGCAGATTTGCGTACGCTTTTCCACCGGCCCCGCTCATACCACTAGTGGCACGCAAACTACGACAACACTCAATGACCCTCATCCTAGTTGCTCCAACGTGGGCGAGGCAACCGTGGTACACCACGTTCCTAGAACTTTCCGTGGTGCCTCATCAAAGACTGCGATTAACACCCAGTCTTTTAACGCAGAGCCATGGAGACATTCAGCACCCAGATCCGCAACAGTTAAACCTTGCGATCTGGCTCCTGAGGTCATAGAGTTTGGTTACCTAAACTTGCCTCCTGACTGCATGAATATTATCAAAGAGGCAAGAAGACCTACAACCAGAGCATGCTATGCGGCAAAGTGGAAACGATTTGTCATCTATTGTAACAATAATGACGTAAATCCGCTAGATGCATCAACTCAAAACATCATATGTTATCTGTTACATTTACACAGATGCAATCTAGCCTACAGTTCCATACATATACATTTAGCTGCGGTGGCAGCTTATCTTCAAAACAGGCAGCACCTTTCACTCTTCAGAGTACCGGCTATTAAAGCTTTCATGGAGGGGCTCAAACAAGTGATTCCTCCAAGACACCCACCTTCACCTGTCTGGAACCTCAACGTGGTTCTAACCAGACTGATGGGACTACCTTTTGAACCTCTACACTCGTGTGAAATACAATTCCTAACGTGGAAAGTGGCTTTTTTAGTGGCGATTACATCACTTAGAAGAGTTAGTGAGCTGCAAGCCCTAACTATTCAGGAGCCATTCATCCAAATTCACGCAAATAGGGTAGTGCTACGTACTAAACCTAAATCTAGCCAAAGGTGGTATACCAGTTTCACATCAATCAAACAATAGCACTGCCAGTGTTCTTCCCAAATCCAGATTCAGTGGCAGAAAGAGCTCTACATACCCTAGACGTTAAGAGAGCTCCCCTGTACTATATAGACAGGACAAAACATTTCAGGAAAACTAAGCAACTGTTTGTTGCCTTTTCACCACAGCATAAAGGCAACCCCATTTCCAAATCAGGTATAGCCAGATGGATTGTTAAGTGCATACAGATTTGTTATCAAAAAGCTAAACGCACATTAACAGTTCCCCCAAGAGCGCATTCAACACGCAAGTTAGGGGCATTCATGGCTTTCCTAGGAAACATTCCTCTAGAGGAAATATGTAGAGCAGCCACATGGTCTACCATACATACATTTACCAAACACTACTGTGTAGTTGTACACTCCAAGCAGCAAGCAACTGTAGGACAAGCTGTTCTCAAGACTCTTTTTCAGACTGCTGCAGCTGGCACGGGCAACCACCGCTAAAGGGGAGACTGCTATCCATTCTATGCACAGATATCGATTCAGCAGCCCACATGCCTCGAACGGAATATGCTACTTACCAGTATGCATCTGTTCTTAGCATGTAGGGCTGCTGATATTCATATCGCCCGCCCTCCTCCCCGGTGCCTGTCGCAGCTGTAGCACTCTGAATTAATCTCTAGCATGGACATCACTTACTGTATCATACTCCATCTCTGCCACAATGGCGAAAAACAATCTGAGGATGCCCATGCGCACTGTAGTCCAGGGGAGGAGCCACCTATCTCGTGATACTTCGAAGACTCTTCCAGGACAACAATGTGCAATCATCCGGACCCAACACTAGGCGGCGATCTATGCACAGATATGAATATCAGCAGCCCTACATGCCAAGAACAGATGCATACTGGTAAGTAGCATATTCCTTATCACGTCATGCACTTGTTGCATCTTATTATCTTTTGTCCTATATAGGTAAGCTATGGTTAAGCTCTGGTCTGATTTGATTCAGTAGAGTTAAGTGTTATATTTCTAGCAAATCCTTGCTAAATGTGCTCTACATTGTTACTGCATTTGGGCAGGGTGTCCTCCTAAGTATTTTATTCTAGGTTTTTCTTCCATACTTACCTGTTAAGTGGATTCTTTGACTTTAAACCTTTAAACCTATCGCTTGGTGGGGATGTGGTGGGCAGTGTGCAGGTATCGCTTATTCTCGGATCCTGTTTGGACACTGCTGTCAACTAACCCTACTCTCTGGTGAGGCACACCTACTAGATTCAGGTCTGAGTTCCTTGTTATATATCCTTGAACAATGGGTGCAATTTCCTCCAAAAGGTAGAAATCGCTGTGTTATGCTGTTAATACTGGGTTATGTAACACCGTAACTGTTTTTTAGCCAAAGAGAGTGTTCGAACCATGTTATCACAGTAAACAACGAAGAGGGGCGTGGCTTCGCACGCAATGGCGGAGGTCGCAGCCGGGTAGAGCTCCGAGCCGAGCTCCCCTTCCCCGGGCCGATTCTCCGCCATTTACGCTCGGAATTGCCTGAAATCATAGGCGGACCGTCCCGGAGCCCTACTAGACCAGCAGGCTGATTTTTGATTCCGGGAACCGAATGCACCAGCACCGGACTATCCTGAGAGCAGCAGGCGGACTTGGCCGCCGCCCAGACGGCCAGTAAAACCACGGGAGCCCGCGGCCTGGGCCTGCCTCACGGGCCTCACCGCAGAACGCGGGGCCGGACTTGAGCGGTGCCCTCGCACGCAAAACCTGAGACCTGGGGCCGCGTTGCCGCTTCGCTCCCGCCCCCCGCTTTGTCCTCGGAGATTCTGATAGAGGACTGGGTTGGGGAAGGGCGAGACGCCCGGCCGGCGCAACCACAGCGGTGGACGCCATTTACCGCGGCCCCTGACTCCATGCACGGCGGCCCCCTGGGACACCAACATCGTCGCTCAGCCGCGACCTAGGAGCGAGGCGCCTAATCCTGCACACCAGACCCGGTGGGTCAGCCGCGGCTGCGAGCGGAGACCCCCCTCCCGCGCTGCGGTGGAGGTCCTGGACACATCAGGCGCGGACGCGGCTCTGCGGCGCCTATCCTCACCAGTGGACTGGCGGTGCTGAGACCAGACCGCAACCCTCAGCCCAGAGAGCACCTCACCCCACCTGGGGGGACACAACTGCTGAGCCGACAGCAACCTGGAGGACGGTAAGGGACAACACCGATGCTCACCGTCACAAAGGCCCGGCCGCCCTGTGTCATTTGCGGCGGCCTTGGACTTGCAGTCCCGCCTTCCTGGCCCTTCCAGCGCCCACACAGTGTCACTTGGAATGCCCAGATCACCCGAGGACCCCAGCGGACCCCCCACGCAGAGACCAGAGACGAAACAGTGTTAGTTAAATAATAAATTAACACGAGGCGTCTTGCTGCTGCGTCATCGGCCTCCTGCAGGGTGTGTGGATTCACTCGAACTGTTGGCGGTTGCTTGCCCGGCCCTACTGCTACACCGACGTGATAAGGCACCGCTGGTATTGCTCGCCAGTATCCGAGCTCATACACCGCACAGTTAGACAGGACGCCCTGCACATGTCCGGAGGGGTGAGAACCCGCACTGGCACCGGAGGTACCTTGCCGACGGGAAAAACGAACAAAACACTGCGCAAGATGGCTGCCGACCAGGTGACCGCGAGATTGGACAGCGTTTTAGCCGCCATGGAACGCATGGAACAATCGCTCCAGCTGACCAGGACGTCCCTGGAGTCAAAGATCGACAGCGTTGCCATAGACTTGACTCACCTACGAGATGACCACAAGAAACTGTCTGATCGGACCAGAACACTGGAGGGCACAGTGACGGACCTTGGACCCAAGGTCACGCAAACAGATAAGCAGGTACAGGACCTTCTCAATAGAGTAGAATTCCTTGAAGAGCGCGCCGAGGATGCCGAAGGGAGGGCGAGACGCAACAACGTCAGACTTGTGGGTGTCCCGGAAAAATGGGAAGGCCCTCGTCCTACCCAACGAGTTGAGGACTGGCTGAGGGAACTGCTGCCTGAGGGCACGCTATCGGCTCAATTTGTAGTGGAACGAGCACACCGCGTACCCACGAGACCCCACACCACAGGCGCCAACCCGAGGCCACTACTCTTCAAAGTCCTGAACTACCGGGACAGAGACGCGATCCTGAGAGAAACCAGAAGACTTGGGGAAGTTCGCATTGACAATACCACCGTGATGTTTTTCCCGGACTACACCATCCAGGTGCAACGCCAAAGGCACGACTTCCTAGACGTGAAACGACGTCTCCGCACCGAAGGCCTCAAGTACTCACTGCTCTTTCCAGCCAAACTGAGAGTGGTGGCGCGAGACAAGACCTACTTCTTTAATACTCCTGAGGAGGTCAACGAATGGCTTGATAGTGGCATTAACTCAACGCCAAGACAGGCGCAAAGCTATGAGTCGAGACCGCGACCACGGCCACGAGGACAACGCCGTCGCCGCAGGAATAGAGAACAGGGAACTGGTCGCCTAGAAGAACCGACGAGACACTCCCCACCACCGGACCAGATGATCCAAGAACAACGTGATGCACTCCGAAGGGTCTCCCAGCTGAGTGCCTCGCCGACCTCGGATGTAGTTCAGGCCCCCAGCTCGCGAGTGGATCCCAGCGATGATGAAGCAATCTACGGGATACCGGACTCCCAACAGTCGGTGGATCTACCGGTAGTCACGCCTCAAACAGCGGACATGCTAAATTGAAGGCACACGCGGATCACTATTCCAGACCCAGCTAAGGTGGCGGGGACGAGAACATAGTCCGGGCAGCTGCGGAGCACCTGAACCTCTCAACCGCTGCCCGAGATGTCCACCGCAGGCCTGAGGACATGAGACATGAACCTGCGCAGTGAGTACCTGTCCGGCTATGCAGCCACTGTCGGGGAGGATGGGACGTGGGAACATGCTGCAGCTCTGTACATTCTCTCCCGCCCACCAGCTGCCTGCATGGCCTGGGGACTGCCCGGCGCCAGAGACTTGGTGGTAATGGCGCTCCTGACTCCCCGCTGCCGGATACGGTGAGCGGATTGCCCCATAGCACACGACAGGGTTGCCTTTCTGGGTACTAACATTGTCCATAAAGGCCCGGGGAAGGGTTTTGATCTTCCTTATTGTACACTTAATTGACTCGTCAGGACCGTGAGTAGCACACGATCCCCCTAGACTTGAATCGTTGTCCCTCTTCTTTAAAGAGTATGGACGGTGGCCCGTTTTGCTGCTGCCCTTTTGGTATTTCAGGGGAATCTCCCTACAGTTGGGTATTGTTATTACATGTTTTTTCCCCCCTGTTTAATGTCTTCCTAATCATTCATGAGTGCGATGGGGGTGGTGGCCAGGGAAGAGTTGGCGGTGGAGATATTGTGGATGGGCGCTGGGCTGTGGTTGCGGGGGTGGGGAGGAGGAATATACTGATGTACGATGACGGCGACCAAAATATGTACCTGGAATATTAGGGGTATGCACACACCAGCACGCCGTTATCAGATATACTCATACTTGAAAAGACACCGGGTACAAATCGCACTTCTGCAGGAAACGCACTTGCACAGGGCAGAGGTGGTCGCACTGCGACGTAGATGGAGGGGCAACTGTATGCTACTGAGTACTCCTCGTTTGCCCGGGGTGCGCTCATATGGGTGAAGCCAGGCACTCCCTTTGCGATGATTGAAGAGCTGACTGATCCGGAGGGCAGATATGTGTTGGTGAAGGGCCGCATGGATGGACAATCTATAGTACTAGCGTCCATATACTCTCCGAACACGGAGCAGGGGGGCTTCCTGGCACGCGTCTTGGAAAAACTGGCGCCCTGGCATGGGGTCCCCTGGGTTCTGGGAGGGGATTACAATACGGTATTGGATCCCGCGCTGGACCGCTCGGCCCCGCCTAGGCCTGATGCTGCGTCTCTGGGAGCCATTAAAGCACTCACCCAATGGGCAACACAGTGGGACCTGAGAGATGCATGGCGCGCGCACAACCCTAACACTAGAATATACTCCTATTACTCAGGGGCACACTCGTTACATGTCCGCCTGGACAGATATATGGTGTCATCGGAATTGTTACCGCACATAACAGACTCACAATACCTTGGCAGAACACACTCTGACCACAACCCACACACGCTGCTTATAGCTTGGGAGCGCCCCCACCCGCCCATCCCCACGTGGCGCTTACAGCCGACCCTACTACTGGACGCCCCCTTCCGAGACTCCCTGCAGGCACGCGTAGCGGATTATTTTACTGACAACTCGGGCACGGCGTCCTCCCTGCAGGTCGAGTGGGACGCCTTCAAAGTGGTGATGCGAGGTCACTGCTTGGGAACACAGGACGGTATACAGAAACAGCTAGAGACCGACCTGCGCCGGGTGGAGGTTGACTTGCTCCGCCGGGAACAGGAGGCGGTTGAGGGAACGGACGCCGGGCTGGGTGAGGCCCGTGTGGAACATGAGGCGCTGCTAGAACGACTGCGTCACGTTAATTATGCGGCGCACTCAGCGCGGACACACCAACACAGCGACAAACCCGGAAAACTGCTGGCCTGGCTAGTCAGACAAGAAAGACGTACTGAGCCGATATCTGCCATCCAGACGCCCGTGGGAGAAGTGGTGCACACACAAAGCAAGATACATCAGGCCTTTGTGCAGCATTATCAGGCCCTATACAGGTCACAGCTGAGGGTTTCATTGGCGACTATCGCTGATTACCTAGAGAACATCCCGCTACCGTCCCTTACAGAGGCGCAGCGGGGAGACCTGGGGGCGCCTTTCACACAGGAGGAGCTGCGTGCAGCTATCTTCGCGCTATCCAATGGCAAATCTCCGGGCCCGGACGGCCTCCCTGCCGAATTCTTTAAAACCTGTTCCGATATACTGATCCCGGAACTGCTCAAACTATATAATGCTGCGATAGAGGACTCGACGCTTCCTGCCACGCTAAATGAAGCTAACCTGGTTTCTCTTCTGAAACCGGGTAGAGACGGAACCAACATGGGCTCCTACAGACCCCTGGCTATGTTGAACACCGACTATAAAATCTTCACCTCTTTGCTGGCTCGTCGCCTAGCCACGGTGGTCCCCGCCTTGGTCCATACTGACCAAAATGGTTTCGCCTCGCGCAATATCCGCCGTCTCTTCCGTGTACAGGTGGAAGCGGTGTCACAATGGCCGAGATCGGGCTGTCTGGTCCTGGACCTCGAGAAGGCCTTCGACTCGGTGGAGTGGCCCTACTTGGGGGCAGTGCTGGACAGATTTGACCTGGGAAGTGCGTTCGAGGAAATGGTAGACCTCATATATCAACAGCCGAGTGTCAGAGTGCGAACGGGCGGGCTACTCTCTGAGGCGGTACGGGTGCGCAGAGGCACCCGACAGGGTTGCCCGCTGTCGCCCCTACTCTTTTCTCTGGCAATTGAACTCCTGGCAGCGCTCCTACGATCGCGGGGGGCGGGATGGGGAATCCCGCTAGCTGATGGTACACATGTGGTTTCACTGTACGCGGACGATTTACTTCTGTACGTCCGAGACCTCACAGCAGTGCCAGATGAATTGTCGGATATTTTCCGGACATTCGAAACAGTATCAGGACTTAGGGTCAACTGGGCAAAGTCCGGAGTGTACTCTTTCAGCCGTGACACACAGGAATGTGATGTGACCCTTGGAGGTGTCAGACTGACCTGGTATCCCGCCTCCTTTAAGTATCTTGGAGTGCACATCTATAGAGACATGGAAAACATATTGGAGGGTAACCTGGGCCGTGCCATGACCTCTCTACGAGCACAGATGGCTTTCTGGAAGACACTGCCCCTAAACGTACCGAGCAGAATTGCTCTAACCAAAATGATAGCACTGCCCAGACTGCTCTATCACTTTGCCAACATCCCGGCCTACATTCCCGCTAAATTCTTCCGAGACCTAGAATCAATGATCCGCAGCCTGATCTGGAATGGGGGACGGCCCCGGGTGGCCCTGACGAAACTATACTCCCCAGCAACAGAGGGTGGACTGGCGGTTCCTAATATGGAACTGTACTACTTGGCTGCGCAGCTGCAGTGGGTGACGCACTGGCTAAGTGGCACGCACTTAGATGACACGGCTACCTCTACGTACACGTGGACGCACACACAGATATGCACACTATTCCATCCCTTGACTAAAGGTCCGCGCCCGCTGCCCTTACATGTGGCGGTGGCCCGCAAGTGTTTCCTCCGCAGTTTGAAACTGACACGGGAAGTCAAGCCATATGCCCCTGCGATTCCTTTGTTGGGCACACCCAGGAGAAGCGGAACAGTGACAGAGCGCATTCTAGAGTGCTGGACGGAGGCTGGAGTGGAGACAATGGGCGACCTATATGCGGACGGAGCAATGCTCCCATTTGGGGAGCTGGCAGAGAGCACGGGTGTACCGACAGGTCAGTTCCTGACCCATGCGTCCATACTGAGAGCATACACGGATTCTTGGGGGGATGTTGGGGAGGAGCCGCAGATGCACCATGTAATGCAATACCTACATGTAATGGGCAACGGTACTCACATCATCCACTGGCTGGCACAGGCTCTCCTTCTACACACGCAGCGGTCCACACAGCCGGCGCGGGACAAGTGGGCGGCACATCGGCAGAGGGAATGGACGGATAAGGAGTGGTCAATGATCCTAGCCTGCCCTATGAACATCCCGCGCAATGCCCGCTTCCGCACCATCCGATTGTATATAATACACCAGGCATACTTGTCGCCTGGGATCAACAAATACTTCATGATCAACACCGCTGCCTGTCCCAGATGCAACCTGATAGGCGCGGACATTTTACACATGCTCTGGAACTGCCCCTCACTAGACACATACTGGGGGGAGGTAACGTCTCTCCTAACGCGCGGCGCTGGCCCGGGACTACCACACACTTGGGAGGCATGCATACTCGGTTTATACAGAAGGACCAAACTAAACAAGACACACGCCAGGTTCTGGGATCTAGGCCTCATCACGGCCAAGCGGTTGATCACCAAACATTGGAAAAAGAGGGAGCCGCCGATCCCTAAGTACTGGTGCGCTTCCTTCACTAACTGGGCCAGGGCGGAGGGCGTAGCTTTACATCGGGAGGAGGTCGCGGGCCTGAGACAGTTCCCTATTGCGCAGCTCTGGGACGGTTTTGTGAGATCCCTCCAGAAAGAAGGCGCGAACAGGGGACTCATATAGGGTCCACAATACATGAAATGACACGAATGAAATAGATGAGGACACGTTAGGTGAATGAATGGTGTTTCCTTCCCCCTCCCCCCAGCGACATACACACACCGAGGATGCTGGTGGTGTGGCGTTTCTGGATCGATAGGGACTGCCGCCCCCCCCAGTAGCTCAGAGGGCTGACACCTGACAGCGCCACGGGTCCGGTACGTTAACTTATGGACTGGATGGACAGTCGCCCGCAGACACGAAACCACACAGACCTGTCCCGGTGTCTTACTACCTGCCATCCGTCGAGTCACTCACTTAGATGCACTCTCCCCCCCCGCAACCCCCCCCTCCCATACAACCACCCCCGTTTATATGTTCTGGACTCTTATCTCCCACAAGTGGTTTGTCCACTAGGAAGCACACATGAATGCCGACTTAGGCGAGAGGACTGGCGCAGGCCACGTCTCTCTCTCCGACTCACTGACGGTCTATAGAGCCACCCGCACGAATCATGACACAATGCAGAGATGAGCTGTGAGGTTCAGCTGTCCCTCAGTGGATGGAGCGATTCGAAGCAAAGGCAGGCCGCACACGTGTCTCATTTACATACACACTCTTGACACACAACTGAGACCCGCGAGCGCTCTCCCTGGGCTCGAAAACAAGGTTGCTGCATTGTTCTCTGATGATACACACGGCAAAATGGGACATACCGATGAGAACTGTCCAGTTTACAAAGTTGAAATGTTTTTTTCTTATATTTACTAAAACAAGACGTCCTTTATAAATAAATTGAACACAGGGGCACCTATAGCGTGAAGGTTATTGTTCATGAAAAGCAATGTTTGGTGACCGGTACGCGACTACACACATGCTACTTGTTTTTCTTTGTCTTATACATACATACCCCAGTTGCGGCCGGCCCAAAGGGTTGTAGGCTAAGCTATATGTACTGCACTGTGAAAACTTAATAAACGTCTTTAAAAAAATTTAAAAAAATAAAAAAAATCACAGTAAACAACGAAATTTTTCTTTAACAAAAATCCGGATTACGCGTTAAATAATCTGAAAAGGCAAAGAGACATTTGCACTGCAACATTGATCCTGGACTTGTAATTTGAATTAGTCCTGCTGTGTCACCCACCACATAGTTGCTGTGGGATGTACGCTGGAGAAACTTTGCTAGAGCCAAACAATGTTATATTGTTGTCCTCAAAAAACAATACCAAAAATTGAAAAACAACATTTTTGCTTTGTTTTCCAGGACGTTAAAGCTAAGGCAGCCATTCCATTGGTGGGCTACATTGTGGATGAAGCTCTAAGAAGCTCTGAGTTCTCTCACAGTTTCAGACTAACTCAGTCGATATCCGTGCACAATTTCGCTGCGGACAGCGAGGAACTGAAGCAAAAATGGTTAAAGGTTATCAGCTTGGCTGTAAAAGGAGAGACACCAAAGTGCCAAAACGATTTACACGTCAGTTTGGAAGAACTCCATGAATCTGCATCACAAAGCTAACATTTTAAATCTCTTGCCATACTCTTAAGGGGCAACCTAAAAATCCTGCACGTGAAGCAGTTTGAGCGTGTCTAAAACTGCAAACCTTGGCGACAAAACAGTTGACTTATCCCTCACACATCTTTTGTGCATTCCACCCAGTTACCCCGATAATCACTGTCCAGTCAGGGAGCAACTTAGGGTATGTGACGATTCAGAGGTTGGCTGCGTGGCTATATGATGCAAAGTCTGTGTGCATTACAGACTTACAATTTGTTGACTGCCACATAAAACTCTTTGCTGAGACATCTGTGTTATTTATAGGCAGTCTAGGTGGTCTAACTGAGTTTTATGTGGTGGAATAGTCAACCCATCTGTATTCCGATGCAGGTGACTACATCCACAGGTCGTTGTTTGATCCTTATTTCGTTGTATTCCCGGAATCTCCTTTTTTAATTCACTTTGTGGATAAAGAAGAGCGATCATCATTGCCGAAAGATTCCAGGAAAACCGCTTGGAAATTACAAATTGTGTGGTTGTATGCTCAGTCCAAGTATGAGTAGCATCTGGGAAGTAAAAAATGGGGGTTGCAGAAGTAATAATTAATTCAATTTCAGGTGTCATTGAAAACCAAATCTAAGCTTTAAGCACTTTATGATGAAGTATCTTCTGTGTATAATAATCCTTTTCTGAAAGTTATGTTCACATGTTTTGAAACTATTTTGGCACAGTTCTTAAAACTCAAAAATGTGTTTGTGGTTTGAAGCTATTTGAAGAAATCAATGGAAAACATTTAATGCTATTGTGTCATTTTGGATGTTGTTAATTTTTAGTCTGCTTTTTTCCTGTGTTCGTTCAAATCACTGAGGCCACACTGCGTCCGTTGACACAATAGGGAGTCGAACACAGGATTCACAGATATCTAAATTAAGGTGTAAGAATGCAGTAAAATTAAAAAAGTGAGTCCCTTACTGACTGTGCCCCACCTAATTTATCGCAAAACTAAAATTACATTTCCTCCAAATTTGTATTTTAAAATAATATATTACACTATGTTCTTCCCACCAGCACAATGAAAAAAGAAATTGATATGGCACAAAGTAATATATAAAAATGTGTGATTTCTCGCAGTAGACTTCAGGCACAAATATTTTGGAAGCGGATGTCCTTCACAATGCTATGATAAAGGTCAATGCAGTTTGATAAAATGGAAAGTCAGTGTTAGCAAACATTATGTTGGCTGCTTTTAAGCAGAAGTTGTAACAAAAAATGAATTTGAAAATTGATTGACTTTTTTGACTCTATGTTCAGTTAAAAAAAATGATTTTAGATATGTTTTAACTTCTTTATTTGGAGAAAAGGTGGATAATTTTTGTTTGTGCTGCATAGACAGCTTTTTAATACCCTTTCACTGTTCACCTTTGTTTGATGTAATCATATGGTCCATATGTCAGCATAAATTCCAATGTTAAACAACAGGGTCTTTTGTCTGGAACTTTTACTGCAGAGGTAGGAAGGAGTAGGCAGTCAATTAAAAGCGGCCCTTCTGCACATTTATTTGTTTCCATTCCATAAATGTAGTATAAAACCTCAAAAAAGGTGTTTGTCAGTTTTTCGAGACTGAACAAACTGTAGTTTATTAATGTTTGGCTACTTCACCATAGCAGAGAAGGATTAAATAGTTATATATACGAGTAACAAGCAGGAAGTCAGTAGATCCTGTGGTTTCGTACATTTTGACACATTTTATTAAAGCCTGGAACCATTGTACTTCCAAACAAAACAGATGCCTCGCAAGCACCAGCATTATAATTTATTGTGGATCCCGAACAGACTAGGATGAATATTATGTTTTTGTTACTAGCTATTAAACTGGCCATATATTATTCTGATTTCAGCAGGCTTGGAAACGTATACAGAACATGTAATGTGTTAACAATGGTACAGTTGTCAATATGTAATGTGTTTGCAGGAAGACAGAGAGTCCCAGAACAATTGTTTAGTAGAGGGTGCATAATTTTGTAAACAGTGTTACAGTGGAAGTGGACATATCACTTTTAAGAAAAGCAGGGCATTCTACTCACAGTGGGCCTGAATTACCATCAGAATATGCTACCAACTCCCGAATAATTTCTGATCTGGAGGCCTTTGCTGTGCTATGGCAATGAGTCACTAAGGCGTTCATTGCTTGTATTATATTAAAGTCAATGTTTAATGTTAAACTGTCAATTTGTTTTACACATTTACTGGTCAATTGTATCCAGGGACTAATAACATTCCAGAAAGAAGGAAGACAGCGAGGCAGTGAATCTATCCTATACATACAGATTTTAATATTGAAGAGAAATATGTTTCAATGTTATCTCAAATTGGAAATCCCAAGAGGAGAATATGCACAAGATACACCTACCTTTATTGTATGCATTTTGTTAATTGCAGCTGGGGCAAATAATCAACAGTAATAGTAGAAGTCAACCAGGTTAGAAGCAATACATTTATCCACTGGAATACTGTTGCAAGATGTAAGTCCAATGTTGGTGTCAGTATACGTGGCATGCCACATATTCTTTGTCTCCTCATGGAATGAAGATTAAAGGTCCGTGATTGGGCAACTGGCAGGAACCTCTGTGATGTTGAGGCAGCTTTTGCATGGAATTGCTGGTTATTGTGGATCCTGCTTACTGGTCACAATGCGATAAATGTGGCCTCAGAATGTATTTTAATTCAACGCCTGGGATCTGTGCTGACATTCCTTTTTTTATATTTTGCGCTGCAAATACGCTCATCAACTGTGCCAACATTCTCATAAAGACATGTTGCTTTAAGTGCAACACATTAGATTATATTAGGACTTGACCTGTTCTAAAATGACCTGGAAGAGTTGAGTCTATTCCCTCATGTCCCATGTCGACATAAGAAATGACATCCACTGCTCTTTCACACACTTGCAGACACACAACCATCATCGAATCATTTTCGACAAATGATTTACAAATCTATTGACTTCACAGCAATTTATATCTGTACACCATTGTTCTGCCAGTTGTTCCTACTGAGTTGATTTGACCTTTTTAAGTTTTTACTCTGGCCTCATAAAATGCCACTTCTGTGCATATCGTCTACTGTAGAAAAATGGAATATCAGGGGTCCTCATGAAAAAATGTGGTTTTAGCACAATCATTTTCTGTTTGCTTAGTTTCAGTGTATTGCTAGCCCTTAGGTGTAAGATGTATCCAAGGGACTGGAACTGCAATTTTTGTATGTGAAGTGCAGTCTCTTTAACAAAAATAAACCTTAGCAGTGCGTCCCAGGCTTTTTTCTGTGAATGTACATAAGCTTTTATCAAAGCACTTAAGCTTGCCATGAATATCTAGTTGACATGAACGTAATTTGTTTTGTTATAAAAAAGAACTCTTTGTTAAGTGGATGTAAATGTTCGTTGTTTTCTCATACGGTTGAAAAATTCTAAATCTACAATTTGGTGCATAAAAGAAAAAAGTGGCTATTTTCCTCTCCATAAAACAATGAATGTACAATATTGGATGATACTTTGAGTGTGTGTATGTATATATTATGTAACATATGTATATTCAGACATGTAGGGAGGGTCGGTTTTGAGAGTATTGTAAAAATGAAGCACTTTAATTACTGCTAAATTAGTTGGCAATTTGTATCTTGTAAAATAAAATCATCATTAAATCTGTATTGTTTACTGCGATATGACAGAATTTGACATTTGTTTTCTTTTTAGATCTTTTGTATGTTGGTTTCTGCATTATGGACCTCCTATATACAAAATGTTTTTCTGGAATTAACTGTAGATATTGTGTATTTCCTGTAGCCAGTATGACATATTGAAAACAATTAACACGGAAGTAAAGAAAAACAACTGCTCCATTCATTTTAACTGAAAGTTGTGTATAGAAAAATAAGCTGCTTACAAAATTCACAGACTGCAGTGCTACAACTACAGGAGATGAATCCTAAGACTTGGCCAAAAATGAAGATGAGTAAATGCAAGAAAGCTTAGATGAACTTTTGTGTTTGTATGCAGTGGGCAACTCACTAACCGGGGGACTCAACTTAAAAGCATGCCCACCAAAATATTCCTTTTAAAGTTAAGGAAGCACATTTTTGTTCGTTTTATTGGAATGTGATACATGAATTATATACACTGGGCGCCGTTCTGGAAAAATTCAGAGTACCAAAATTTGACTGATGAAATAATCCCATGTGTCTTGAATTTCCGAAATGAGATTTGTTCCGATTGAAATTCTGCCATTATGGTTACATTTCTGAATAAGGAAATGTGCTCAAAGGATCCGACTCTGTCCGGGTTCCAGGATAAGAACAACCATCTCAAGTTGTTAAACATCTAAACCTTGAAAATATTTGGTATACTTTTTGGCTGTCCTCAATGTACATGCTGCTGCCCT
This sequence comes from Lissotriton helveticus, assembly GCF_964261635.1. NCBI lineage: Eukaryota > Metazoa > Chordata > Amphibia > Caudata > Salamandridae > Lissotriton > Lissotriton helveticus. The sequence continues at coordinate 429,686,957 of NC_136057.1, forward strand.
GTTGTGTGTATGTGTGGGGAACGGCGGCAGCGGTCATTTTGTGTCTGCCGAGTGTCTTCAAAAGCCACTGAGACAGCCAGCATGAGCATGCGCACTCTGCGCAGCTTCAATATTAAGTTAGTAGCTCTCACGGTGCACCAGCCCTCAGGACCATTCGAGTCATGCCTGGGGTTCCCGTTGCCGAGGGGGGCTGGTGATGTACCTGCAGACTTACATGCGTCACTTGCACCAAACTCTGCAGGTGACACGGTTTGGCAGCACCCGTTGGGACTTCTCGGAAACAAGGTACCATTGTAATTAAGGTGATTTATATGCATGTTAAGTTGTAAAGCTTTTGTTCTATAATTATTTTTATGTGCTGGTTAAACTGAGATTTGAAAGTGTTATATGGTGTGCCAAGGCGTTTTTTAGTCTCTGCTACAGGCTTGATTTATTACTAGTGTGGCGCAATCAGGTTGACATGAGAGAGGGCCTTGAGGTCAGCCAGGCATCTCGTTCGATCCTTTAGTGTATTTCGTAGCTTTAAATTTCATTACTTTATAACCTTGTCATGTCATGGTGGTTGAATTCTAATTCAAGACTTTGGAAACTAAAATGCCCAGGAGTCTGACAGGAATTCAGCTCTATGTTCTATTTCCCAGCATGCCTTGTGTCCTGATGCAGATAGGAAATTCAGGAAGTTTCAAAGTCCTCCGAGGTTTTTAGCAGGTACCGAGAATGGAATGAAGTGAGAGCTTGCACTTGCTTTGAGGGATGGTGGAATTATGGGCCGTGGGGCTGAGGGCTGGGGGTTATTGTAGCCATTAAATACTTTATTTGTACGTGTTTATTTTTAGGAAATGTTGGCTTTACAGTGCTTTGAAGTACTTATGTGATATTTGCACATACACGAATCTGTCAGAAGTAAAATAATATAGCAAGCAATAACTTTTTGGTAATCCCAACATTTATATTTATCAAACCACTAATAACATTGCCATTCAGTGACTTTTGCCTCCTTATTTGTACAAATCAAACCCAAAAATCTTTAAATAACATATTTTACATTCAATTACTTCATAATTTCAAAACTATGTATAATGATGTTTTATAGTGCGTTACAGACTATGTCAATATTACGTTTTTTATATGTAGTTTCTTTATGGGTATTTTTATAGAGAAAGTGGCTATTTCCATATCAAGCTTCAGTGTATTAGAAACACGCTACTAATCTGTGTCTAGCCTGCAAGACCCAGATTTGGTTCCTATTAGGACCTCCACAACCATTCTTCTTTCCAAGGTCGAAATTAATTACCATGGAGGGTTGGTGGTACAAATAAAAAACGTATTCACTGATCATGAAGTAACGCAGAGGGTTCATGCACCTGCAACTGCATTTTTATGTGGCTATCTCAGTGAGTTGCTGCATTTTGTCACAGAGCTCCTTTGGTTACTTGCAGTTCATAAGTTACAATCCTAATAGCACAATTACATACAAACTCCCATCAAGGAGCTGCAGTCAAACTGCAATTTATATGTTACATCATTATTATTCCCTCCAGTCTTTAATCATCCTAATGTTGTTATTATTATTATTAAAGGATTTTGTTTGGATAGAAATACATTCTTGGATGGGCACGCACATAGCTAGGGGTCACAACCCAGGCTGGAAGGTACTGAAAGGGGTAATGAGGAATAAGGTTAATATGGTTAAAAATACATGGTAACGGGATGGAATAATGGAGTATGTCTAACGTTATGACGTAAAGCATGACAAGAATGTCAGACCACAAAAGCAGTGTGCGATTTCTCTAAGTCACTAGGCCTTGTGTGAAAGAACTTCTATATATCAATAACAAGCTGGAGGTTTTTGGCGCAATATGGCCAAGCTACACGGTTGACTTCATTGGGGGCCCCGGAGCAAATACGTCCTTTTTTCCGCAGCACCCCTCCCGCTATTAGCAATGGGCGGCAATCTGAGGGATAGCCCCAGGCGTCAGAAGCTCTAGCTACGCCCCTGGTATTCACCAAACATATACAGTTAGTTTTGCACTCCAAAAAAGCTTATACATTTATGATAAAGATCAATTCAAAATGGTCAGGCGATTTCAGTAGATGTTTCCTAAGTTAAATTTGCCCGGCGTAAAACGCCTCTAATACCATACGAAGTTATTCAATAAAGAGGCAGGCGCTGGAGACAGGAAGACAGGACACAAGTTTATTCCGTCGGAGTAGAACACATCAGATCAGACAACAAGGTATCGTCTCGAGGTGCTCTCTCAACCTCTCTGAGACCTGGTCTTTTTATACACTGGTCTAAGACATGTGAACGTTCTTTATTACAGCAAGGACATTGTGAAGTATGAGAACGACATCCCCGGCTCCCCCCAGTTCCGGCCCATTCCAACACATGACAACAGTAGAGGCCCTTTCCCCTCATATGATTGGGAGGGGCCATCACGCAGCTGAGTGTTCTGCCGATTCCTTTGGAATGTGTGCGCCTGATCGAATCTCAGGGGGTGGGGACGTCATGATCAATAGTGGTCTCTTTCAGGAGAGGCGAGTGCATGCAGTAGTGGGCAATAAACTGTATCCTTGGGCTAAGGGATGACCAGCGGTTCGTACAGGCAGTCGGGCTCAGAGGAAGGGGTCATCAAAGGAGGGGTATTCATGGGCGGAAAGGAGGTGTTGGTCAGGCGCGGGGTGTGATTCCCTGAGACAGAGTCATGGGGGGGTTTCATGGCTTGTGCATGTGGGCGTGGGGGCAGCCAGGAGGCGCGGGGAAGGCTTGCAAGGTTCAGGGAAGTGTGCTGATGGACGATCGTGAACAGGGAGACCATGGTACCTAAAATGGCTGTCGTGTATGTTCATACGTGAATCGGCAAGATGGCGTAGATGATGTTTAGTACATGAACTAAAATTCCACAATTTACTCCTTTCATTGGCAGGAGTAAATGTGTATTCAGGGTGGGCACAGGGAGCTAACAGCTACCAAAACTAATGTTATTTGTTCACAAGGCTTCTTGGCATTTTATGAGTAATACCTAACCAGAAGATAAAAGCAACATATAGAACATATCCGTTCATTAGGTGGGTCGAAATCATCCGGAATGAGGGGGCTAACTGGTAAAATGATTGTTCCGTACATAAAACACTTCAAGGAGAGGTGGTTCCTCTTTGTTAAAAAGAAACGCTGTAACTAACTTCTTGAAATTATTAAGCTGGCATATTGTTGAATCATATTCCATTCTCTTTTGCTGTGGCTAGTTAGGAAGGCTTTGTTGAGGAATATTCCTTTCTCTTTTACTGTGGCTAGTTAAGAAGACTCTGTCTTTACAAGTGACAGTTCTCCTTTTCAGGCCTGGAGCAAAGACTGTGATGTGAAATGCAAGCTATGCCACAGACATGCCACTTGCGTTTACAGCCAATCAAGGATATGAGAGCTGGTGTAATATTGTTGCATCTTAATAGGCCATATATCAACCTGTCAACAAGATTCTGGACTAGCTAAAGGCAATGTAGGTGTTTTGCAGGGCAGCAAAGTATGTTGCATTTTCATAAGGACCTAATTGAACAAAGGCATTGATCACTGTGATGTGCCATTTTGGGCAAACAAATGGTAGTAGATGCCTCACGATTTCCATTTAAAGAAAACTCAGATTGCCAATTGTGGAAACATGGGTCTCTAGACAGAGTTAACTTTCTGGATACATGCCTAGGGTGTGTAGAAACATTGCAGGTACTGATAGGAGACCAATTATCTGGACCAATCAACCTTCTTACAGTATAACTGTTTCTTGATAAGCTTTTGTTTTTTGACCTCTGCTAGAGGTCAATAGAATGTCAAGAGTCCTAAATCGTTCATATACTTTATTACAGGATTCTAGTTACTGCAATTCCAAAAACAAAAGTTTTAAAAACTTGATATCAATCTTCTGCTAATGGTGGTTCGAAGCTTGGTTAGCATACTACACATTATTAGGTGAAACATGGGATTTGAATACACATAAGAAATCTTAGATGCCCAAATTACAAAGTGTTCAAACACGTTGTTCATTTCTTAAGCCTTTTCCTCTGCCTGTGAGACATCTGAAATTTAAACTCTAGCTTCATAAATTAATTGAGAATCCGTGCAATCTATGTTCTACAAGCATTTTGAAAGGCGGCTGTAGTTTATTTGATAATCAATCAATCAATCATAACATTTGTATAGCGCACTACTCACCCGTGAGGGTCTCAAGGCGCTGGGGGGGGGGGGGGTTTGGTGCTGCAACTGCTCGAACAGCCAGGTCTTGAGTTCTTGAGTTGTCTCCTGAAGGCGAGATGGTCCTGGGTCAGCCGTAGGTGGATGGGGAGGGAGTTCCATGTCTCGGCCGCCAGGTAGGAGAAGGATCTTCCTCCAGCGGTGGTTCTTCGGATGCGTAGTACTGCGGCGAAGGCGAGGCTTGTAGAACGTAGCTGGCGGGTGGGCGTGTAGAAGGTCAGGCGGTCTTTGAGGTACTTGGGGCCTAGGTCGTGGAGAGACTTGTGTGCGTGGGTGAGGAGCCTGAACGTGATCCTCTTGCTGACGGGGAGCCAGTGCAGGTCCCTCAGGTGGCCGGAGATGTGGCTGCGCCGGGGGATGTCCAGGATGAGTCGGGCGGAGGCGTTCTGGATACGCTGGAGTCTTTTCTGTAGCTTGGCTGTGGTTCCGGCGTAGAGGGTGTTTCCGTAGTCCAGTCGGCTGGTGACGAGTGCCTGGGTGACCGTCTTCCTGGTTTCGGTCGGGATCCATCGGAAGATCTTGCGGAGCATGCGAAGGGTGTTGAAGCATGATGAGGAGACAGCGTTGACTTGTCTGGTCATCGAGAGGGAGGAGTCCAGGATGAAGCCCAGGTTGCGTGCGTGTTCTGTTGGCTTGGGTGTGGTGCCCAGGGCGGGGGGCCACCAGGAGTCGTCCCAGGCGGAGGGCGATGGTCCCAGGATGAGGACTTCCGTCTTGTCTGAGTTCAGTTTCAGGCGGCTGTTCTTCATCCATTCGGCGACGTCTTTCATCCCTTCGTGTAGGCTAGTTCTGGCGGTGGCGGGGTCTCTGGTGAGGGAGAGGATCAGTTGGGTGTCGTCGGCGTAGGAGATGATGTTTAGGTTGTGTTGGCGTGCGATGGCTGCAAGAGGTCTCATGTAGACGTTGAAGAGGGTGGGGCTGAGTGATGATCCTTGCGGAACGCCGCAGATGACTTCGGTGGCCTCGGAGTGAAACGGGGGGAGGCGGACTCTCTGTGTTCTTCCGGCGAGGAACGAGATGATCCACTCCAGTGCCTTCTCTTGGATACCGATGTTGCTGAGGCGTTGAACTAGGGTGCGGTGGCAGACAGTGTCGAACGCTGCAGAGAGGTCCAGGAGGATGAGGGCCGCTGTTTCCCCGTTGTCGAGCAGGGTTCTGATGTCGTCGGTGGCTGCGATGAGGGCGGTCTCGGTGCTGTGGTTGGCTCGGAAACCGGACTGCGAGGGGTCGAGGGATCCGTTCGTCTCAAGGAAGGCGGCAAGCTGTCTGTTGACGGTCTTCTCGATGACTTTGGCAGGAAAAGGGAGGAGCGAGATGGGGCGGAAGTTCTTGAGGTCGGTGGGGTCTGCTGTTGGTTTCTTCAGTAGGGCGCTGAGCTCGGCATGCTTCCAGCTCTCCGGGAAGGTGGCGGTGTTGAAGGAGGTGTTGATGATTTTCCGGAGTTGGGGTGCGATGGTGGAGTCGGCCTTGTTGAAGACGTGGTGGGGGCAGGGGTCGGTTGGAGATCCGGAGTGGATGGTGTTCATCGTGCGGGCTGTGTCTTCGGTGGTCACCGTGGTCCAGGTGCGGAGGGTGGCGGTGGGGGGCGTTGGTTCGACGGTTGGGTGCGTGGATGGTGCGCCGAAGCTGTTGTGGATGTCGGCGATCTTGCGGTGGAAGAACGAGGCGAGAGAGTCGCAGAGATCTTGTGAAGGAGTGATGTTGTTGTTGCCGGTGCTGGGTTTGGAGAACTCCTTGACGATGCTGAAGAGTTCCTTGCTGTCGTGGGCGTTGTTGTCCAGTCGTTCCTTCAGTGATTTCTTCTTGGTGGTGCGGATAAGATACCGCCATCCTGCATATAAACAAAAATTCATCATCTCTCAGCAGTGGGCTTCATCTGGCACAGCTTTCCAGGCTTACAGTTTGCAATGTTTGTGAATTCAAGAGACTTAAAAAATGCATCCAGGTGAAGGTAGAGATCTCCACTTCTAATTTTCCAACTTTATTTGTGAATCAGGTCTTTACTATTTGGAAAGGATAATGGTTTATATCATGGACACCCATTTTCCAAAAAGCAAAGTGGAGGTAGTCTTTGCCTCATAAACTTTCATGAAATTTAATGTCTCCTTCCCAAGGATTTATAAACAATATGATACATTGTCATGCACTAATTCCCTCCTGCTGTTCCACATGCAGATCACTAAATATGTTGCAACAAGGCTAGTCCGAAGTAAATGTAACTGTTTACAATTTCTGATCAGTCCAAACCTACTCAAGTCAAATAAACTTTTTTTCTGTCATTTACCAAATATGATAGTTTTTCTTTTCGTAATGTTAATGTGCAAGATAGGCTTAATAGAAAACCAGACTGAACATTCAATCCATGCGGAAACCCTCTAGCGGGTCTAATAAATGATAAGGATGTCATCAACAGATATCAACAAGCAATGTCTTCCACAGATTAGGTGTTATAGCATAACACCCTCAAAATCCCGGCAAAATGAGATAGGTACCTATTCTGTATATCCGTTCAGGCAGAAACGAATTTAGTATGCTTCCAACACACATTAGTATGTAAGAGGATTATGAAACCCAACAAGAGCTGCACGGGTTCCACGTTTTGCCAGTTCACACTACAAAGTTTAACTATCTGTCTTATCAAAAGCAGCTGAATCGTTGTTAAAAGTTGCATAGACTATTTTTCCTTTCAAGGTGAATTTATTCTGAATCTTTTATTCTGCTGCTACTTTAGCTAAGAATTAATAAAAATCTAGAGCCTAGTTGTTCAAGAGAATGACTTTTCCAGAAACCCAAAACAGTTTTTAAAGCGGGGTCTAGCAGTGCTTTTTGCCTGTTACTCTTCAGCTGATCTTATGATACTTTTTTATATAAATAGGGAACACTATTCTTACACTCAATAAACAATCTTGTGGTATGTAAGAAAACCACAGTGCCCCTGCACTATACAATAATGTTATTAGGGTGTATGGTAACAACAATGTCACTTCGATAAGTATAAAGAACAAATAGAACAACACCAAATTCATTCAAATAGCTAAACAGTTGGCGACCATGTTTAGACAAAATAGAGAAAGAAGTATTGGATGTGATCCGTTGCGGGTGTGAAAAGTTCCGTTTATTGTTCCTATAAGTAGGCCAACACGTGTTTCATCGCAGGGAAACAGACTGCGAATCTTCAGGGCTGAATAGAAACATAGAGAATACATTTGCGATCATGTTTAAATTGCAAGTGTATGAATAGGTGACTTGGTAGTGTCACCATTTGTGAAGAGAAGACATGCCAACGTGTGACTGTATGTGACTCAGTGTTAAAGTGCATAAAAATCATTTTTGGGGTGACCAAAGTGAAAATCTGTGGAATCTGATCTTATTATTCATAGTGACGCACTGTAGACAATTGAAAAAATGTGGCCGTAGAAAATTATAGTGCTATAAGTGAAGAGATGTGGGAAAACGTGAAGTGTCTAGCAAGATAAGAATACGACATCCCAAGTGACTGTTGCAGTGAGTTTACATACTTTCATGAGAACTCATATGATAACTTAATGATGGCGCTTTATTGAAAGATCTGTCTCAAATGCTCATTAAGATTTGCATTGTATATATTTCAAATTACAAGTTTTCTATACTATATTGCTGGATAGTTATTCGTTTTTATGGCTCTAAGCTTTTGTTGCCAGGTTTATATCTTATTTAATGTTTCTAATTTGATGCATTGTAAAAATTGTTAGGTGATTGTAATTCCTGTCTACATTCAAGTCGTATCTAGTCTGATTATGAGTAAACCAAAGATTGAAGAAACGAAAATTAGTTAAGCACATGGTTCTTGATCGTCTATTCGAGAGATCTATAGTTCTGTTACAATCTGGAATTAAGCGCAAAAACGGTCTGTGACTCGCATGCTCTGCGGATATATAAGTGAACCTTATAAAGGACAAAGAAACACTCACCCTAATTGGTGAGGTGCAAGGGCCACCTCGGTCAGATGTATTCAGGGGATCCTGTATTAAGGAGTTTCACAGCTTACGTGAGAGCACACTCCGAGAGACCTGATGAGTCTATGGATAGTGTAATCAGGAGTTTTTTTTTAGAAAAACGTAACCTGGTAGACTATATTGTAACTAAGTCTACAAATAGAGAAGTGAAAAAAAGTTAAAAAACGCACGAAAAACGAAAGACCTACCTCAATAGTTTTGCACAATGTGTGAACCGGGAGGAGAGGATTAACAGGTTACTTCAATTTAGTGACGCTGTCAACAAACGAGATAGGGCGGGTACACCTGTATTTATCCGTCATGAAGGGACAAACAAAACGGTATGTTTTAGCGTAAAACTCGTATGTAGTGACTGGGGAAAGCAAATACTGTTCTTTACAGAAAAGAGAGCGCCAGGGAAAGGTCGCTTACCTTTTCGTTGCAGTTCTCCCTCTTGACATTCCCGGCGCCGTTTTCCGAGGACGGTCATGTGACAGGAAACACGGCCTGAAGATATACCGGCCGGAGGTTTCCTGAAAGGGCGACAACTAGAACGTCAACCCTGTATAGTTCCATTGTTCAATAGGAGCTATAGTGAAGAAATACTACAAGTCCACAATCGTTACTTGAGCTTAAGTAGGCTTATCTAAGGTTAATGGGTCTTTCTTTTATTAAAGAGTATTTTTTATCGGATTCTTTATAAGGTTAATTCAAATGTTTCCGTGTTAATCAAAAATGGTGGGTCTTTTATTTAGAGACGATTAAGTGGCACTAGTTTTAATGGGATTTCTATTTATGTTTGAGCATGCGTGCAACAACGCTCATAGATATTATGTATGTTGGAACGAGAAAAAAACACATGTCTATTGTTGTGTTTCATATTTATTGGGAAACGAGTTTTTTCAAAACATTCCTCGTTTTTCGTACTCGTGAAGCTTTTAGATTACTATTTTAAGGTTTGGGTTTCCTTCTGTCTATGTTCCTCACACAAAGTTGAGTATTGGTATTCCTCAGAAGGTATACTGTTAGGTCATGAACACAAATGAATGTTTCATTTGTATGTATCTATCTATGTTTAATTTTGGAATAAGATCTCCTATACCTTGATATTTATCTTTGGATTCTGCTACTTTTTGCATATAATTCTAGTTGTAATAATTTCCAAAAGGTGCAAGAAAAACACAAAAACATTATTACAACCAATACCAACAAATTAATTTCCAAACATTTTTTTTGATCACTAAGCCAAAACACTCGAATCAGTACGTAATTATCCACATATCATAAATTCATGAATTCATGCCATTCTAAAAAGTATTTTGGACCGAAAAATTATTAAATAAATTGTTTGGACCAATATGAAACATGTTTTGAATAAAAAAACTTTTTTCATATTTTAAATAGTATAATTGTTTTGAATCAAAAATATGGAAAACAAGGATTATCGTTGGGATTGTTAGTTTCCTAGAAAAAATTGCATCTCTGGGTCATAGTTTACACCGTGTTCGATACTTTGAAGACGCATGATCCAAGTAGCTTCTTTGCGTCTGAGTGTCAGTTCTCTGTTGCCTCCTCTTACATGTACAGGCACGGTTTCAATTCCAAAAAAAGAAACCGAAAAGTCTTCTGTGTTGGCCTGACACGTAGCCACATGAGGAGGAGGCAACAGAGAACTGACACTCAGACGCAAAGAAGCTACTTGGATCATGCGTCTTCAAAGTATCGAACACGGTTTAAACTATGACCCAGAGATGCAATTTTTTCTAGGAAACTAACAATCCCAACGATAATCCTTGTTTTCCATATTTTTGATTCAAAACAATTATACTATTTAAAATATGAAAAAAGTTTTTTATTCAAAACATGTTTCATATTGGTCCAAACAATTTATTTAATAATTTTTCGGTCCAAAATACTTTTTAGAATGGCATGAATTCATGAATTTATGATATGTGGATAATTACGTACTGATTCGAGTGTTTTGGCTTAGTGATCAAAAAAAATGTTTGGAAATTAATTTGTTGGTATTGGTTGTAATAATGTTTTTGTGTTTTTCTTGCACCTTTTGGAAATTATTACAACTAGAATTATATGCAAAAAGTAGCAGAATCCAAAGATAAATATCAAGGTATAGGAGATCTTATTCCAAAATTAAACATAGATAGACTCATACAAATGAAACATTCATTTGTGTTCATGACCTAACAGTATACCTTCTGAGGAATACCAATACTCAACTTTGTGTGAGGAACATAGACAGAAGGAAACCCAAACCTTAAAATAGTAATCTAAAAGCTTCACGAGTACGAAAAACGAGGAATGTTTTGAAAAAACTCGTTTCCCAATAAATATGAAACACAACAATAGACATGTGTTTTTTTCTCGTTCCAACATACATAATATCTATGAGCGTTGTTGCACGCATGCTCAAACATAAATAGAAATCCCATTAAAACTAGTGCCACTTAATCGTCTCTAAATAAAAGACCCACCATTTTTGATTAACACGGAAACATTTGAATTAACCTTATAAAGAATCCGATAAAAAATACTCTTATAATAAAAGAAAGACCCATTAACCTTAGATAAGCCTACTTAAGCTCAAGTAACGATTGTGGACTTGTAGTATTTCTTCACTATAGCTCCTATTGAACAATGGAACTATACAGGGTTGACGTTCTAGTTGTCGCCCTTTCAGGAAACCTCCGGCCGGTATATCTTCAGGCCGTGTTTCCTGTCACATGACCGTCCTCGGAAAACGGCGCCGGGAATGTCAAGAGGGAGAACTGCAACGAAAAGGTAAGCGACCTTTCCCTGGCGCTCTCTTTTCTGTAAAGAACAGTATTTGCTTTCCCCAGTCACTACATACGAGTTTTACGCTAAAACATACCGTTTTGTTTGTCCCTTCATGACGGATAAATACAGGTGTACCCGCCCTATCTCGTTTGTTGACAGCGTCACTAAATTGAAGTAACCTGTTAATCCTCTCCTCCCGGTTCACACATTGTGCAAAACTATTGAGGTAGGTCTTTCGTTTTTCGTGCGTTTTTTAACTTTTTTTCACTTCTCTATTTGTAGACTTAGTTACAATATAGTCTACCAGGTTACGTTTTTATAAAAAAACTCCTGATTACACTATCCATAGACTCATCAGGTCTCTCGGAGTGTGCTCTCACGTAAGCTGTGAAACTCCTTAATACAGGATCCCCTGAATACATCTGACCGAGGTGGCCCTTGCACCTCACCAATTAGGGTCAGTGTTTCTTTGTCCTTTATAAGGTTCACTTATATATCCGCAGAGCATGCGAGTCACAGACCGTTTTTGCGCTTAATTCCAGATTGTAACAGAACTATAGATCTTTCGAATAGACGATCAAGAACCATGTGCTTAACTAATTTTCGTTTCTTCAATCTTTGGTTTACTCATAATCAGACTAGATACGACTTGAATGTAGACAGGAATTACAATCACCTAACAACTTTTACAATGCATCAAATTAGAAACATTAAATAAGATATAAACCTGGCAACAAAAGCTTAGAGCCATAAAAACGAATAACTATCCAGCAATATAGTATAGAAAACTTGTAATTTGAAATATATACAATGCAAATCTTAATGAGCATTTGAGACAGATCTTTCAATAAAGCGCCATCATTAAGTTATCATATGAGTTCTCATGAAAGTATGTAAACTCACTGCAACAGTCACTTGGGATGTCGTATTCTTATCTTGCTAGACACTTCACGTTTTCCCACATCTCTTCACTTATAGCACTATAATTTTCTACGGCCACATTTTTTCAATTGTCTACAGTGCGTCACTATGAATAATAAGATCAGATTCCACAGATTTTCACTTTGGTCACCCCAAAAATGATTTTTATGCACTTTAACACTGAGTCACATACAGTCACACGTTGGCATGTCTTCTCTTCACAAATGGTGACACTACCAAGTCACCTATTCATACACTTGCAATTTAAACATGATCGCAAATGTATTCTCTATGTTTCTATTCAGCCCTGAAGATTCGCAGTCTGTTTCCCTGCGATGAAACACGTGTTGGCCTACTTATAGGAACAATAAACGGAACTTTTCACACCAGCAACGGATCACATCCAATACTTCTTTCTCTATTTTGTCTAAACATGGTCGCCAACTGTTTAGCTATTTGAATGAATTTGGTGTTGTTCTATTTGTTCTTTATACTTATCGAAGTGACATTGTTGTTACCATACACCCTAATAACATTATTGTATAGTGCAGGGGCACTGTGGTTTTCTTTTGTTCTTGTATGGACCAAGCTTGGTCCATCTTTGAGCGGTTGTGAGGATTTACCGTTCGCCCTATTGCCTGTACCAACCATTGAATAACCTTTGTTTCTACCCTAATTTTACGGATACTCTGGCTGTGCGCCTTGTAATTCTGGAACACCTAAAAAAACCTCCCAGTTGTTTATAATCTTGTGGTATGTGTTTATATAAATAGGGAACACTATTCTTACACTCATTAAACAATGTGTCAAACATGTACCTAAGATTTATGGGTCCTTTTTTTAGTATGGAAATTGGGAAATCATCAGGACATTGCACCCCTAACTTTCTAGCCTGCTCAATCTAGGATGAAATGTAAATCTGGACTGCTACATTTTGATTTTACAATTCTGAAAAATGTACTCAATCCTTAGACTTCCCTTATTGGAAAAATATCATGCAGTTAAGAATTCCATTATTTTCTGCTTGTGTTGGATATTATTGCTATAGTTACTCTAGAGCTACTGACAATACTAAAAATTGCCAAAATGTTTTTGAATTATTTTCCTTTGCCATTTCCTGTAAAAGGCATAACACGGACCTCATTGGACCGTTTTCTCTATTTTTTCTTTCTTAAATTGAACCCGGTCCGGTTTCAAGCACTTTAAAACAGGAACTCTCATTGGGAGTCTTGCGTAAGCAAAATCAAAAACTGTTTTTACTCCCTCCCCTGTTTTCACTGATCTCTCTTTGCTGTCAACTATAAATACTTTAGAATATTGGGTTTACAGTTATTTATCTATTAAACCCATCAATTAGAATTTGAACTAATAAACTTCTGAAAGATTCTTGTAAAGGGAAGTTTGTGTATGATTAAGCAGCGTTCACTGTCCTGTGTGTTTGTTGACTGTAAGCTTTTAACCTTATGGACCAAAAAGTGTATAGATAAAACAGTTGTTAATGTTCAATTGTTAATGTTCTTCTATGATTACTCGTTCCTAGGTTTAACAGAGCTAGCTTCTTGCACTCGTCTAGTCACAATAAAAGGACAAGCTTCAGGCAAGCTATTAAGAAAAAAGCACCTCTTGCACTTCATTGTGTTAACCTCTCAGCAACTTAGAATGAAACTCTTCCTTGTAAACAAATTAGCACATGTTATCGAAGATCTACACGTTTTTTCCACTCTATCTAGGCCTGCCAAATTCTAGGAAGTGTTTTCAAAATGGCAGCTGCCCCAATTTATTCTTAATTAAGTGAGTGGATGCAAAGCCCCAATAGATTCAGAATATGATTCTCTGCAGAATATTCATTTTGAATTGAGTTTTTACTATCCTTTGTGAGTCCTCAACTTTACCATTTAGCCCTTTTGCATCCTCCACAATGTCACTTGATAGGACTGGACCATCCACCGGGCCAATCACTGTTTTGGACTTCTCACCCAAAGTGTTTTTTTATTATTTTTTCTCTAGGCATTGCAAGGCAACTGTATTTGATTTGTTTGTTAGGATAGCTAGGTCTCAAAATTCTTAATAAAGTTTAAAAGTCAAGAGCAAATTATTGAATAAGTGTGGCAATCAAGCTCTGTTTACTTATATAAAATCATCTGCAAGACAGTTAACTAGCTCAAGGACATTGCAATTTAACAAAGCTTGAAAAATAAACATAAGGGTCATGTAACAACAAAGGGTGTTCCTTTTTTAATTATATTAATATGCGTGTGTGTCAGACTTTTATTAATGTGTTTGTGTGTGTTTATCTAGCTTTTTATTATTTTTATTGTATAGTTTATATGCTAATCTACATCGATTTTTATACGTAATATTTTCTTAATTTATATTATCCAGTATTTGGGTGTCTTTCATAGATTCACATGCCTGAATCATTCCCCGTCGTCGAGACGGGAGCCTCCGGTATATAAAAAAGTAATGTCCTAGAGACATACATAGAAAAGAATAGGCCCAAAGGTCTCACCTTAGTAGCCTATCCACGTCCTTTTGCAGGAAGGACCAAACAGATCAGGCCCCAAGGGTCCCACCTTGGTGGCCTATCTGGGTCCTTTTGTAAAAAGGACCAAATAAAGAAAAACAGCCAATCAGCTACCACCTCCTTCTAGAACCTTCCTGCCAGGAGCCCAAGTCTCTCAGATTTTCTACCGCACGTTGTGCTAGGGAGTCTCCACCTGAGTTCTCCTCAGGAATTTCTCTTTTCTTCTCAAAACGAATTTAATTATCTTCTACAGTTATGTCTGATAGTCAGAAGAAGGGTCTTTTCCGAGCTTGTTCCTACTGCAGCAAGAAAAGACTTCATGTTGTGGAAAAGTCAGCCCATAACGCACCTGATGCCCAGGCTGCTGGCGCAGGACGCCTCTTAGTTCCCATCTTGAACAATTACCAAATAAAGAGACGGGCGCTGGAAGCAGGAAAACAAGAACAGAGTTTTATTTCTCATGAGGAGAGCCTGTCATTTCGGACACTCGCATAGTGTCTTCTATAGGTGCTCTAACAAGTTTCTCTGAGGCTTCGTCTTTTATACACATGTTTATGATGCACAAACATTCCTTATTGCAATAAAGACGCTTTGAAGTAGGAAAAAGCATGCTTGGAATCCCAGCTTCAGGCCTATTCCCATACCAGTCGCTCAGATGTCATCCTCCCCTCCTGAATGTAACAAGAGATTGTGATCTCTCAGCCGGACATTCCTACAGGACACGAGGGCAGGAGGGGATGATCAGATCAAAGGTTGGGCAGGCGATAAGATCGGGCACTTCGGTTGGTGTATCACGGTTTTGTTATGCTGGGCAGGAAAAGGGGGGTGTACATCCACGAGGCTTGGTCTTAGGACTTGGGACCGGGTCGAAAGGCCAAGTGCAGCTGGGGGGGCTCGTCAGCTGAGGGGAAGGGTGTTCTTGGGAGGAAATGGGGGGGTGTGGGTCAAGCAGGAGTTTTACTTCTAGAGCAGGGTCACGCAGAGGGAGAGGGTTTTATGGCTGATGCATGAGCAGTGCGCGCGGGGAGGGGTGCCGGGGGTTTAACAAACGGGCAGAGAGGCCATGGTGCCTAAAATGGCTGTCGTGTACGTGTGTGCATGGGTCTATGCTGGCGGGATAACACAGTCAGTGTTTCGCGATATCCGTTCTGCTTACAACAAGGAGTACAGTGAACACAAATGAACGCCGCTTATGTGCATATACATTGCCATTTTCAACAGTCGCCGCTTTTTTTACATAAGTTAGTTCATTTCGGTGTTTACCTCAACTGACGGAGTGTACATATAGCCATGTGTGGCCAATGAAATAGCGTTTGTCAATACTAGCAGATTGCGTGTAACCATATACAGTCGATACGATTGGCGGAATGCGGTACATATGAATTTACATTTGTTGGGTTATTCATACAAGTCTAGAGATCGGCATAATACTTAGTCGGGGTCAATCAAGAAAAAGGTTCCGACACATTATAGAATCAGGTTCTGACTTTCTCTCCGGTGACATCAACATACAGTAAAAAGTGCTCTGATACCTTCGGGTCTTGTCAGTGCTATAAGAGACTTTTGGAAAACTAAATACATGAGTGACCGATGAAACATTTTTGAAAGCAATACAAAAATGGTTGAGGGAGGAATTCAGTTCGATACAAGCAATTAGTCAAGGGGTGGGTAGAAAGTTCAGGAAGGGGGTCTTCGTCACAATGTCTTTTTAACAGCGAGCCATCACTGGTAGGCTCTGGTAGTCCGTCTTCTTTCGTTGGCGCTGTTGAGCACCGGCGGTGGAGCTATAGGTCCAGCTCGGATTCATCCTTACGCGTTGCAGGGTGCGATCAGTCCTCTGCTGTTAGATCACAGTCCTGTTTCCTAACTGATCTTCTTAGGGGTGCCTCGTGCTGGGCACCTGCGTGTCTTTCTTCTTCCGTGGCAAAACCGTATTCTATCTAAATGCTGCTCTTCTTTTCTGAGTCAAAAGTTATGCGAAAAGGGTGATGTTGTTGAATAATCGAGGGAAGAGAGGGCGGAGTGGGATCAGATCTTTGAACACACCAAGGGACCAAAGGAGCAAAGGACGACGAGCAGGCAGGCCCATCAGTCGGGCTCAAAAGGGACAGGGACTTCAGGCACGAGTGGGTCAGCAAATCGAGGGCTTCAAGGCAGCCCTTCATTCCTTCATCTGCCGAGTTTGAGAGTGGTGCCTCGTCCCGCGTCTCGTTGCTCTGCGACTCCACCTTTGGTTGAGGTCACACGTGCTTCATGATCTGTGGCCAGGCTGTGCGTCACGTCCAGCTCCTCTCCTCCGGTGATTTTATCTTTGAATGGGTACAAAACAAGTTTTAGAAAAACTGGCAGGAGAAGACATTTATACATCTCAATTCCGTCCCCAATCCTAAGTAGGTGGGGGATAGGTTCATCGGTCACAGTCAGAAGTCATCACTTATGGAGTATGTAGGAGGGCATTTCCACTGAATTCGTACGCCTATTTGGCGTTCATTCGTGACGTACGTGGAGAGAAATCGGACTCCCATCGACAGTGTATTCTATCAGGCAATCTGGGCATTGGGGATTGCATTTCTAACGAACTGAAAAACAGAAGACCATTGACGTTATAGTCCCCCTATAAAAAGGCCAGATTAGGGGACATCAGTCGTCTTACCTGTCCTTTCTTTCATTACCAACTCGGGTTCTATCGTTTTGCAGAAAGGAGAGGTAGTAATATGGCAAGTTACAATCGTTTTAGTTCCTGTCAATTTTGCCGAACACCTTTGTGTTCGAAGAGACCCAATTAGGTTTGTGCCGGTGGGGCACAACGTTACCACACAAGGGAGGAGGGAACAGGGGGACCCTCAGAGAGAGAGAGAGTCGTCCGCACTCTAAACAAACCATTCGGTACACGTATGACATGGAGAGAGAGAGAGAGAGAGAGAGAGAGAAACGTGTACAATAATAGGCCATTTAGTGCGCACACAACACAGAACAGCAGGGGTCAAGTAATACGGAAACACAGGCAGAGGGACGACGTAGATCCATACATTACGTACACACAAACTCAGGCGGGGGAGACAGTACATGTATTATATACAAAAATCCAAGACAAAACATAGCACAGTTATTGGTATTATATACAAAAATCCAAGACAAAACATAGAACAGTTATTGGCCAAAATGATCTCTTCCTGTATGCTGCGCATCCTTAGCATCCTAAGCTCTTTTTACCTTTTTCTTCTCTTTTATCGTCGGCTGCCTTCACTGGTGGCTTTGGTTGCACACACTTACGCCTTTGGCAATTGGTCAAGAACTAACCTGGTCGGGCTAATGCTCACGGTGGGCTGAGGCAACAGTGGGTGTCAGTTGGGAGAACAATGGGGCAGCTTTGAGTTTCATGTCTATGAGGGTGCGAAAAGGAGGTAGTAGATTTTAAACACTGGCAACATTCCTAGTCCTTCAAGCGGAGGGTACTTGGGTAAACCTCACCTCGGAATATTCCTTAAACTTTCCCTATTTAGTTAAACGTAGGAATTTATTCATTAGTGCACGTCATTCTTGGTTGTATTATTCGGGGTGCCGAGCGAAGTCATATTTTGTAGTTTCCGCTTCAGGCTGTCCTCCCAAGCGCTAAGTTCAGGGAGAGAAATAGTCATTGTTTGCTCGTCGTGTGTAGGCACCATAATCGAACCCCTTTTTCCCATCTCTTCGTCCGCTAGATCACCATTTTTTTTTTCCGTACTTTAATCGACGTTCCGATGTGACCTGCAGAAAGAGGGAAAAAAGAAGGGGGGGGGGGCGGGGGCAGCATTTAAAAACACATTAGCGCGCATAAACCCGAAAAGGCTTTTACTTACTACATACTCGGCCTATCTCCAGGGGATGCAGTCCCTGCCAACTTGGCGTTTAAGCCCAGGTGGACCATTTAGTGTGGGAGAGATGATTATCGGAAGCCTGTGGATAGCATAGGTCGCCCAAGTGTGGTATTACGGATCGTGTGCAGGGGGGGGTCAGAACAAAGGGCAGTCGGTGCAAAGTGGGGGGCGAGCTCGTGCTCTCCTTTGAGGAAAAGGGATAACCTACAGTGGTACGGGGTCGTTGTCGTTCGTACTAGGGGGGTCAGGTGGCACTCCCTCGGGGCGACTTAGGGGCATTTTAAAACAACTTTCCTGATACAGGTAGCATATAAAGTATAGGCTAAATACCAGGATCTTTAGCGGTTGCTTTAGGCTGTACAAAAATGAAAAACGCATACAACAAAAACCTGGACCGTTCATATTTGCAATATTTCTGCGTAATATACTTTTTAACCCTTAACTAATCGAGCTGAGCCATTTCACCTGTATTTTAGTTATATCGGAAATAGTGGTCATTTATTCGAAACTTACCAATCTACGCGTGACAACTACGTTTGCTTTTTCCAAAAATCTTTAATAAGAATGTCGGTGCACAAATACGGGCCTACAACCCCGTGGGCCGGCCACGGAGCAGGCTGGAACTGTACATGTGGGGATACTTATTAGTGGAAAACCTAATGGAGTCGGTGGTCGTTGATTTCATAATGAAAAGTGCGACAAGTGCAATAAAATCATATAGAAACTTCAGTGTGAGCGAGTATCATAAGTGTTGAAATTCGAACTTTCAATAATCATGATGCGCCAAAACTTAACAACAATTCATTGTCCGAATGTTCAATCAGTACCCATCTCATGTCAATTCATTGTCCGAACACATAATCAGTACCCATCCCATATCAATTCATTGTGTTTAAAAAAACTGCATACATATCTCATGACACCAAGGCTGAGCAATCGGGGTACAACAAGGAGTTGAAAGTTTCATTTGTATCAGCGCCATTTTGGGTGCAGCCAGGCAGATCCAGGCATAGTCAAAATCTCCACCAACTCGTGGTTGGCCCAGAGCCTCTTTCGGCAGTCCAAAAGTTCCGTTAAAGGGCAACAGAAAGGATCGGCGGTATGAACCATCAGTCAAAGGGGGAGGGAGGCAACAATTTTTTCTACCGGGTCATACTGGGTTTTCACCGGAACTGATCCGAACTGTAGTCTGCAGGATTTTAGTCATTCAAACTGAGGCTGGCGCCAGCATGGGAGCGCCGACGTCTCGCGGCTACATTTTCATCGTTCCGCGGGCAATCATGGCAGTCATTCCCCATCGGGGGTGTCTGCGGGGGTCGGGGGCCCCCGTGGCTCTTATAGAATCTTCAAAGTCGAGGAGAACACTTCTGATTGTGGGACTCATTTCTTAATTAACAAGCAACCGGGCCATCCCTTCACGCCGGGCCCGCTCCTGCAGGGTCGACCGCCATTTTACGAGTTCCAGCAGTCACTGCATCACAAGAGTGGACGAACCCTTGTCGGGTGAGTGGAGCGTTGGGGGTGCCACTGGAGCCTCCACCTGGGGAGGTGGGAGAGGCTCGTTCGTGCCGCCTCTCCCTCCCAGCGCACCCCATGCCGTTTTTCTCGGCGTTAACATTCATGATGGCCGGACCAGGCGATGAGAGGGGGGGGTCGGAGGCATAGGCAAGACATCCCCCCCCCGTGGTCTGCAAGGCGACAGAAGAAGGGAATGGGAGGACCAGTACATTTCCGGAGCCATCCACCCCATGGCTTCTTGTGAAAGCCGGACCAGGCGATTAAGAGGGGGGGGGGGGGGTCGGAGGCACAAGCAAGACATCCCCCCCCCCGGTGGCCTGCAAGGCGCCGCTTCAGGGCCGAACGGGGAGCTCATACCAAGCCGGGGCTGGACCAGGAGATACGAGGGGGGGGGTCGATGGCATGAGCAAGACATCCCCCCCCCCGTGTTGTCGCAGCCATTATTGAAGAAAGAAGAGGAGGGGACGCCCGGATCCCGTCGGCCTCGACTCCTCTTCTGGCCCACCTTATGCGACGACCTCCCCGGCCGACGGCTGGCAGCAGGACCCGCCCTACACGTGCCGAAGATCTCGTCTTCCGGAGGGGCGTAGCCGCGGACCTGTTGCACTTCGGGAGTTTCCAGAATGGGGGTGGGTATCTGCTGACTTGTATCTATCTCATGTTACCGTTATTGGGGCGTGGCAGGCGGTGGGACAGACATGTTTGCAGCAGTGAGGGGTGGCGAAGCCTAGTTGCCTCGTGGCCGTCGCGATGTCAAGCTTGGCTTCTCTCACCATTTTCATGTTTCTTATTACGGGCTTATTTCTAACGTTTCTTATTTCTAGCGAAATCATGTGTTTTATCGTGAGCTATTTCTAACGTTTTCCTATTTGTAGCGAAATCAAAAACTCATCAGTGTCCTACTGATTTTGCTTTCTTATTTCTTTCTTTTTTTTTCTTTCCTTTCTAGCGTGTTTCATGCTAAAGTTTCTGTTAACAGGATACGGTGATTACTTCGTTATTGTTGCATATGTCCTTTTTATTAGGGGTGCCCTCCGGTCGAGCCAGATGACCTACCTCTAATAAATGGTCCGGGTGGAACTAGTTTACCAATCAGTGGGGAGTAGATAGGCACGAGAGATTACAACGGGGGACAAAGGTCCACATTACCTACTCTTCACTACTTGCAAAGATTAGACAGAATATTTCTTTTCTACGTTATTTGCAAACAGGGAATGCCTCGAACGAACTATTCCTTGAACAATAAAATGTCCAAGTAATCAATCAATCAGTGGGGAGAAAAAAATGGGCATGACGGATTACAATAGGGGACAAAAATCTGCATTACCTATCCTTCACTATCTGCAAAGGGGGGCAGAATATTTCTATTCTTCCCTGTTTGTAGACAGGGAATATCTCAAAGAGCAATAATCGATAAAAATCGATAACAAACAATCAGTGGGGAGAAAGATAGGCATGACGGATTACAATGGGGGACAAACGTCTGCATTACCTATCCTTCACTATTTGCAAAGAGAGAGGAACGTTCCTATTCATCACTGTTTGCAAATAGAAAATGTCTCAAAGAGAACCAATACTTCAAGTACAATCAATCAATCAATCAGATGGATAAAGCCATCCTACCAATCGGATGTAAAGACGTCCTACTTAACCTTACCCGGACCGGACCGTGTGGGCAATTCTTCGCCTTCCCTTTTCCAGCGCCCAATCGTTCTCTTTCTCCATGTTTTTACCGCAGCATTCCTGTGGGATTCCAGTCAGGACAGTAGGTCACTTGAGAGAGGTCCGTTCGGAATCGGTGAAGTTCATTCAATCGGCAGCCGGACGAGGGCCCTCTCAAGGCAGGTATACTCCAATCGTTTAGATGTTCACCCCATCGTCTGGACCTCTCTTACCGGACCTTATGTCGCTGATGGACCCCGCGTTGGGACGCCAATTGTGGAAAAGTCAGCCCATAACGCACCTGATGCCCAGGCTGCTGGCGCAGGACGCCTCTTAGTTCCCATCTTGAACAATTACCAAATAAAGAGACGGGCGCTGGAAGCAGGAAAACAAGAACAGAGTTTTATTTCTCATGAGGAGAGCCTGTCATTTCGGACACTCGCATAGTGTCTTCAGGAGGTGCTCTAACAAGTTTCTCTGAGGCTTCGTCTTTTATACACATGTTTATGATGCACAAACATTCCTTATTGCAATAAAGACGCTTTGAAGTAGGAAAAAGCATGCTTGGAATCCCAGCTTCAGGCCTATTCCCATACCAGTCGCTCAGATGTCATCCTCCCCTCCTGAATGTAACAAGAGATTGTGATCTCTCAGTCGGACATTCCTACAGGACACGAGGGCAGGAGGGGATGATCAGATCAAAGGTTGGGCAGGCGATAAGATCGGGCACTTCGGTTGGTGTATCACGGTTTTGTTATGCTGGGCAGGAAAAGGGGCGTGTACATCCACGAGGCTTGGTCTTAGGACTTGGGACCGGGTCGAAAGGCCAAGTGCAGCTGGGGGGGCTCGTCAGCTGAGGGGAAGGGTGTTCTTGGGAGGAAATGGGGGGGTGTGGGTCAAGCAGGAGTGTTACTTCTAGAGCAGGGTCACGCAGAGGGAGAGGGTTTTATGGCCGATGCATGAGCAGTGCGCGCGGGGAGGGGTGCCGGGGGTTTAACAAACGGGTAGAGAGGCCATGGTGCCTAAAATGGCTGTCGTGTACGTGTGTGCATGGGTCTATGCTGGCGGGATAACACAGTCAGTGTTTCGCGATATCCGTTCTGCTTACAACAAGGGGTACAGTGAACACAAATGAACGCCGCTTATGTGCATATACATTGCCATTTTCAACAATGTAGAGGATAAACATGAAACATGTTTATATTGCCTCTACCCTCACCATCAGGCAAAGGACTGCAAAATATGTCGGACCTTCTCCAACAAGACCCTCAAGGACCGAGAAGGTCGACTTCTACTTTGGCTCAACAGGCTCAAGACCAAGACTGATGACTTGGTGTCTGAAGGTGAGAGTGTGTCTGGAGCGTCGCA
Organism: Lissotriton helveticus; assembly: GCF_964261635.1. Taxonomy (NCBI): domain Eukaryota; kingdom Metazoa; phylum Chordata; class Amphibia; order Caudata; family Salamandridae; genus Lissotriton; species Lissotriton helveticus. The sequence goes on from NC_136057.1 coordinate 429,709,820, forward strand.
TTTTTCCTTGAAGAGGCCAAGGGTTTCTTCCCCTAGCCCCACAGACACCCCTCCTATGAAGACTTCTAAAAAGTCCTCAGAGGGCAAAATATCTGTGTCTGTCAAGGACCTTCCTGTCCCCAGGAAGCAGCCGCTGGTCCCGACGACGACGACAGCGTCGATGGTGCATTCAGCGCAGAAAACTGTCTCGACGTCGACGACGACGGCATCGTCGGCTTCCTCCTCGACGACGAGGACGACGCCTTCATCGTCGATGAGTCGACCTACGCCGTCGACCATCCCGGTCACTCCATCGACGACGAAGATTTCGTCGTCGAGGACACCGTCGACGAAAACAACGCCGTCGACGAAGTCTACCTCGTCGACGAGGATCATCCCGTCGACGGTGGGAAAGCCGTCGACGACGAACACTCTGTCGTCGCAACCACCGTCGACGACGAGTAAATTACCGTCGACGAAAATACCTACTACGACACCGTCGACTCCAGCGTCGACGTCTACGGGACCATGGAAGGAGTCTGCACTCTTATCCCACGCCATGGATGCCTTTCCACCGCAAGTGAGCCATGTCACGGTCAAAATTACTAAACGGCCTATTACGCCACTTTAGCCATCGCCCGGTAGGGTACAACAACTACCTCCGGCCTGTCTACTGCAAGGTCAGGAGTCGGACGAAGACTCTTTTACGCAGGCTACTAGTCCATCAGACCTGGTACTGAAGTGCCAAACCACAGACGAGGAGCCGGAAGAGAAGGAAGACTTTGTACAACAACCGGTCCAACCTCCACCCCAGACACAGGTTACTCCTATGGTGTGTCTCCCCGCATCCATCGTCTCGGACCTACAATTCCTCATAAAGGATTATAAGGAAAGGTTCCCGGAGAAACCATCTGCGCCCGCACTTCCAGCAGCTCAGGCGCCAGCTCCTTCATCTCGTCATAGGCCAACTCCCCTGGTCATTGACAGGACACAGGTGCCAATTCAGGACGCTCCCTCATCTGACGAAGAGGAGAGGGAACAGGAGGAAGGGGAAGTCGATGACGACCAGTCGGACCCGGATGCAGACCAGGACTATGTGGCACATTCTCCAGCCTCTCCGGATCCACAGACCTCGGAGTCTCCACCCGCAGACATTGGTGGATTCCACAACATCATTGAGCGGGCTGCCAAGAGGTTCCATATGTCCATGGAAACTCAGGAAACTGAATGCTTCCTGTACGACTTCAAGGAACCCACTAAGAAGTCCACAAGGTCAATCCCAATCATTGACTTTATATGGAAGCAGGGCAAACAAATCATGCAAACTCCTGCTTCTATACAGGTGGTGGTGCCCAGGCTTGATAAGAAATACAAGGCCACCTCTTCGGCACCAGTATGCCTGACAGGTCACCCCAAAGCAGATTCCGTGGTGACTCAAGCGGCGCAGAAGAACTCACGAAATCCAGCCTCGCCTCTGTCGACGCCACCTGACAAGGAGGGCAGGAAACTGGATGCCGTTGGCAAACGCTTCACTACCACGTCGGCCATGACGGTGAAAGTAGCTAATTCAATTGCACTACTGGGCCGTTACAATCGCCAACTCTAGGTCGGACATTGCGCCCTATCTTTCGAATCTGCCGGAGGATCTCAGAGAGGAAGCACATTCACTTCTTTTAGAAGGCCAGACCTCTGCTTCAGAGCTCATCGACTGTGCCATTGATGCCGCCATGACTGGTTTCCGGCAACTGGCAGGGGCTGCAGTCCTGAGGCGACAGGGTTGGCTCAAGGCCACCACTTTCCACCAGGAGGTGCAAACCAGGATTTTAGATATGCCTTACGATGGCCAGCACCTATTTGGTGAACAGATCGACGCGGCCCTCACCACCATTAAAAAGGACACGGACACAGCCAAGGCTCTGGGTACTCTACAATTCCGGACCCAGTCCTTTCGTGGCAACAGGGGAAGAGGCCAACCTGCGTACAAAGGTTCCTATCAAAATCGGTCTTCCTACTCATATTCACAGTCCAAGCCGCAATTTCAACAGCGGCAACCACAACAGGGACAACAGTCTTCCTACGGCAAATCCAATTACCAAGGAAAGGGCCAAAAACGACCTGCTGGCAACAGACAATGACTTGTCTCCCCAGCTAGCCCCTCCACCACCACATTCTTTACGACTTGGAGGAAAGCTGACATACTTCCTAAAACATTGGCAAACTATAACAACGGATCGGTGGGTACTCCAACTCATTCGATTTGGACATTCCCTAGAATTCACTTCTGTTCCCCCAACGACACCACCTTGCCAACGATCACACCGGCACCTACGATTACTTCTTCAGGAAATAGCTTCTATGCTACAGAAGGGAGCCATAGAGAGAGTTCCACGGGCCCGCAAGGGACAAGGTTTCTACTCTCACTTCTTCCTAATCCACCAAAAAGGAAAGAAGTGGCGGCCAATCCTGGACCTCAGGGCACTCAACGTGTTCCTAAAGAAACAACCGTTCCGTATGGTGACTCTGCAAGAAATTCTTGGTCTTCTAGAGAAAGGGGGACTACATGACGTCCTTAGACCTTCAGGACGCCTACTACCATATACCTATTCTCAAAGGGCACAGGAAGTTCCTCAGGTTAGCGGTGGCAGGACAACACTACCAATTTCGTGTCCTTCCATTTGGCCTCAAATCGGCCCGAGGATATTCACCAAATGCCTATCACCCGTGGCAGCATTCCTTCGTCAGCAAGGCCACCAGGTGTTTCCATACCTGGACGACTGGTTGGTAAAGGCACCAACAAAGGCCGCCGCGGCCTCATCCTCCAGCGCCTGTCTGGATATTTTCCACCGCCTGGGACTGACCCTCAAAACCGCAAAGTCGACTCTGGAACCCACCAAGGTCATCACGTTCCTTGGAGCGACTCTGGACACGGAGCGTGTCAAAGCTTTCCCCTCTCAGGAGAGAAAGGTCAAACTCATCTCCTTGGCCAAGGCAGTGGCTTCGCGGAAGACTCTTACGGTCCGCACGTTCAAGTCCCTCCTCGGCATGATGTCTTCATGCATACTGCTCATTCCCCACTGCCGCCTGAAAATGCGTCCACTTCAGGAGGCACTGACAAAGCAATGGACACAAGCCACAGGTTCTTTCGAGGACCGCATACGAGTCACTCGACCTATTATCAACCACTTGCAATGGTGGACATCACTCAACCATCTGTCAAAGGGTCTGCCGTTCCTGCTCCCAGCAGAACCACACGTAATAACTACGGACGCGTCCCTGGAAGGTTGGGGAGCAGTCCTCCAGGAGCTCCAGATAAACGGCAAATGGACGACACAGGAAACCAAGCTCCATATCAATCTGTTGGAGTTAAGAGCGGTCTTCCTGGCTCTACAGGCGTTTCTACCACGCATTCGTCACTCCCCAGTGCTCGTCAGGATGGACAACACCACGACGATGCACTACCTGAACAAACAGGGGGGGACGCGTTCGATCTCGTTATCTCGAGAATCGCAAAGAATCTGGAACTGGCTTCTGGAACATGGAATATCGTTGAAAGCGGAGTACGCCCCGGGCAAGGACAACGTCTTGGCGGACGCACTTTGCAGGGAGAGATCTCCTTCCCACGAATGGGAACTGGACATGGAGGTGCTGGATCGTATCTTCGAGGAGTGGGGCACCCCGAACATAGAACTCTTTGCCACCAGAGAGAACGCCAAATGCCCAAGCTTCGCAAGCAGGCATCACCACTCAGGAACCCTCGGGAATGCATTTTCCATCGCATGGCGCAACGTATTTGCGTACGCCTTTCCGCCATTCCCACTGATACCCAGGGTTCTCAGAAAGATGAAATTGGAACCCTGCACTCTGATCCTGATTGCTCCGTCCTGGCCGAGGCAGCACTGGTTCACGGAGCTTCATCGCCTCTCTGCCCGGCCCCCTCTTCGCCTGCAGCAGTTTCCGGCCCTGTTCACGATGTCCCAAGGGCAGGTTCTCCACCCGAACCTGAGCTCTCTGAAGTTGTCTGCCTGGCTCCTGACTACCGCGAATTCAGCCACCTGAACATCCCGCAGGAGTGTAGAGATGTCCTTGCGAAAGCTAGAGCTGTCAGCACTAACAAAACCTACTCACTAAAATGGAAGCGATTCTGTTCCTGGTGTGTGGATCATGGCTTGCACCCCTTCCATGTCACTCCACAGCAGCTGCTGCCATACTTGTTGCATCTTGCGCAATCAGGCCTTGCACATGCATCCGTCAAAGTACATCTAGCGGCAATTTCAAGGTTCACAAGGACGACTACGGGCCCATCTTTGTGGGCGGACAGACTCATCAAACAATTCCTAAAAGGCCTATTCAGGTCCTTTCCACGACCAATCCCTCCATCGTGGCACCTTAATGTGGTTCTTCATCAACTAATGAAGCATCCCTTCGAACCCATCCATAAGGCAGAGATCAAGTTTCTCTCTTGGAAAACGGCCCTCCTCCTGGCGATAACCTCCGCCAGAAGGGTCAGTGAATTGCAGGCTCTATCCATCCAAGATCCTTTTCTACAATTCAGGGAGGACAGAGTCATTCTGCGGACTAACCCTCGCTTCATTCCAAAAGTCCCCTCGGACTTCCACCTTAACGAACCAGTGGTGCTTAGATCGTTCTTTCCGAATCCTACCACGGCAGCTGAAAGAACTCTACATTCTCTAGATCTGAAGAGATGTCTTAAGTTCTACATAGATAAGACACAACACTTCCGGAAGTCATCCCAACTCTTTATTGCCTTTAGTAGACCACGGCTGGGCATGCCCCTGACAAAGCAGAGTATCTCAAGATGGATCTCTTCTGCGATCACCTTTTGTCACGACAAGGCCGGACGGCCTTTAGACTCACGAGTCAAAGCTCATTCGACGAGAGCCATGTCCACGCCTGCGGCGCTGTTCGCTGGAGTGCCGATCTTGGACATCTGCAGAGCGGCGACATGGAAGTCCCCGCACACCTTCACCAGGCACTACTGCCTGGATACTGAGCTGATGAAGGATGCAGCAGTGGGCCGAGCAGTGCTTCACCATCTATTCCAGTGAGGTGAGCCCTTCTACATCCCTCCATCCTTTACTAGTATGCACATTCTCTTACTGTATTTCTATGCCATTGCATTTTGTGCTTTATAGTCATGTGATATGTATTATCTACATACTCATACCTGATGTTCATACAGAATGTGCATAATGTATTGCTCGCTACTCTGATTCAGGCATGTGAATCTATGAAAGACACCCAAGTACTGGATAAGAAATGCGTTACTTACCTGTAACTGCAGTTATCCAGTATTAGTGTCTTTCATAGATTCACATGCACCCTCCCGCCTCCCCTGGCAGGGCTCACCTTTCTCTCTAATGAGTTTACGCCTAACTAGCTTGGTGCGTACGAAAATCTGAGAGACTTGGGCTCCTGGCAGGAAGGTTCTAGAAGGAGGTGGTAGCTGATTGGCTGTTTTTCTTTATTTGGTCCTTTTTACAAAAGGACCCAGATAGGCCACCAAGGTGGGACCCTTGGGGCCTGATCTGTTTGGTCCTTCCTGCAAAAGGACGTGGATAGGCTACTAAGGTGAGACCTTTGGGCCTATTCTTTTCTATGTATGTCTCTAGGACATTACTTTTTTATATACCGGAGGCTCCCGTCTCGACGACGGGGAATGATTCAGGCATGTGAATCTATGAAAGACACTAATACTGGATAACTGCAGTTACAGGTAAGTAACGCATTTCTTATACATTGCATATACCCCAGATTTATAGAAGTCTTAAAATTGATCATAATACATAAGTACATACAGCAACATTGCCCAGAATCCATATTTTTCTAACTCTCAAAAACAGCGTCCTAGATGTATTAGTAATTCACAGAGGCCCTTTGCTAATGGTATTTTGTTCCATGTCCCCCATAAATTAATCTCAAAGTATATTAAACTTTATTAAACTTAACTCACTCGGAAAACAGAGCCTCACATTTGACCCCTGTCTTTCAATGCACAACATATGTGACAAGATAAGAACATGATATAAAGGCCTGTTTACAGAAAGAGAGCACTCGGAAGGATACAATATTTAAGGACTGCTCTTCACGATGGTCAAACTCAAGCTGGACAGCCTAAAACCAATAAATCCAGCAAATATGAAGCAAGCAAATGTGAGTAACTAACCACCAAGCCATTGGTAAGCATTTGGCAGAATGCATTCCCAGGAAAGCTTTCCAAATGTCCTCAGGATGTCTTTAGCAAACCAATAATCTGCGCTGTCTGGTAGGCTTTGACCTAAAAAAATGAATAGTGCAAGAACTGCCATTTTTATCAAGGCCACCCTACATAGAAGGGTAAGTGGTAGAGGCTTTCATTTTACTTGCAACGTTTTTACTTTTGCTAAAAGTGGTCTATAATTCAAATGATCTTCAATATTTTCTATGACTCTAACCCCCAAGTATCATTTGGTTTAACATCTATTACTTCAGTTTTTGATATATTAATTTTATATCCTCCTAAAGTCTGAAACACTGAGATGATTTTGAAGACTTTCTCTTATATTTCCTTTTTTGATTCAGAATCAATAGTATGTTGTCTCTATAAAGTTTCATTCAAGCCATCTGCGGCAGAGGTGACTGGATTAGCCCATCCTTTTGGATAGTTATAGGCAAAGGTTCAATGAAAAAGCCAAACAGGACTGGAGAAAAGGCACAGCCCTCTCTAGTCCCCCGTTGAACTTTAAATGTCCCTGCCCCGATGCATTATTAATACCTTTGCCACTGTAGTGTTCTGCATGTTCAGTATGAACCCTCTGATCCAAATTTCTCTAGAATACAAAAAAAGTTTCTGCTAGACCACAAGGTCAAAGCCTTCTGTAATATAAGATCTGAAAGGGTTAATAATGGATTAACTTCTTCTTCTAGTTCCCAGTTAGTATGTGCTTCCGCATCCCTCTTAGCCCCAACATCTGTGGCAGTCCGTAGTACCACTTCAGTGTCCACCAATATTGCGATACCCCCTATTTCTGCCCTGGAATTTTCTGCTTTGTCACCCATGCAAATAGGAGGGCAACCATAGATCCAGACCCAATCATTGCCAATAACTAAGGTAAAATCGACTCACTGTCACCCCGTAACAATGAATTTACCAAATATATTCACCAAATGTGGATGACCCGGAGAGTGGAGTGGGTAGGGACTCTAAGAAAGCCTTTAAATACGACTGTATTATCATTAGTCTGCAACATCCAGATCTTGAAGGAGAAATCCTAGCTAGGTCTATGCCTATTTCCCCCTTCTCCAGGAATATAAGATTGGGTGTCTTTTTTTATAGCCACGTACGTCACCCAACAAGAGGATCCAGGAGGATAGAGAGGTTTACCAGATTCTTAACCCACTAACCACATCTAACAGGGTCCAAGCATTGGCCTCACTACATGAAAGAGACGGACTCGAACAAGGCATGGTGGGGGAGAGGTATGACATAAGAGTGGGAGCGGATCCTGATGAATTGAACAAAACCTATCCGGTCGGTGAGCTACTAGAACCTAATACATTCTGTTTAAATGACTTTGAGGATATTTCTGGGGTAAAGAGCCTAAGGGCTAGTTCAGTCATGGATGTCAAGCCCTGTAGTCCCAATACTCCGTCTTGTGTCGAATGTCCAATGAATAGCTCTAATAATGGATCAGAGGATTCAAATGTATTTGCTACATGGAACATATGTGGGCTGCAGAACAAGGTGGGTGTGTAAGAATGGTCTACTGTTACCACTGGACTGAATATTATATGCCTCCATGAAACTTGGTGTGTGACTCCATCTCAGGTTTAGGAGTATTCTTCCCATTTTTAGGTCGACCCAGAGCAAGCGCGCAACCTGAAGCTTCTCCACGCTGAAGTCAAATCCTCCACTCCTCCGGAAACAATAATCGCAACTAGAAACGAGGGTGCTCTGTGGGTTCTGCAGTACCTGAAGATCGTCGCCAGAATATTTGTATGTTGACAAGTCTTTGTTGTTGAAACAGATGTTTATTGCTAAAACATACAGGTACTGCGCAGCAGTTTTGTGGGTTTCAAGAAACAGCACAACTGCCAACACCAGCTTACATTCCAAAATAACACAGAACACTGTCTCACATAAAATTCCACCTACTGATGCTGGGTGACTGAGGCATCAACCCAGGGTGAACCACTACACGCTGCTCTGATCTGTTGTAGATAGAGTACAGAGAAGCCCGGCCCAAATTTTTCATTGGCTTGTGTCTTTGTCCTCTATAAGTGCTGGTGTTTGATTCCTTCATCATTTGTATCCTTCCACGGCTACTGGCCCCTTTACTTGGTTATAATACTGTACGTGTCTTTTTTTATTGAGCTTCTCCTACATTAGGCACAACGACGTGCTTCGCTTACATTCAGCAGGCCATGCCTGCTTTCACTTTTGAAGCAGGGACAGTGGTGGCCATTTGTTTGCAATGCCATAGGTCTCACATTTAAATGCGAGACCTATTGCATTGCAAGTATTTATTTGTTTAAACGTCTTTAGCGCAGAGAGGAAATGAAAGTGAAGGCAGGAGGCTCCAGGCGAGGTGTTCCTTCTCTCCGTTCCTCAATGGGCTGGGGAAGACATATTTTTGTGTGCTCTGTCTTTGGCAGCTCACTTATGCCCCAAATGCCCCCTTATTTAGTCTGTAAGCACTATTTACTACAGGCCGGACACGTGCTGCTTCAGCTGAAATCACTTTTGTTTTTTTAAGCACCACGGCCACCCCGTAACACGGGCGCGTGCTTTCAATCACTTTAACACGGCATTATCTCGTGTCTGTTTCAACCCCACCCCCTAAGTAAATGGATTTAGAAAAGATTAGCAAATTAAGTCATGTGAATACCAGGTAGCACATAATCCTGTGATAATGGGCTAAAGCTGACAACAACACATCTGAGTTACATGTCATCTGTACTAAAGCCACCTGATTGGTTGTTTTCAAAAGCATGTTTTATTAACAACACCACCACCCACCAATACCACCACCACCAATACCATCACCACCAATACCATCACCAATACCACCACCTCCTCAAATTCTAGCACCAGTACCACCTCCAGTACCACCACCACTAATACCATAACCACCACCAATACCACCACCACCAATACCATCACTAATACCACCACCACTAATACCAAAACTACCAATACCACCAATAACACCACCAACACCACCACCACTATCACCAATACAAACACAACCACCACCAATACCACTACCACAAATACCCCACCACCACTAGTACCAACAATACCACCAATGTCACCACCAGTACCACCACCAATACCACCACCACCAATATCACACAACGAATACAAATAACACCAATACCACCACCTCTCGCTCACTAGTAATAGCAGGGGCACTGTACGAGGCAGGAGCTGCAGCTGAGACCATCCATCCCTCCATGTCCTTAAGCAATGCGACACTGCACACTCAAATCACGGAGAGGGCAGGAAATAACCCCCCCTCTCTTCCTCCTGAGCCGCGACAATGTAATCACAGAGCAAAAGGTGTTGGAGCACTTTGTTTATAGCTCGGATCTTATGTAACTCTCACTTCACACTTTGTGTCTCTGTAATTTACAACACTTAGGCATCTTCTTCATTTCACTATTTATCACTACTTTGGAGACGTCACAGGCCTGTTTCTTCCTCTGATATTACAATCTAACAAGCGGTCGAGAAGGCCCTTTATTGCAATGGAATAGGTCACGCATTTGCAAGAGTTTAAGCTATTAGTATTGTAAATGGCAATGCCTTTTATTTATGTTTTAAAACCCAAGGATTTGTCATTTACAATGCCAATAGCTCAAACTCGTGTGAATGCGAGACCTACTGCATTGCAAATGCTAGTTTGGGTGCCAAAGCCTCTCCTATGGGAAGGGCCAAAGAAGGTATACAAGTCCTAATTTCTAATAACCTGCCAGTTATGGTTAATCGATCCTCATCAGCTGGACCGCACAACCAGTTGCTGTGGTTATCCAACAAAAAGGGACCTGATGTGGTATTGGTCAATTATTATAACAATGTATTTACTTCTACCCATGGTCCGCACTTTAGATGTTGCACTGGAAGCTTTCTTACGTACAATCCATTCTGATTTTATTGTGATCTGGGCTGGGGATTTTAACATTCAGCATTCCCCTTTACCTGCATCCCAGGTTTGTTGATATTCTAACTGGGATGAAGATAATTTGTTGCATATTGTCACAATGACTATTGCAATACATTGAATTCACTTATCTTTAAATATGATCTGCTTATGTTTGTGAGCAAAAGTGGTTGGAATTGGGTACAGATCCCCTCTTTTACTGGTAGAGCAGCTTGCACTGTAATTGATCATGTGCGGGTGTTATGGCCGCCAGTAATACATTTGGTAACCCTTGTATTATTCCATCTATACTTGGTGACCATAATCTGATTGTAATACCTTTTTTGTTTTGGGGCAAAAAAGGAGTGGACTCAATAACTGCTACTGAAATCACTGCAACTATGACAAATGGGGTCTGTATTAAATGGGCAGGAGTGGAACCTAACCGCTTTCTGGAGAAAATTGTCAAGAGGAATTTAACTGAGGTTAGGTATTGCCTGGGGGAGGTGGTAACCCAGGAAAATATGCTAATAGTTTTAAAATGCATCCTCAGTTGTGTTAATATCCTCCTGAAAAGAATCTACAGACACGCACCAGCCAAACGTGGGGGGCGGTTCGATCCATTATGTACTCGGAACACTCAGCAGCTGAGAGAGGCTTTACATCGCTCACCTAGATATACCGTGTTAATCAAGACTCACCGCAATAACTATAAGCAGGCAATTGCGGAGAGGAAAAGGTCTTTACCAGAAAAGGCATGGTCCAATTTCAGACGAGCTGCCAAGACAAGGGATAGTAAGGTGTTTTGGTTTACGATTAATACCCCCTTCCTGAAATCCGATAAGATTCCAGAACTTTATTCCTTTGTGTTCTGCGATGCATGGGTGGAACATTTTCCCAACATTTTTAATGGTACTATAATCATGAGTTTGAGTTTAAAAATACTTATACAGCGCACATACACCAGCGGTTTCTTGGCGCTAAAACTGAAAAGATCTGGGCCTAGGGAGCAAGGGAAGCTAAAAATATTTAGTCAAAGGCCTTGGTAAACAGGTAAGCCTTCAGGTGTTTGCGAAAATCTAAGTAAGAAGTGAGGGAGCGAAGTTGAAAAGGGAGGGAATTCCACAGGGTTGGGGCAAGGGTCGCAAATTTCGAACCTCCCCACTTCTTTCTCCGATAGCGAGGGATAGTGAGGAGGGACTGAGAGGAAGAACGCAGTTCCCTGGCGGGAACATAGGGGGTAATCTCAGAAGAGATAAATGCGGGTGCCAAGCCCTGTCGAGCTAGGAAAGTAATGGAGGCGAGTTTGAATTGGACCCGGGCTCGCACAGGAAGCCAGTGTAGGGTTTTCAAGAGAGGGGAGGAGTGGTGAAATTTCGGAAGGTTAAAGACCAGGCGGGCCGCCTGGTTTTGTATCTGCTGCAAACGCCGAAGACTATATGCAGGAATACCTGCATATAGGGCGTTGCCATAATCCAGGCGGGACACCACCATGGCCAAAATGATAAGTTTAAGAGCAGAGAAAGTAAAAAAACGGGACAATCCCCTGCGAATAGTGCGCAATGAAAGGAAAGAAGAAGATACCACGGAGCTGACCTGAGAATGAAGGGTGAGTTGAGAATTGAGTTTTATACCCAGAGTTTTAACAGAGGTAGTGGGGACAGGGGAGGGGCCCAGTGCAGGGGGCCAAAAAAGAGAGGACCAGGGGCTGGATGAACCACCCGTCAACACCAGCTCGGTCTTATCGGGGTTGAGTTTCTAATGATTGTGGCTCATCCAGTCCCGGATATGAAGCATAACAGATTGAAAGTTAAGAAGAGAAGAAGGGGAAGAAGACAGATTGAAAACAAGCTGGAGGTCATCCGCATAATTAAATACGGCCACCTCCATTTGTTGAAGAGAAAAAATAAGAGGGGCAACATAAAGATTAAACAGGAGGGGGGAAAGGGAGGAACCCTGGGGAACCCCGCACTGAACTTTCCGGACGTCCGCTGTGAAATCACCCAGGCGAACGGCCTGGGTGCGGTCGCTCAGGAAGGAGGATAACCAGACCAGAGCAGTGCCCCCGATCCCCGCCGCCTTGACACGGGAAAGTAGGATGGTATGATCCACCGTGTCAAAGGCGGCTGAGAGATCGAGAAGCACAAGAGCCTGGCGTTGGTTGGTATCCATACCCTCCCTGAGGTTGTCCAAGACCGAGATGACAACGGACTCCGTAGAGTGTGCGGGGCGGAAACCAGCCTGGCGGGGAGCAAGAGCTCCGTGCATCTCCACAAAGGAGCTCAGGGCGCAGGTGACATGGCGCTCGAGCACCTTTGCCAAAAATGGCAGGAGGGAGATGGGGCGGAAATTGGCAGGGACAGAAGGGTCTGCCCCAGGTTTTTTAAGAATCGGCACAATAACCGCTGACTTCAAGGGGTTGGGAACTACGCCTTGAGCCAGGGAGCTGTTGAGAAGATGAAGGGGGGGATCAGGGCAGGTGACAAAAATCTGACGAAGGATATGGGCCGGACAGGGGTCCAGAGGGGAACCAGATTTAACCAAGGATACTATGGACGTGAAAGCTTCCTTAGATATGGGAGGGAAAATGGTGAGTTCTCCCTTGGGAGAAGGGCATTGGGGATCAACAAAAGTGGAAGAAGGGGGCGGGATGTTGTCTTTAATGGTAATGATTTTATGGATAAAATAGTCATTGAGGGAGTGGCAGAGTTCTTCGGACGGGGCGGGCTTAAGGGTTGTTCTGTCTGAGAGCGCCAGATTCTGAACAATCGAAAATATCTCCTTGGACTGGTTTGCAGCAGCAAGGATTTTAGAGGAGAAGTAGATGGTTTTGGCCTCCAGGATCTTATTTTTATACTGGGCAAGGATATTAGTATACTCCAGTCGTAAAATGGGGCAATAACTTCTCCTCCAGGCCCGCTCTGCGCGGCGTACTGTGAGTTTGGTGGCCTTTAGCTCAACATTGAACCACCGATTGGCATCCTTGTCGCGCTTAGAGGTGATGCATTTGAGCGGGGCGACAGAATCACTACCAGCAGAGAGCCACTGATCTATAGCCGCGACCTGCGAAAGGGTAGGAAGACGCTGCAGGGAAGGGAGAGTAGTGGTAAGAAAGGAAGAAAAATCTTCCAGGTTGGCTCGGCCCCAAGCTCGGGCCCAGATGTTCTTAGGACGAGAGGGCTTGGCTGGGGAGTGAGTGGGCAGAGAGAATGAAATCAAGTGGTGATCGGACCATGTACAGGGCAAGATAGAGAGAGATTCCACGGGACAATTCAAGGACCAGATCTGGTCAAGCATGTGACCTTTGATGTGGGTGGGAGAGTGAACGAAGGAAGTGAAATTGAGGGATTGAAGGGTTTCAGAAAATTCCTTTGAGGATGAACATTCAGCAGGGTCGGAGGGCCAGAAATTAAAATCACCAAGGAGTAAAATAGAGGTGTTGTTAACTGTAATGGTAGCCAGGACTTCCAAGAAATCAGAAAGGAACTGTGCGGGAGATTGGGGAGGACGGTAAGTGAGAAAGCAGGTCAAAGGAGGAGAAGTGGCGGTGGTGCGAATAACCAAGTATTCAGAGGTAGCAATGTCCGGTAAGGACAGGGTTTGAAAAGGGAGATCGGTGCGTGCGATGACTGCCACGCCGCCCCCCACTCTGCCGGAAGGGCGATCTGCCCGAAGAGCATAGTAAGTAGCCGGCAGGGTGGCCAGCAGGGCGGGGAGGGAGTCATCGCCGAACCAGGTCTCCGTTAAAAAAAGGAGATCAGGGGTATGAAGGTCCAACAGGACCGAAAGTTCGTGTGCATGGGCAACAGCGGACTGAGTATTAAGGAAGAGGACTGTTAAGGGCTTAAGGGGTATAGGGTGAATGGAAGATGGGAGTAAAAAAGAAGGGCCACACACAGTAAAGGGAATGTGCGAGGAAACCTCATGGGATAGACCAAGGGAGGAGATACGAGAACAAGTGGAAGTAGCAATGGGCCAGGGACCCTGGAGGCAGCGAAGTTGGGCCGGGGAATAGGTGATAAACGGGGCAGAGTGACGCGCCCCTAGCCCCGATCGGCCGCGGACGGGCGCAGACGGGCTTAACTTAGGCGCAACTTCGGCGCGCCTTCGTCGCGCCCGCTGCGCCCGCCCGCTGCGCCGTCTAAACGGGGAAGTTATGATATAGGGACACATGGAAAGGGTCTAAGAGGGGCGTGACAGGGGGTGGAGGGACAGAGAAGCAGCCCCGCCAACCACAGAGCAGCCCGAGATGGTGGGCACGCCCGTCCCCGCCCTCGTGACCTGCCCGTCACAGGGTGAGGGAACGAGCAGCGTGGGGCGCTCTGGCGGCGGCCGGCAGGGAGGTCAGGAGACGTCAGGGGGTGCGCGATGTCCAGGGCGCAGCCCCTGCAAGGTGGAGGCAAGGTAAGTAAAAAGTCTCGAAGATTAAAAGGTTTCCGTTGCGCCGCGCCTTAGCAGCGTTGTGGCTCCCTCGGGAGATCTAAACAGTGACAGGGCCTGAACTCGCCCTGCTGAAATAGATTACCAGGGGGGGAGGGACAGAGAAGCAGCCCCGCCAACCACAGAGCAGCCCGAGATGGTGGGCACGCCCGTCCCCGCCCTCGTGACCTGCCCGTCACAGGGTGAGGGAACGAGCAGCGTGGGGCGCTCTGGCGGCGGCCGGCAGGGAGGTCAGGAGACGTCAGGGGGTGCGCGATGTCCAGGGCGCAGCCCCTGCAAGGTGGAGGCAAGGTAAGTAAAAAGTCTCGAAGATTAAAAGGTTTTCGTTGCAGCGTTGTGGCTCCCTCGGGAGATCTAAACAGTGACAGGGCCTGAACTCGCCCTGCTGAAATAGATTACCAGGGGGGGAGGGACAGAGAAGCAGCCCCGCCAACCACAGAGCAGCCCGAGATGGTGGGCACGCCCGTCCCCGCCCTCGTGACCTGCCCGTCACAGGGTGAGGGAACGAGCAGCGTGGGGCGCTCTGGCGGCGGCCGGCAGGGAGGTCAGGAGACGTCAGGGGGTGCGCGATGTCCAGGGCGCAGCCCCTGCAAGGTGGAGGCAAGGTAAGTAAAAAGTCTTGAAGATTAAAAGGTTTTCGTTGCGCCGCGCCTCAGCAGCGTTGTGGCTCCCTCGGGAGATCTAAACAGATCTAAATCATGGGCAGGGAAACAGTGACTTACCGAACCTACAGTTGGCACCCAATCCCAATTAATATCTCTATTGATAAAGTTATTTGTGCTATTAATTCAGCGCTAGTGGAAGGGCTCCAGGACCGGATGGGGTCCGGTAGATGTTTTTAAGGCATCCAAAGAACTATGGGGCCCTATTTTAACTATGGTCTTCAACGCAGCTGCCGAAAGTATAATTTCCCAGTCCTGATCTGTGTCAATAGGCAACCCCATTTTTTAAAACGGTGACAAATTAGATTCCAAATGCTACCGTCCCATTTCCCTCCTGGACTCTTCTATAAAATTGATGAGCAGTGTTTTGCTAAAGAGGCTGGAGGAAGGGGGGACCCAGGGAGAGCCAGGCGCGAGCCGGTCTCTCCCTGGGTTGGTTCGCGCGAGAATCAGGAGAGCAGGTGTGGGCTGATTAGGGAAAGGATATAAGGGGGTCAGGCTGGCAGTGGGGTAACTGCGTAGCGGGAGGCTAGTAGGGAGGTTTGTTTTGCGGCGTGGTTTACCTTGTGTCCTGGGAATGGAGGAAGCGGCGGAGGTCCGGAGGGCTGTGAGGATCCTTTGTGAGGCGGGGCGTGAAGACCTGCTACGGCCGGGTGTTCCGGCGGAGGCGTGGGTCGGGTTGTCCCGCCCCCCTCGCAGGGCGTCTGAGGGCGTCTCCAGGGCGGTTGAGGCCTGTTTATCGCAGGGCCTGGAGGAGGAGGAAGACGGAGAAGCGGCTATGCCGGCAGACGGGCCTGGGCTGATTTCGCCCGCCGTCGTTGTGGAGCCCCCACTGGATGCCCCGGGCGCCCCTCAGCAGGTATGTGCTTTGCCATTTTTTATTGCTGGCACGCGTGGGGCGCCCGGGGGGAGGAGGGGTCGCTCGGTGGGCCGGCAGGTCCCGAGCCCCAGCGGGCTGGTGCGGGGGAAGTCGGGGAAGCTCCCGGCGGGCCCGAAACCCAAGCGTGGGCGGAGCCTGGAGGTGCCTGGGCGCGTGCAGCTCCCCCCCCCTGCAGCGGTGCCCCCTGCCCCCCCCCCCGCGGTTCCTCAATTGCCGGTCGGGGCCTCGCCTTACCTGTGGTTGAACGGGCAATGTTTCCTGCTCTCTCCCGCTGTGCCGGGGCCTGGTACGGCTCCTCACCTCTCTTTTGGTCCCCCACCCCAGGGTGGGGCTGATGTACGGCCCTTGCCGGACGCGTTGCCGGTCTGCCCCCCCTCTGAAGCCCTGCCCCCTGCTGCTGCTATTCCTCCTGCGGGTGCTACACCCAGTGGGCTGCCACCCCCTCCTGCACAGTCTACGGACGCTGGTGTGCCTGGCCTGGGAACTGCCACCCCCCTTCCTTTGGCCCCGGGTGGGAGGGGTTTGTTGCATAGGGGGGCGCCCGCAGGCCCTGGTACTTCCCTGTTCCCGGTCCCCAGGGGTCGGCCGGGTGGCCGTTTTGGGGGCCCTGAGCCTGGGGCGGTGGGTGGCCATGGTTTGGCGTCGGCGGCTAGTTCCTCGGGGGGTGATGGCGTTTTCGCTTTCAGGGAGCCTGTTCTGGGGTCCTCTTCCTTGTCTGGCTCGAGCGGCCGCAGTTTTCGTCCGGCGCCTTCGGCTGGGCGGCTGTCGGCTGTTTCTACGGGCCCGGGAACTGTCCACACGGCTGTTTCCAGTGGTGGGCTTCACGGGGGGCTATCTGGAGCGGATAGCTCTTCTACAGCTTTCAATGTACACAGTTTTCAGCCTATTGATTGGCAGTTTTATGATGGGGGTATAGGTGATGGGGCTATGCCCAGTGGCAGTGACCAAGTTTTATTTTCTGATGAAGCTTTCTTTGGTAATTTTCGTGAGGAGGAGTTGGAGGAAGGGGAATTGCGAGACACCAATGTTGGGCTTTTGGCAGCACGGGCCCAGGGGGGTGGGTTGGGGCAACCCCCTGTCTCTCGTGTTTCGCAGGAGTCTCGAGCGGACCATGCAGTTGTACGAGGGGCAGTGAGATCTGGACCTTCGCAGAAGGAGTGTGGGGCTGTCACACTGCAGTCGGAGCAGTTGCCCAGAGGTAAGGATGGGTGGTGGTCTGTGTGGCAACCTAGGGAGAGTCTCCCTGTGAAGAGTACAAGGTCTATTGGTACGGGAGATGGGGTTGTGGTTGAGCGAGTCGCTCTGGCACCAAGGCTTGAGCGGCCTGCATTTTCGAATGTTTCTCAAGGGGATGGGGTTGTGGTTGAGCGAGTCGCTCTGGCACCACGGCTTGAGCGGCCTGCACTTTCGAATGTTTCTACGGGGGATGGAGTTGTGGTTGAGCGAGTCGCTCTGGCACCGAGGCTTGAGCGGCCGGTACTTTCGAATGTTTCTACGGGGCATGTTTCCACAGAGGTTTCTACTGCTGGGAATGGTGGAATGGTCGCCCCACAGGTGGCGGAGGATAGTATCCTACCAAAAAAGTTGCCTTATTCTGGGGTGGGGATGCCTTTGGGGTCTCATTTGTCCGAAAAGACGAAGAATCTGATATGGTCTGGGGCATTTGTGGATGTTTTTCGGCTTCTCCATAGAGATGTTCAGGCAAAAGAGGGGTCGAAGGAGGAGGAACTGGAGCTGGCTCGGAGGCCTCGTGTTCCGAAGTCCATAGAGAATTGGACTTCGGCCTTTCTGATTTATGCCAGTGTTTATTGTCAACGTCATCCTGAGAAGGCAATTGCTATGTTTAAATATGCAGATATCGTCCGCAAGGCTCACAGTTATTTTGGTGGCTTTGCATGGTTGTCCTATGATGACGAATTTAGGGCCCGCATGAGCGCTTTTCCCGAGCGTTCGTGGGGTGAGGTTGATTCCGAATTATGGTTACAGTGGATGGCATCGGCAAATCCGCCTGCTACGACCCACACGGCTAGCGGTCAGCCGGTGCATTATCGGCCCTTTTCAGCTCGCCCCGCTCAGTCTGGGGCGGGGGTTTGGGGCAGAGGTCAAGCAGCCGCCACTGGCACTTGCTGGCACTTTAACCGGGGTTCCTGTAACAGGCCAGCTTGTAGGTACAAGCATGAGTGTTCACAGTGTGGTGGAAAGCACCCCCTCACCCACTGTTTTCCTGGACAACGATTCGGCGATCAGGGACGAGGTTCCGGGGGTAGGGGACAGCAACAACAGTCTGTTTACAAGGGCTCCTACTCCTATTAGGCAGACGGTTCTCGATCTCTGGCTGGTTGATTATCCAGATTTTGAAGCCGCTAAGATTTTGTCTTGGGGTTTCAAACTTGGTTTTCGGATTGGGTATCAGGGACCCAGGGTGGGCAGGTGGTCGGACAATTTGAAGTCTGCGAGGGAGAGTCCCCATGTGGTGCGGAACAAACTGGATGCCGAGATGGCGGCTGGTAGAATTGCTGGTCCTTTTGTATCTTGTCCTCTGCCTGACTTGATTGTTTCACCCTTGGGCGTGGTGCCCAAGAAGGCGGCAGGAGAGTTTCGTCTTATACATCACCTGTCCTGGCCCGAGGGTACCTCCATTAATGACTTCATCGATCCGGCCGACTCGAGTGTTACTTATGCCTCGGTGGACGATGCCTTACGGCTCGTGCGCATGGCAGGTGTTGGGGCATTGCTGGCGAAGAGCGACATTCAGTCGGCTTTCCGGCTTTTGCCCATCCATCCTTGGGATTTCAGTCTGTTGGGAATGCAGTTTGATGGTTGTTTCTATGTGGATCGTGTGCTGCCCATGGGCTGTTCAGTGTCCTGCTCCCTGTTTGAAACATTCAGTACCTTCCTGCAGTGGAGATTCACTTTTGTTACTGGCCACGTCCTGGTATGTCATTACCTTGATGATTTTCTTTTCATCGGGGAAGGTCGCTCCGGGCAGTGTCAGTCGGCTTTGAACAGCTTTCAGGCCCTGGCGGAGGAATTGGGTGTTCCTTTGGCGCCGGACAAGACTGAGGGCCCATGTACGTCCCTGACTTTCTTGGGGATTGAAATTGACACGCTGTCTATGATGGCGCGATTGCCTGCAGCTAAAGTGACGGAAATGTCTGACTTCATCCAACTGGTTTTGAGGGAGCGGAAAGTAGTTTTGAAAACTGTCCAGAAGCTGTTGGGGTACCTCAATTTTGCTTGTCGGGTTGTTCGGGCGGGCGTCTGGGTCTGTCCATGTCCGGTGCGAGCCTACCCCATCATCGGGTTCGCATTACCACCGCTGTCCGTGCTGATCTGACAGTCTGGCTTAGTTTTCTGCAGGATTTCAATGGAGTGTCCTTGTTTTTTGCGGATGAGGACATGGTGTGGCAAGTACAGTTGTTCACTGATGCTTCTGGGGCTCATGGCTTCGGAATTTTTTGGGACGGTCGGTGGTGCGCGGCCGGCTGGCCGGCGCTCTGGCAGGACCAAGGTCGTAGCATAGCATTTCTGGAGCTCTTCCCACTGCTGGTTGCTTTGTATCTGTGGGGGGATGAGTTTCGAAATCGATCAGTTTTGTTTCATGTGGATAATTTGGCAGTTGTACATCTTGTCAATCACCAGAAGGCTCGTGATTTGCGGGTGTTGCGACTCCTGCGCGCATTCATGTTGCGGTGTCTGCAATTAAATATTGTCTTTAAAGCACGGCATGTTCCTGGTACTTCTAACTGCATCGCTGACTCTTTGTCTCGATTTCAGTGGGCCGAGTTCCGCAAGTTAGCTCCTGGGGCGGACCTGGAACCAACAGCGATCCCACAGTACGTATGGGACCTGGGGGATTGAGGGTTCACCAATTAGTCGAACATTCGGTGGCTGCCTCCACGAGGCGGGGGTATGGGAAGGCTTGGAGTGAGTTTCTGCAGTTCGGTAAGGATTTGGTGGGCCCGGCTGGGGCTGGTTGGTCGGATGAGCGTGGCGTCTTGCAGTTTGTGTTGCATTTGGCAGACAAAGGTCTATCGCCCACTACCATTTCGGGCAAGTTGGCTGGGATTTCTTTTTATGGGCTACTTTGGTGGGGGAGGGATCCGGTTGGGGGGGTGTTGGTTCGTAAAATGTTGAAAGGTTTGGCTAGGCTTCGGGCTGGTGGTCCGCAGCTACGGCAGCCAGTGACTTTTGAGTTGCTTCAGTTGTTGTTACCAGAGTTGGAGTTGTGTTGTCATGATGCTTTTGAGTGTGCCAAATTTCGTTTGTGTTTCATTTGGTTGTTCTTTGGGGCCTTTCGGGCTTCGGAATTGTTGGGGTTACGGGGTAGGGTAGGCATGACTAGCAGTGAGGTAGTGTTGGAGAGTGACAGGGTGCGGCTGTGGCTGCGGGCATCCAAAACCGACCAGTTGGGGAGGGGTAAGTGGGTGTTCCTTGGCAGGAGTGGTGTTTCTGCATGTTGCCCGGTTGGGGAATGGGAAGTGTTTGTATCCTCTCCACATTTTCTCCAGGGGTCTATATTTTGTCATGTGGATGGTAGTCCCATTGTGGCTTCCCAATTGCTGGCTGTATTGCGCAAAGTTTTGTTGCGCTTGGGGAAGGATCCGGTTCAGTTTGGTACCCATTCCTTCAGAATTGGGGCGGCGACGGAGGCCGCTCGTTTGGGGTGGGACTGGTCCCAGATCCGGCGCATTGGTCGTTGGCGCTCCAAGTGCTGTGAGAAATATGTGAGGAAATAGTGCATTTTTGGATTGTCTAACATTTCTTTCTCTCCTAGGTCCTTGGCCGTCGGCCCCCGGAGGCAAACGGAGGGTGTGGATACTGGGGCACTCTTTTATTACACGTGCAGCGTTCGCCGCTGCCACTCAGCTCTGTGGGAGATCGCTTGGTCTCAACAGCGCGGAACATGAAGTCTCCTGGCATGGAACAGGGGGCATGCGGTGGGGTGGGCTTTTTCCCGCCTTAGCTGCCTTGGTTTCCCAGTGTTTGGGGGGCCCTCCGGATCTCCTGGTGCTCCATCTGGGCGAGAATGACTTGGTTTCTCTCTCTGGGTTAACTTTGTTGAAACTCATGCAGCAAGATCTGGAACTTATCAAAACCACATGGGTGAGCACCATGCTGATATGGACTGAGTTTGTGCCTCGTCTGCAATGGCGTGGAGCAAGGAACCATTCCGCCCTTGAAAAGGCCAGGAAAAAAGTTAACAGGACAATGCGACCTTTTTGTCATAATTTGGGTATTTATTGTTTGAATCATTATCATTTACAGGTCTCTGAACATCATTTATTTTGTGAGGACGGTGTGCATCTCTCGGCTTTGGGTATTTCTTTTTACCTTTTGGAACTCAGGGATTTGATTAGTAAGGTTCTTCAGGTTCAGTTATGGTGTGCTCCTTCCTGTCCTTTTGGTGGGGCAGGAAAACACTAAAGGTTTTCCTGGGTGGCGGGTTTTTGGTAGTGGGGGTGGGCAGCCTGGAGCGGGTTGGCCATCCTGAAGGGTAGCGTGGGTAGGTTAGGGGTAGTAGGTAGGAGTTTCGTTCTGGGTTTTGGGATTCAGGTTTTGTAAGATCATTATAGAGTTGGATTTTGTAAATAAATAAATAATGAAATGTGTTTCGTGAAAATTATGATGCACCTGTCCTAAAATAAAGTGGCCTTTTTTGCTCCTTAAAGAGAGATGTGGACAATGATTTCTTGCGCGAGGGGGGACCCAGGGAGAGCCAGGCGCGAGCCGGTCTCTCCCTGGGTTGGTTCGCGCGAGAATCAGGAGAGCAGGTGTGGGCTGATTAGGGAAAGGATATAAGGGGGTCAGGCTGGCAGTGGGGTAACTGCGTAGCGGGAGGCTAGTAGGGAGGTTTGTTTTGCCCCACCCACCCTCCCTCTTTTTTCTTTTTCCATTTGGGTGGGGGGTGGTTTTTTCTTCTGTGGTACCCTAGGTGCTGCTCCTTTTTTCTTGGCCTGCCACGGTTAGGATGGGTGCCTTGGTTCTACTTATAGGCGGGTTT